>NC_061112.1:124024823-124333038 GCF_002878395.1 Capsicum annuum | reverse complement strand
GGCCTAGAATATTAAAATGGACCATAATTTGATGATCCCCAACCTTCCTGACATGCTTCGATCAATTTTTGACCCACAACACAACTAAACCCCGGGCCCACCCCCAAAACTGTGGGCTATAGCAATCTATTTGGCCCAAAAATGCCTCGTTCGCACCATTTCAAACCCAAATGACCTAGAATATTAAAACAAACCAAAATGGGATGATATCATCCTCCCCAGAATACCCCAGTCAATTTTTGAGCTATAGCTAGCCCGAAACTTAGGCTCACCCCTAGAACCATGGTCTATAGCACACCAATTTGGCCCAAAATGCCCCGTTCGTGCCGTTTTGCCCATTTGACAAACTAAATGGCCTAAAATATTGAAATAAATCACACTGGGATGATCCATAACCTTCCTGTATTTCCCTGGTTGATTTTTGGACCATATCACGCTCGGATCCTGGGCCCACCTCAATAATCATGGGCAATAACACACCAATTTGGCCCAAAAATGCCCAGTTTGCGCCGTTTCACCCGTATGACCATCTAAATGGCATATAATATTGAAATGGAACACACTGGGATGATACCCAACCTTCCTGGAATTTCATGATCGATTTTCAGCGCACAATACTCCAGGACCCCGGGGCAACCCCAGAACCATAGGCTAGGGCACATCGATTTGGCCCAAAAATGCTCCGTTCATGCCGTTTTGCTTGTTTGACCAACCAAATGGCCTAAAATATTAAAACAGACCATACAAGGATGATACCCAACCCTCTGGCATGCCCTGGTTAATTTTTAGCCCATGAAACCCCCAAACTCTGGGCCCACCTCTAGAACCATGGGCTATAGCATACCAATTTAGCTCGAAAACTCCCCATTAATGCTGTTTTATCTGTTTGACCAATCGAATTGCTTAGAATATTTAAACGGACCATATTGGGAAGATCCCCAAACTCCTTGGGATGCCTCGGTCAAATTTTGGCCCACAACACCCTCGAACCCCTGGCCCATCCTAGGATTTGTGGGCGATAACATACTAATTTGGCCATAAAATACCCTATTAGCGCGTTTTTGCCTGTTTGACCAACCAAATGGCCTTAAATATTGAAAAAGATCACATTGGGATGATACCCAACCTCCCTGGCATGCCCCAGTTAATTTTCGGCTCACAGCACACCCAAGCACCAAGCCCACCCCTGAAACCCTAGGCTATAGCACACCTATTTTTCCTAAAAATGCCCCATTCGTGCTGTTTTGCTTGTTTGACCAACCAAATGCTATAAATTATTGAAACAAACCATATTGGGATGATCTCCAACCTTTCTGGAATGCTCTGGCCAATTTTTTTGCCAATAACATGCTTGGATCCTGCGCCCACCCCTAAAACCGTGGGCTATAACATACCTATTTGGCTTGAAAATGCCCTATTCGAGCCGTTTCGCCCGTTTAACCAACCAAATGGCCTAGAATATTTAAACGGACCACACTGGTATGATGCCTAACCACCCTGGCATACCTCAGTCAATTTTTGGCCCACAACATGCTCGAACCCTGAACCGACCCCCAGAACTGTGGGCTATAACACACCAATTTAGCCCGAAAATGCGCTATTCATGTTGTTTTACCTATTTGACCAACTAAATGGCCTCGAATATTCAAACAGACCACACAAGGATGATCCTCAACCCTCGTGGCATGCCCTGGTTAATTTTTAGCCCACATAACACCCGAACCGCAGGCCCACCCTAGAATTGTGGGCTATAAAACATCAATTTATCCTGAAAATGCCCCATTTGCACCATTTTGCCTGTTTGACCAACGAAATAGCCTATAATATTGAAACAGACCGTACTGAGATGATCCCTAACCTCCCTGGAACTGTATGGTCAATTTTTGTCCCACAGCACACCCGAACCTCAGGCCCACCCACAGAATCGTGGGCTATAGTATGCTGATTTGGAATAAAAATGGCCCATTCGCATTGTTTCGCCTATTTGACCAATGAAATAGCTTAGACTATTGAAACAGACCACACTGGGATGATCCCCAACTTCCCTGACATACCCCAATCAATTTTGGCCCACAACACTCCCAAACCTTGGTCCCACAACAAGAATCGTGGGGTATAGCACACCAATTTGGCCCGTAAATTCCCTATTTATGCCATTTTGCCCGTTTGACCAACTAAATTGCCTAGAATATTGAAATAGACCACAATGGGACAATCCCCAATCTCGCTGGCATCACCGGTCAATTTTTTGCCCACAAAACAACTGGACCCCAGACCCACCCCCTGAACCGTGGGCTATAGCACACCGATTTGGCTTGAAAATGACCTGTTCGCGCCGTTTTGCCTGTTTAACCAACCAAATGGCCTAAAATATTAAAACGGACAACACTGGGACTATCTCCAACCTCCCTGACATGCCTCAGTCAATTTTTGGCGTACAGTACGCTTGGAACCCGGGCCCTTCCTCGGAACCCCAGGCTATAGCACATCGATTTGGCCTAAAAATGCCTCGTTCGCCCCATTTTGCCCATTTAACTAACTAAATGGCCTAGAGTATGGAAACAGACCACACTGGGATGATCCCCAACCTCACTGGCATGCCTAATAGATTTTTAGCCCATAGCACGCCCGAACGCTGGACCAACCCCCAGAATCGTATGCTATAACACATAGATATAGCCCGTATACGCCCTATTCGCGTCGTTTTGCCTGTTTGACCAAGTAAATGGCTTAGAATATTGAAATAGACTACACTGGGATAATCCTTAAACTCCCAGACATGTCACGGTTAATTTTTGGCCCACAGCACACCCGGACCCCGAGCCCACCCCAGAACCATGGGATATAACACACTGATTTGGCCAGAAAATGATCCATTCATGCCGTTTTGCCCGTTTGACCAACTAAATGGACTAGAATATTGAAATGGACAATACTGGGATGATCCCCAATGTACCTTCCATGCCTAGGTTAATTTTTGGCCCACAGCACGCCCTTAACCCGAGCGTCTGCCCCTGAACCATGGGCAATAGCAGTCTGATTTGGCCTAAAAATATTTTGTTCGCGCCGTTTGGCCAACCAAGTGTCCTAGAATCTTGAAACGGACCACACTGGGACTATTCAAAACCTTCCTTGCACTCCTCAGCAGATTATTGGCCTACATCACACCAGGTACCTAGGACCTTCCCTGGAACCGTGGGCTATAACACACCGATTTAGCTCGTAAATGCCTTGTTCACTCCGTTTTGCCTGTTTGACTAACCAAATTACCTAGAATATTGAAATGATGATCCCTAAGCTCCCAGGCATGCCTCAATTGATTTTTGGCCCACAACACATCCGGACCCCGGGCCCACCCCTGAAACCATGGGCTAGAGCACATCGATTTGGCCCAAAAATGCTCCTTATGTGCTGTTTCGCCCATTAGACCAACCAAATGGTCTAGAATATTAAAATGAACCACACTGGGATGATCCCCAATATCCATAGCATACCCTGATCAATTTTTGGTCCACAACACTCCCAAACCCCGAGCCCACCCCAGAATTGTAGGCAATAACACACCGATTTGGCTTGTAAATGCACTGTTCGCATCATTTTGCCTGTTTTACCAACCAAATGGCCTAGAATATTAAAACAGACCACACAAGGATGATCCCCAACCTCCCTAACATGCTCTAGTCAATTTTTGACTCACAACACTCCCGGACCCTGGGCCAACCCCGAAACCATAGGCTATAGCACACCGATTTAGCCCTAAAATGCCTCGTTTGCACCATTTCACAACCCAAAGGACCTATAATATTTAAACGAACTACACTGGAATGATCTCTAACCTCGCTGGCAAGACTCAGTCAATTTTTGGCTCGTAGCACACCCGAACCCCCGGTCCACCCCTAGAAACGTGACCTATAGCACACCAATTTTGCCTGAAAATGCTCGTTCATGCCATTTAACCTGTTTGACTAACCAAATGGCCTAGAATATTGAAACAGACCATATTGGGATGATCCCTAACCTCCCTGGCATGCCTTGATTAATTTTTGGCCCACAACACGCCCAGACCTCGGGCCCACCCCAGAACCGTGGCTATAGCACATTAATTTGGCCCATAAACGCCGCATTCGTGCTATTTTGCTTGTTTGGCCAACCAAATAGCCTAGAATATTCAAACGGGCCATACTAGGATGATCCCCAATTTCCTTAGCATGCTTCGGTCAATTTTTACCCCACACCAAGCCCGAACCCCGAGCCCACCCCCAGAATCGTGGGCTATAACACATCGATTTGTACTAAAAATGCCTTGTTTGCACCATTTTGCGTAATTAGCCAACCAAATGTCCTAGAATATTAAAACAGACAACACTGGTGTGGTTCATTTAATTTTTCGTGGCTATTTAGGTGGACAAACAGGGAATTCGTGTCCTTACAAATGAGTAAAATGGCATGAATGGGGAATTTTGAGCAATATTAGTGAGCTATTGCCCATGGTTTCAGGGGTGGGACCAGGGTCCAGGCATGCTGTGGCCTAAAAATTGACCAGGGCGTGGCAGGGAGTTGGGGATCATCCCAGTGAGGTCCGTTTAATTTTTCGTGCCATTTGGGTGGACAAATAGGCAAAACAGCTCGAATAGGGCATTTTCGGGCAAAATTGGTGTGTTATAGCCCATGGTTTCATTGGTGGGTCCGAGGTCTAGAAGTGCTGTGGGTTAAAAATCGACCGGGGCATGTCGGGGAGGATTGGGATAGTCCTAGTGTGGTCTATTTAATTTTTTGCGTACATTTGGGTGGACAAACTGGTGAAATAGCACGAACGAGGCATTTTCAGGCCAAATCATTGTGCTATAACCCACGATTTCAGTAGAGGGCCTAGGGTCCTGGCGTGCTGTGGGCTAAAAATTGACTGGGATATGCCAAGGAGTTTGGGGATCATCCCAATGTGGTCCATTTAATTTTTTGTGGCCATTTGGGAGGACATATGGGCAAAATGGTGTGAATGTGGCATTTTTGAGCTAAATTGGTGTGCTATAGCCTACGGTTTTGGGGGTGGGCCTGGGGTCCAGGTGTTCTACGGACCAAAAATTGACTGAGGCTTGCCAGGGAGGTTGGGGATCATCCCGGTGTAGTCCGTTTAATTTTTTATGGCTATTTGGGTGGATAAACGGGTAAAATAGTGCAAATGCAGCATTTTTGAGCAAAATTGGTGTGCTATAGCCCACGGTTTTGGGGGTGGGCCTCGGGTCCGGGCGTGCTATTGGTCAAAAAATGATCGGGGCATGCCAGGGAGGTTGGGGATCATCCCAGTGTTGTCCATTTAAGTTTTTGTGGCCATTTGGGTGGAGAAACGGGCGAAACATCAAGAGTGGGGCATTTTTGGGCCAAATCGGTGTGCTATAGCCTACAGTTTTGGGGGTGGGCTCGAGGTCCGGGTGTGATGTGGGTCGAAAATCTACCGAGGCATGCTAGGGAGGTTGGGAATCATCCCAATATTCTCCATTTAATTTTTGCGGCTATTTGGGTGGACAAACAAGCGAAACGGCATGAACGGGCATTTTTGGGCTAAATCGGTGTGCTGTAGCCCGCGTTTTTGGGAGTGAGCCCGGGGTCTGTGCGTGCTGTGGGTCAAAAATTGACTGGGGCATGCCAGGGAGATTATGAATCATCCAAGCATGATCCGTTTAATATTTTGTGGCCATTTAGGTGGACAAATGAGTGAAACAGCGTAAACAAGGACATTTCGGGCCAAATCGAAGTGCTATAGCCTATGATTTTTAGGGTAGGCCGGGGTCCAAGCGTGCTGTGGGCCAAAAATCTATCGGGGTATGCCAGGGAGGTTGGGGATCATCCCAGTGTGATTTATTTAATTTTTCGTGGCCATTTGGATAGACAAATGGGCAAAACGACGCGAACGGGGCATTTTTGGGCTAAATCAAAGTGCGATAGCCTACGGTTTCAGGGGTGGGATCGGGGTCCGGGCGTGCTGTGGGAAAAAAAATTTATCGGGGCATTCCAGGGAGGTTGGGAATCATCCCAGCATGGTCGTTTAATTTTGCGTGGCTATTTGGGTGGACAAATGGGCAAAACAGCGCGAACAGAGCATTTTTGGGTTAAATCGGTGTGCTATATCCCACAGTTTAGGGCATGGGCCAGAGGTCCGGGCGTACTGTGGGCCAAAAATCGACCGAGGAATGCCATAGAGGTTGGGGATCATCCCAGTATGGTCCTTTTAAATTTTTATGGCAATTTGGGTGGACAAATGGGTGAAATAGCGCAAACGGGGCATTTTCGAGCTAAATCGGTGAGCCATAGCCCACGATTTTAGGGGTGGGCCCAGGGTACGGATGTTTTGTTGACTAAAAATTAATCGGGGAATGCCAGTGAGATTGGGTACCATCCCAGTGTTGTTCATTTATTTTTTTGTGGCCATTTGGGGGGGGCAAACGGGCGAATGGCAAGAATGGGGCATTTTTGGCCAAATTGGTGTGCTATAGCCCATGGTTTTGGGGTTGGACTCGGGGTTTGGGTGTGCTGTGGGCCAAAAATGGACCAGGGCATGCCAGGGAGGTTGGGGATCATCCCAGTGTGGTCCATTTATTTTTTCGTGGCCATTTGGGTGGGCAAACGAGCAAAACGATGCAAATGGGGCATTTTTGGGCCAAATCGGTGTGCTATAGCCCACGGTTTTGATGGTGGGCCCAGGGTCCAGGCGTGCTGTGGACCAAAAATGGACCGAGGCATTTCAGGGAGGTTGGGGATCATCCCTGTATGGTCCGTTTAATTTCTTTTTTCCATTTGGGTATACAAACAGGCGAAACGGCGCGAATAGGGTATTTTTGGGCCAAATTGGTGGGGTATGGCCCATGGTTTTGAGGGTGAGCCCAGTGTCCGGGTGTGCTTTGGGCCAAAAATTAATCGAGGCATGCCAAGGAGGTTGGGGATCGTCCCAATGTGGTTCGTTTAATTTTTTGTGTCTATTTGGCAGGATAAACAGGCGAAACAGTGCGTACGGGGTGTTTTCGAGTCAAATTGGTGTGCTATTGTCCACAGTTTTTGGGGTGGCTTGGGGTCCAGGCGTGCTGTGGGCCAAACTGGGGCATGCTAGGAAGGTTGGGAATCATCCCAGTGTGGTTCGTTTAATATTTTGTGACTATTTAGGTGGGCAAATGAGCCAAACGGCACAAGCGGAGACTTTTCGGGCCAAATCGGTGTGCTATAGCCAACGATTTTAGGGGTGGGCCTGGGGTCTAAGTGTGCTATGGGCTAAAAATTGACCGAGTCATGCCAAGGAGGTTGGGGGTCATCCCAGTGTGGTGCGTTTAACTTTTCATGGCTATTTGGGTGGACAAATTGGCGAAACGACGTGAATGGGGCATTTTTGGGCCAAATCGGTGTGCTATAGCCCACGGTTTCATGGGTGGTCCTGTGGTCCAGGCGTGCTGTGGGACAAAAATCAACCGAGGCATGCCAGGGAATTTGGGGATTGTCCTAGTGTGGTAAATTTAATTTTTGGTGGCCATTTATGTGGGCAAACAGGGGAAACAGCGCAAACGGGGCATTTTTTCGCCAAATAGGTATGCTATAGCCCACAAATTTAGGGGTGGGCTGGGGTTAGAGCGTGATGTGGACCAAAAATCGACCGGGGTATGCCAGGGAGGTTGAGGATCATTCAGTATGGTTTGTTTAATTTTTTGTAGCCATTTGGATGGACAAACAGGCGAACCGGCACGAACAGGGCATTTCTGGGCCAAATTGGTGTGCTATACCGACAATTTTAGTGGTGGGCTCGGGGTCTGGGCGTGCTGTAGGTTGAAAATCGATTGGGACATGCCAGGGAGGTTGGATATTGTCCAAGTGTGGTCTGTTTTATTTTTCATGGCTATTTGGGTGGACAAATGGGAAAAATTGCACGAACGGGGCATTTTTGGGCCAAATCGGTGTGCTATAGCCCATAGTGTCGGGGGTGGGACCGGGGTCCGAGCATACTGTTGGCCAAAAATTGATCAAGGCATGCCAGGGTGGTTGGTGATTGTCCCAGTATGGTTCATTTAATTTTTTGTGGCCATTTTGGTTTAAAAACAGGCGAAATGGCACAAACGGGGCATTTTTGGGCTAAATCGGTGAGCTATAGCACACGATTTCTGTGGTGAGCTTGGGAACCGGGGCATGCTAGGGGGTAAGGGATCATCCCAGTATGGTATTTTTTTTTCATGGTCATTTGGGTGGACAAATAGATAAAATGGCGTGAATGGGCCATTTTTAGGCCAAATCGGTGTGCTATAGCCCATGGTTTCGATGGTGGACCTGGGGTCCCGGCGTGCTATGGGATTAAAATTGATCGGGGCATGCTAGGGAGATTGGGGATCATCCCAGTGTGGTTCGATTAAATTTTTGATTCCATTTAGGTTGATAAATGGGCAAAACGGTGAGAATAGTGCATTTTTGGGCTAAATCGATGTGCTATGGCTCACAGTTTCGGGGGTGGGCCCAGGGCCCGGGCATGCTGCTGGCCAAAAATCTACCGAGGCATGCTAGGAAGGTTGGGATCATCCCAATGTGGTTCGTTTAATTTTTCGTGGCTATTTGGGTTGACAAACGGGCAAAGCGACATGAATGCATTATTTTTTGGCTAAATTTGTGTGCTATAGCCAATGATTTTGAGGGTGGGCTCGGGGTCAGGGCGTGCTGTGGGCTGAAAAATAACCGAGGCATGCCTGGGAGGTTGGGGATCATCCCTATATGGTCCGTTTAATTGTTTGTGGCTATTTTGGTGGTCAAATGGGAAAAACGGTGTGAACGGGGTATTTTTAAGCAAAATCGGTGTGCTATAGGCCACGGTTTTGTGGTTGGGCTTGGGGTTCGGGCATGCTGTAGGGCAAAAATTGACTGAGGCACGCCAGGGAGGTTGGGTATCATCCTCGTATAGTCCGTTTAATTTTTCGTGGCTATTTGGGTGGACAAACGTTAAAAATAGTGCGAATGAGGTATTTTTAGGCCAAATCGATGTGCTATAGCCCACAGTTTTGGGGGTGGGCCTGGGGTCCGGGTGTGCTGTCGGCTAAAAATTGATCGAGGCATACCAGGGAGGTTGGGGATGGTCCCAATGTGGTTTGATTAATTTTTGGTGGCCATTTTAGTGGACAAACGGGCGAAACGATGGGAACCGGGCATTTTTGGGCCAAATTGATATGCTATAGCTAAGGGTTTTGGGGGAGGGCCTATGGTTCGAGTGTGTTGTGGGTCATAAATCGATCGGGGCATGCCAGTAAGGTTGGGGATCATCCCAGTATGGTCCATTTAATTTTTCATGGCCATTTAGGTGGACAAACGGGCAAAACAGTTCGAACGGGGCATTTTCAAGCCAAATCGGTGTGCTATAGCCCATGATTTTGGGGGTGAGCCCAGGGTTTAAGCATGCTGTTTGTCGAAAATCATTCGGAGCATGTCGTGGAGGTTGTGGATCGTCCCAGTATAGTCCGTTTAATTTCTCATGGATATTTTGGTGGACAAACGAGCGAAACAGCATGAAGGGGGCATTTTCGGGCCTAATCAGTATGCTATCGCCCATGATTTCGGGGGTGGGTTCGAGGTTCGGGCGTTCTGTGAGGCAAAAATCAACCGAGCCATGTCGGCGAGGTTAGGGATCATCCTAATATAGTTCGTTCAATTTCTCATGGCCATTTGGGTGGACAAATGGGAGAAACGGTGCGAATGGGGCATTTTCAGGCCAAATCGGTGTGCTATGGAACATGGTTTTGGGGGTGGGCTCGGGGTTTGAGCGTGCTGTGGGGAAAAAATTAACCGGGGCATTCCAGGGAGGTTGGGGATCAACCCAGTATAGTTTGTTTAATTTTTCGTGGCCATTTGGGTGGATAAATGGTTAAAACGACACGAACGGGGTATTTTCAGTCTTAATCGGTGTGCTATAGCCCATGGTTTCAGGGGTACGCCTGAGGTCCAAGCGTGCTGTGGGCCGAAAATTGATCGGAGAATGCCAGAGAGGTAGGGGATCATCCCAATATGGTCCATTTAATTTTTTGTGGCCATTTGGGTGGACAAAAGGGCAAAACGGTGCGAACGGGGCATTTTTGGGCCAAATCGATATGCTATAGCCCACGATTTTGGGGGTGGGCTCGGGGTCCGAGCGTGCTGTGGGCCAAAAACCAATCGGGGTATGCCAGGGAGGTTGATGATAGTCTCAGTGTGGTCTGTTTAATTTTTCGTGGCCATTTGGGTAGACAAACGGGCAAAATAGTATAAATCGATCATTTTGGGCCAAATTGTTGTGCTATAGCCCACGATTTCAGGGGTGGGCCAGAGGTTCAGGCGTGCTGTAGATCGAAAATCGATCGAGGTATGCCAGGAAGGTTGGGGATCATCCCAGTGTGGTCCTTTTAATTTTTTGTTTCTATTTCAATGGACAAACGTTTGAAATGCCACTAACGGGGCATTTTCGAGTCAAATCAGTATGATATAGCCAACGGTTTTGGCCTGGGGTTCGAGTGTGCTGTAGGACAAAAATCAATCGGGGTGTGACAGGGAGGTTGGGGATAGTTTCAGTATGGTCTGTTTAATTTTTTGTGGTCATTTAGGTTGACAAAGAGGTAAAACGGTGCGAACAGGGCATTTTTGGGATAAATCGGCGTGCTATAGTCCATGGTTTTGAGGGTGGGCCCAGGATCCAGGCATGCTGTAGGCCAAAAATCAACTGTGGCGTGCCAGGGAGGTTGGGGATCATCCCAGTATGGTCCGTTTAATTTTTTGTCGCCATTTGGGTGGACAAATGGGCAAAATGGAGTGAACGGGGCATTTTCAAGCCAGATTGGTGAGCTATATCCCACAGTTTTGGGGTGGGGCTCGGGGTGAGAGTATGCTGTAGGCCAAAAATTGACCGAGGCATGCCAGGGAGGTTGAGGATCGTCTTAGTAAGGTTTGTTTAATTTTTGGTGGCCGTTTGGGTGGACAAACGAGCAAAATGGCATGAACGGGGTATTTTTCAGCCAAATCGGTGTGCTATAGCCCACGGTTTCGAGGGTTGGCCTAGGGTCCGGGTGTGCTGTGGGCTAAAAATCGACCAAGGCATGACAAAAAGGTTGGGTATAATCCCACTGTAGTTCGTTTAATTTTTTGTGGCCATTTGGGTGGACAAATGGGCAAAACAACGTGAACGGGGTGTTTTCGGGCCAAATTGGTGTGCTATAGCTTATGATTTTGGGGGTGGGTCGGGGTCTGAGCATTTTGTGTGGTAAAAATTGACTGGGGTGTCCAGGGAGGTTGGGGATCATTCCAGTGTGGTCCGTTTAATTTTTTTGTGACTATTTGGGTGGACAAACAGGCAAAACAGCATGAATGGGGCATTTTCTGGCCAAATCGGTGTGCTAACCCCACGATTTTAGGGGTGGGCCTGGGGTCCTGGTATGCTGTCTGTCAAAAATTGATCGGGGCATTCTAGGAATGTTGGGGATAGTTCCAGTGTGGTCCATTTAATTTTTCGTGGCCATTTCAGTGGACAAATAGGTGAAACCGTGCGAATGAGGCATTTTTGAGCCAAATTGATTTGCTATAGCCCACGATTTTGGGGGTTGGCCTGGGGTCCGAGTGTTCTGTGGGCCAAAAATTGATCAAGGCATGCTAGGGAGGTTGGTGATCATCCCAGTGTGGTCCGTTTAATTTTTTGTGGCCATTTAGGTGGACAAACGGGCGAAATGGAGCGAATGGGGCATTTTCAAGCCAGATTGGTGTGCTATAGGCCACAGTTTTGGGGGTGGGCTCGGGGTTCGAGTATGCTGTAGGCCAAAAATCGACCAAGGTATGGCAGGGAGGTTGGGGATCATCTTAGTGAGGTTTGTTTAATTTTTGGTGGCCATTTGGGTGGACAAACGAGCAAAACGGCATGAACGGGGTATTTTTCGACCAAATCAGTGTGCTATAGCCCATGATTTCGAGGGTTAGCCTGGGGTCCGAGTGTGCTGTCGGCCAAAAATTGACCAAGGCATGATAGGAAGGTTGGGTATAATCCCATCATATTTGTTTAATTTTTTGTGGCCATTTGGGTGGACAAATGGGCAAAACAACGTGAACGGGGTGTTTTTGGGTCAAATTAGTGTGCTATAGCTTATGATTTTGGGGGTGGGCTCGGGGTTCAAGCATTTGGTGGGATAAAAATTGATCGGGGTGTCTAGGGAGGTTGGGATCATTCCATTATGGTCCGTTTAGTTTTTATTGGCCATTTGGGTGGACAAACAGGCGAAACGGCATGAATGGGGCATTTTTTGGCTAAATTGGTGTGTTAACCCCACGATTTTAGGGGTGGGCCTGGGGTCCTGGCATGCTGTCGGTCAAAAATTGATCGGGGCATTCTAGGAATATTAGGGATAGTCCCAGTATGGTCCATTTAATTTTTCGTGGCCATTTGGGTGGACAAATAGGTGAAACAGTGCGAATGAGGCATTATTGAGCCAAATTGATTTGCTATAGCCCACAGTTTTGGGGGTTGGCTGGGGTCCGAGCGTGCTGTGGGCCAAAATTCGATCGAGTCATGCTAGGGAGGTTGGTAATCATCCCAGTGTGGTCCGTTTAATTTTTCGTGGCCATTTGGGTTGACAAACGGGTGAAACGGCGCGAACGGAGCATTTTCCGGTCAAATTGGTGTGCTATAGCCCACAATTTTAGGGGTGGTGTTGGTGTCTGGGCATTTTGTGGTCCAAAAATCAACTGGGTCATGCTAGGGTGGTTGGGGATATCCCAGTTTAGTGCTTTTAATTTTTCCTGGCCATTTGTGTGGACAAATGGTCAAAACAGCACGAATGAGGCATTTTTGGGCCAAATCGGTGTACAATAGTCCATGATTTTGGGGGTGGGGCTAGGGTCCAGGTGTGCTGCGGGTCAAAAATCAATCGGGGCGTGCCAAGGAGGTTGGGGATCATCCTAGTATGGTCCGTTTAATTTTTTGTGGCCATTTGGGTGGACAAACGGGCAAAACTGCGCGAGCAGGGCATTTTTGAGCCAAATCGATGTGTTATAGCCTACGGTTTTGGGGGTGGGCCCGGGGTCTGGGCATTTTATAGGCTGAAAATCAACCGTGGCATGCCAGGGAGGTTGGGGATCATCCCATTCTAGTCCATTTAATTTTTTGTGGCCATTTGCGTAGACAAACGGGCAAAACGGCATGAATGGGGCATTTTTAGGCCAAATTGGCGTGTTATAGCGCACGGTTTTTGAGGTAGGCCCGAGGTTTGGGCGTGTTGTGGGCTGAAAATTGATTGGGGTATGCTAGGGAGGTTGGGGATCATCCTAGTGTGGTCCATTTAATTTTTTGTGGCCATTTGGGTGGGCAAACGGGCATGATAATGCTCAAAATACACCTCTCATGTGAGAATGTAAGCGATCGTTGTCAATATATAGCGCAACTAGGTTGGGGTTGAATCCCATAGGGAATATGGTATGAACTTAAGTCGTTTGCGATTTAATCAACTGATAGTTGGATGTTTCCTAAAATAAGGGTTTTGGAGATTAGCAAATAATTGTTTGTCACTTTAGTTTCAGTGTTTGTAATCAAGAGTTTATGGAAAACCATAGTTATGTTCACTATGGGTGTTGGGATTTGACAGACGCTAGTAATGATTCAAGATTCTTGTGGTAGGTAGGAACAGGCAGATTATCCTTGTCGAATTTATGTCTAAATGTCTCTCTACCTACTTAAGCATTTAACTACCTAATTCTCTCAAACTTAGGGAGTTTATATTTCATAACAGGATGTTATCTCAGGTTAATTAATGTTGCTACATCATTAATTATTAAACGGAAGGTTGGTAGCTCCAAGTCCCTGTTGATAATTCGCTTCTTACTAGGGTTGATTTCTTAGTTCAAGCAAATCACTAGTAAGTAGGACCTATTGTTTGCAACCAATAGATGAAGTGTAAAGCAGAGGGATTACCAAGAAGTTACTACCACCTTTAGAATCCTGAACACTTAGTTGCATTACAAACCCAAACCCATAGATCCCTTAACTCGGGGTAAGGGGTTTAGCTACTCATACTGTAAAGAGCAATACAACTTGTTGAATTCATAATAATATGGAATAATACTTACAACGAAAGTGAATAGCAACAGTTGTATCTCAAATGAAATTGCAGTAGAAAAATCTTGAAAAATAATATGATAATCTCTCAAAAGCTAACTGTAAACTTGTATAAAAAACTGGAGAGCAAACACGTGAAGTTCAAGTGCAGAATGTTGAGTACCCCTCCGAGAAAACCCTAAAAAATACTTTAAATATTTTATCCTAATCATGGAAACAGAATCACATAGTTCAGTAATTTCTCGGACAGGTGACAATATTTTGTGATGCCTTATCAGGAGTCTGATGACTTATCACAGATGTCGTCAGCTCCTCTTCACTTTTGACATTTGCTGCCTTATGCTGACGATGAAGTATGATGGTTTATCAGATCTTTGATGACTTATCACAGATGTTATCGATGATTTACTTCAGCTCTCATGTTTTTCCTTAGGTTAACAATGATATTGACGGATTATCACAACTTTGACGACTTATCACATGTCGTTGTGACTTCTTCCAGCTGAATCCCATTCTCCGTTTAAGGCTGACGATGAAACTGATAACCTATCAGAGTGCTGACGACTTATCAGGAATGTCGTTAGTCACATTTCTCTTCTATTTACTTCAGATTTTAACTCTTTTACTTCCATCATTGTTGGTTCTCTTGTATCTTCACTTCCACTGCAAAATCAAAGATAAAACAATCAAAAACAACAAAAGTTGCTTAGCACTTTGCAATTATTCTCAATTAAAAGACTCAAATGTTTTAGCATTTTCTCACACATCAACACCCTCAACTTAAAACAATTGATTGTCCTCAAGCAACTAAAACACAACCAAGAGGATACAAAGTACATTTGGCAGTCAATAATCTATATTATCTCAAAACCATCTTTACCTTCTCCAAGGTCAATTAATACGAAATCAACTATGTATGCTACTAAAGAACATCAATGCAACACACAGGAATCAAGAGATGGCGTCAATTCAGCAACAACAACCATGCATGTATCAAGCTTACACTATCCAAACAAGTTAGCAACTAGCAACGTAACCAGTGTGCCCTCACTACAAAGAAGTCCATCTTTACTTATATCAGACATCACATATGTAACCATGGGGACAATCATAAGACGGTTACTCTCAGAATAAAGTTCCAATCAATGTATGCAGAATACCTTAGGCTTACCCTTATTTTCATTACCAAGATCTTTAGACAGGTCAGCTAGGATCACTACAGGTCTTCTCTTTGTCTTGTAATGTAGGCTAGGGGCTGGGATGATACTCGATGATATTTGAAGTTACTAAGCCTCCTTGACACTACACTAGCTTTCGGGGTCACACTCATTAGCCTTTTTCTATTCTTCTCTTTTCTTGATCAGACTTATTCAGGATGGGTGCGGTTCTTTTCTACAATCACTTCTTTTTTTTCACAACTTTTCATTTCTTGCTCTTTTCCACCGCACCCAACTTTTTATTCTTTTCTTTTACTCTACCTTTCTTCATACTCATTTTACATCACGCACCCCTATGATATCTACCCTCAACTTAGGCCATTTGCCTAAGTCAAGGTGTACAGTGTCCAAGGAGGACCAGGTCTAAAACAAGTTCATTATAATGTAAAAATAGGACGATGATAGGTATCATAAAAAGAAATAGGCTATTCAAGCTCAAAATAGGGAACAAGGGATATTATGCATACAAGGAAGGTCATTTAGGTTAAAGTGGGCTAATACCAAAATGGCCTATGATCCTTTCCTAGTGATAACGCTCAAATTACACTCTTGAATGGGTGTTAGCGATCGTTGTCAATATAAAACCCAACTAAGTTGGGGTCAAATCCCACAGGGAATAAGGTGTGAACTCAAATTGTTTATGATTTAATTCATTGGTAGTTTACTATTTCCTGAAATGGGGTTTAAGTTGCAGATAATTGATTGTCACTTTGAATTTGATGTTTGTAACCAAGATTTTATGAAATAACCAGGATTATGTTCACTAGGGCTTACGGTACATGACAGATACTAAAATTTATCCAAGACTCTCACGGTGGTTAGGATCACAAGCTATCTTTATCGATAATATGCTCAAATGTCTTTCGACCTATTCAAGCATCTAATTTCCTAATCCTCTAGGACTTAGGGAATCACTATGCACTATCTAGATTTTACCTCAGGTTAATCAACCTTGTTACAACATTGATTATTAAACGAAGCCTTTCCGAGTCCCTGTTGATAATGCACTTCATACTGTTTATGATTTCTTTCTCAAGCAAACCAAAGTAGGTACGCCTACTGTTTACAACCAACGGGCATAAATTATAATCTCAGAATTACCAAGAAATCCTAAAACCTATTAAATCTTGAATATTTAAAACCTTATCTTGACCTAACCCTAGATCCCATGATCCAGGTTACAGGTGTTTAGCCACTCATGATGCAAGAATCAAGTATGCAAATTAAATTCATAACTGAAAGGATTAACTTACAATGATGAAGAAAATCAAAAGTATACTTTGAATTGAATTATGAGGCAAAGCTCCAAAATATTGGTCTTACAGAGAGAGAGAGAGAGAGAGAGAGAGAGAGAAATTCATATATGCTATCTTGTGGGATATGTCAATCGATCCCTAGAAAATCCTAAAACAAGGCTTTAAATAGTTAACCCTAAATAAGGAAATAAAACAAAAGTTACAGATTTTCCTTGGAATAGATGACGACGACCGTAACGGCCTATCAGGAGTTTGGCGGCCTATCACGGATGTCATCAGATTCTCTTTAAGTTTGGATTTTGCTGTCTCAGGCTGACGGTGATAATGACGTCCTATCAGGAGTCTGACGGTGCGTCATGGATGTCGTCAGCTCCTCTTCCATTTTGAGAATTTCTGCCTAAGGTTGACGGTGATCCTGACGCCTTATCAGAACTCTGATGACTTATCATGACATACCATCACAACATTACAGCAAATCTCATTCTATGGTTAAGGCTTACGGCATCCTTGACAGCCTATCACCAGGCTGACGGCGTGTCATGGATGTCGTCAGCCACCCTTTGTTCTTTATTTACTTCTGATTTCATGCTTTTTACTTCCTTTATTTATGGTTCCCCTTCTTCTCTACTTTTACTGCAAAATCAAAGTAAACTAATCAAAAACAACTAAAGTTGCTCAAGACCTTACAATTATTTAGAGTTAAAATCTTCAAATGTGTTGGCATAGGCTCACACATCAACACCCTCAACTTAAACAATTTCTTGTCCTCAAGCAACCATAACATAACTAAGAGTATACAGAGTACAATTCGGCAGCTAACTACTTATATCAGTTCAGAGTACATTTACCATCTCCAAAGTCAGTCAAATTAAGAGCAACTATGTATATCATTGAAAACAACTATGCAACTCACAAAGATCAAGATATGGCAAAAATTCAGCAATAACAACCGGCACATACCCAAATCACACTATCCGAGCAAGTCAGTGATTAGCAACATACCTAGTGTGCCCTCACAATAAAGAAATCCCTTTTTCACTCAGATCATAATTCTTATACATAAAAATAGGGATAAACACAAGACTCACTCTCAGAGTGAAGTTCCAAACATTGCATGTCAAATGCCATAGGCTTGCCCTTATAGTTAGTATCCCAGTCTTCAGAAAGGTCAGTTAGGATCACTATAGGGCTTTTCTTAAGCTTGTAATGTAGGACAGGGGATGGTAAGATATTCATGGATATTTCAAAGTGACTATGCCTCCTTGACACTACTCTAAACTCTTGGGGTTTCAACTCTTAAGCTTATTTTCTTCCCCTCTTTTATATATCACACATGCTCAACGTGGGTGCGGCCTTTTCAATTATCATATTATCTTATTATCATCCTTTACATAGCTTTCTCTTTTCTTTTTTATTTTTACCACACCCAACTTTTTATTCATTTATCTTATTCTCCCTCTCTTCATACTTATTTTGCATCATGCACCTGTATGATAGCCACCCTTAACTTAGGCTGGTTGCCTGAGTCAAGGTGCACAGTGTCCAAGGAGGACCAGGTCCAAAAAAGGTTCATTATGATATGAATGGAAATGTGAGAGGTGTTGAAGAAAGAAAAAGGCTAATTACGCTCAAAATGGGATCAAGGGATATTATGCACATAGGGAAAGTCATTTTGGCTAAAGTAAGTAAAAAATCAAAAACGGCCTATGATCCTTTCCTAACGCCTATCCTATGAACATGGCAAGACTAAAAAGGCAAGTTCTAGATTCAACACACAACGAGAACTGAGTAAGACCTTACACACATGGCACACAAGTATCTCGCATATCACTACTTATTCGGTTCATACATTTGTTTAACAAGAGTTAGTCAGTTGCCAGACTAATGCCATAAAAAAATACATCGTGGTCACAATGGGTGCAATTTGAATAGTACATACTATATCAGACCAATGGAGAGGTATTCAAAAATCACAAAAAAATCTACCTATATCAAGTACTTGTACTACTCCTAGTTATCTACAGAATATGTTACAACAACCTACCCTACACCCTCAACTTAAAATAAAAAATAAACTGCACTAAGGGTTAGGGTATACCTGAAGACAATCAAGTACATGGATCCTGGGTCTCCAACCCTGCTACTGCATCATCTGTTGTTTTCTCCCCATCAGGAGCATCTGCACTAGCAGTGGTGGGAGCCTGGCTAGATGAAGCACCTGCAGCCCTAGCTCGGATGGCTGCCTCCCATTTCTTTGTATTAGCTTGGGACTCCAATCTTACCTTCTTTAACTCCTTCTTTTTGACCTTCTTCTTGGCCTTATTTTTTACCTTTCTTTCTTCCTCACTATCTGGAACTTCTCTCTTATCTTTGCCATTCTTTTCCCCCCTTTTCTTTTTTTCTTTGGGGAATCTATGGTAAGGTCAAGTATGGGAATTTCTTCTTTAGATTCAGACAAGGCCAGACCTGTTGGCATCATAATTTGGTGTTGTTGCAGCACCCCAACATCTATTTTTACTTTTTCTACTGCCTCTCTGAATTTAGCAAGATCAGCTCCTGACATTTCTCTTGCTCGTCGATCGAATCGATTCTCTAAATCTGCAACCCGCTCAGGCAAAGTCATAAAAGGCTCAAGGGTAGCCTTAATTCTCTTGTCCACAATAGCAGCAAACTATTTGGCAAAAGTATATAGCTGTGCCTCACACCACTTAGCTTGTTTAGCCACTTTTCTGATATCAATTGGCTGAAATACAAATCCTGCTGATGCTGTAGGAACTGAGGGGATAGCTTCAATTTCAGGCACTGAACCTACCTGTGCTAAAGAAGTTGGCTGCCCAGTCTTCGAATCTTGCACTTCTACATGAGGTGCTTCTTCTACATCTATAATTGGGGGGTCCGCTGCTACCTCTGCACCTCTATCAAGTCTCAATCCTGGTTGATTCTTATCAAACTGTATGGGGTTGTGAGTCTTTCTGGAAGGAACCTTATCATTAACTCCTGCAATTTTTGACACATTAGCATCTCGACACAACTCTGTGATAAGACAAGGAAAAGGATAAGTAGTGTCGATTCTTGACATCCTAATCTTCATCTCATCAATAATGATTTCTCTGAAGTTCAAGGGAAGCTTCTGCACCATAGTTTCTACAAAATATCTCGATCATCACCCAGAATATTGTCTCCATCAGTGGGCATCAGCTAGACACGCACTATACCCCACCAAAACTTTGCCTCCTGAGTTAAAGAGGACTTATAAATTCTCTTATTTGGGTTTGTCACCCATGCTGGTTCTTCGTCAGCTATGATGTTGGCCAACCACGGACGTTGTTTCTTTCGATTCTTAATTCGAGCATAAACTGATGGTGCAGTGGCCTGAGGAGTAAAGTTGGGGCCATAAAAGAATCTGTTGATGGTTTGATGTAAATATCAACCCTTACGCCTCTCACCTGTACTCTGTCCAATAGGGGTAGGTCTGCTACTCTTTCACCTGGCCTGCACATGTTTTCTAACTGAGCCTGGTAGTTCGCGTAGAACTCCCAAACTAATGCAGGACAAAATGATCCTCCTCCTTTTGTGGTCCGCCCCAATCCATACTCTTGGAACTTTTGTTCTACCTCTGGGTACCTGCTCAACCCTTTTGTGATAATCAACTTTTATTTCTGAAATGACCTTTTAGCTCTTCTTCTATCAGTTCTACGAAGTCCAACAGTGTAGATACTTTCTGCTCTAGGAATTTTCCACCTAGCATTGTCTCGAACTTTGGGGTTCTTACATTTGATAAGTGTTCCCTAAGGTGGAGACTCTTCCTCTTCTTGTTGTTCAGTGGACAGGGACCCCGATGCTATTTCCTCAGACTCAGACTCCTCAGAGTCTTCTTGCTCATCTTCTTCAGATTCAGCATGTTTAGACTCATGCTGTTAAGAAACCTCTTGCTCAGAAGCTATTGTTGTTTTAGTGTCATCACTATCCTCCACTTCAATGGGTGGAGGTGGTTAAGATTTCTTCGGACTTGTCTTCTTCTTTTGCTTCCTGAGCAAGGGTTCCTCCTCCTCGTAATCAGATTTCTCATCGATGAGCTTACGACATACACTTTCTTTGCCTGCTTTCTTTGGTGCTGTGGGGCTCTTTATTTTTGGTGTCATTTTAAAGTTCCTGGAGAACATTAGTAAACCCTCAAAAACACAAACACAAATGCATTAATCAATTAAGCTCATTCATGTATCAGGTTCCAGGTGTGATGACATTTCTTGATAAGCCGTCACTACCGTGATAGCTTATCACGATTGTCATCAACCTCAGACACAACCTTTAAAATTTGAAAAACTTTTGATGATATTCTTTATAAGCCCTCACAATTGTGATAGCCTATCATGAATGTCGTCAACCCTAAATAGAATCCAATTCCTTTTTAGCAGCTTCTGATGACATTACTGATAAGCCATCACAATTGTGATAGCCTATCATGAATGTCGTCAGCTCTTATCAAAACACACTTTTGATTTTTACTCAATTTTTGGTCCCCATTATTTCTCAAAATTCACTTGAATTCCAATTTGTGATCTGACTTTTAAACCCTGAGGTCTGCTCAGCAAACCCTAGGTGCGATTTTCAGTTTTTTTTTTCAAGTTGAACTTGGTGTAAGACTCTTGGGGACTTGGGTTGACATTCTTCTATCACTTACCACAAAAAAGGAAGAGTTAAAGTATAGTATACCTGATGGAGCCCTTAAACTGGTTTCACGCACAAAAAGAGGAAGAAATACGAAGAACTCCTAGATTGTGAAGTGCAACCCCACACAAGAGAATTTGTTTTATTAAGAGTGTTTGAAAAGAGTAGGAGATCAACTAACTAAGCAAATAAATAACTAAATAAAAAGAAATAAAACTAGCAGAAATTTGAAAAGGTTTCACAGTTGGGCCGGGTCGGATCTGCTTTAAAATGGGCCCAAAATTCAGTTTTTAAGGTTATGGGATAACCATGATTTGTGATGGCTTATCACGAGTGTGATATCCTATCATAAACGCCGTCACCTTTAATAGAGAATGCCTCAAGCTTGGCCTAGCTGACGACAATCGTGATAGCTTGTCACAGTTGTGACGGCTTGTCACGGATGTCGTCATGACCTTTCAGCTGACCTTCTCATTTTTCCACCTGCTCCATACTAAATCCTAATTATAAAAAAATAAAAACACTTGCTTAAACATAAAAAATTTGGGTTGCCTCCCAATAACGCCTGATTTACTGTCGCGGCATGATTGGGTTATCTTAACTACTCAAACTTTACCAAGACAACCTATTGATAACCCTTTTCCATCATCATAGAAGACGTCAACGATTGAGAAGACACTCATATCTTTTTGTTGGGTCATGGGTTGATGCATTTTGAATTTTGCCTCTTTTTTACCAAGGCTAAACTTAAGCTCATTCAAATCCATGTCAACTATTACTCTTCCTGTTTCTAAGAGTGGCCTCCTAAAAATAATGGTTACCTCTAAGTCTACATCATAATCCAGTACCACAAAATCCGCAGGAAGAATAAAGTCTACTACTTCCACCAACACATCATGCAAAATTCCAATAGGCCATTTTATCAACCTATCTGCCACTACCAATCATATGTTAGTGGGTGCCGAAGCTTCTAAACTGAGCTTTTTATATACAGCTAGTGGCATCAGATTCACGCTGGCACCTAAATCACATAATGCCTTTGCAACATCCAAAGACCCAAATTTGCACGGAATAGTGGACGCTCCTGGGCTGGCCTTCTTTTGCACTAAGAATCGTGTGGACACTGCGCTGTAATGGTGGAGATTCTCCACCTGCTCACTGCTGACCTTTATCTTCTTTGTAATGAGGTCTTTCATGAACTTTGCATAGCCTAGTATTTTCTCAAGTGCCTCAATCAAAGGCACATTAATTGTCAATTGCTTGAGCATTGCCATGAACTTGCTGAATTTTGCATCATTGACCTTTTTCTTCAATCGTTGAGGAAAGGAAGGTGGTGGTCTAGGGATAGTCTTTAACACCACTTCCTCTTCCTTCTTATTTTCCTTCTCCAAATCATCAGTAGAACTATCCAGCTTCTCAGACTCCATTGGATTACTTTCTTAAAGTTCATCAACAATTACCTCATCTTCTACAGATTTGGCCACAGAAGGTCCAAGTAACATATTACCACTCTGAGTGGTGATTGCCATACATAACCAATCATTTTACGGATTCTGAACTATATCACTAGGCAAAGTACTACTTTTTCTCTGATTCAGTGTAGCTGAAAGTGAACTCATCTACTGCTCTAATTGCTTAATAGAAGCAGAGTGTGAGCTAACCAACTGACTGAGGGTAGAGAATTCACTCTTCATAGTAGTTACCCCCGAGTTGGTATCTTCCACTCCTTTCAACAACTTTTCCATCATGTCCTCCATGGACATCTTGCCGGAGCCAGTTGTTGCAGCATCCCAACTTCTAGGAGGAACATATAAACCACTTCTGTCATTATTACTTCTCCAATGTCCCTGCTCCCTATCTTTATAATTAGTCTTTTCATGAAATTTCCAACCTTGGTTCCATTAGCTATTGCCTTGGAAACCCCCTGATTACTCACATAGTATGCCTCCACATCAACACTCGTAGCACCAGTACCTTGAGATTCCACATCCTTAACCATTTCGGTCTTACCTGACAGCAAGTGCTTGGTTAGCAAGTCCATCTGTGTCTTTAAGTGGGCCATGTCCTGGTCTCACTCCTCATCCCTTCTGCACTGCTCCGCAGTCATACCACCAGAAACAGTCAGGCTAGCCACCATAGAATTCCTAGTGTGCCAAGCCTGACTTTGCTTCGTCATTCTATTCAGCATGTCTAAAGTATCCAAAAAAAAGAGGTCAATGAATGAACCACTTGCAGCATTGTCTACAATTGGCTTTGTCACAGAGTTAAAAGCTCTATACAAAGTCTCCATCAAGTGCAATTCCATCATATTGTGCTTCAGACATTGTGCCAACTTCTTCTTAAATCTTTCCCAAGTTTCATGCAATGCTTTGGTAGGGAGCTGCCTGAAATTACTGATTTTGTCCCTCAACTGTACCCTCCTGGAGGGTGGAAAGAACCGTTCTAGGAATGCCTCTTTCAACTGTCTCCAGTTGGTTACAGAATCGAGCTCTATCTCATTTAACCACATTGTTGCCTATCCAAATAGAGACAAAGAAAACAATCTCAACCGGATCGCATTCCTTCTCACTCTCAGATTATCAAAAGATTTACAAATGGTGATGAAGTTCACCAAATACATGTTTGGGTCATCACTAGGTAAGCCTCTAAACAACCTCTTCAGATTCAGGAGTTGGATCATGGTACTTGTTATGCTGAATTTTGCACCTAGTGCCAACGGTGGAGGAATGATAGCACCCGTTACACCAGCTCCATCCATTCCATCATTATCTTCATATTGAAAAGGCCGTTGACCATACCTTCCTCAGACTGGATGGTTTCTATTGATATTTTACTGCACTGGTGTGGCAATTTGCTCAGCTCACCTTGGGTTTTGAGGATTCAACAATTCCTCATCACCCAAGTCTTTATCATCAGGGTTCTGGTGACATACTTGTTGACCCAAATTCTGTACGTTCACCTGAGCCCTGGCCAAAATGGCTAGTCTTTCAACCTCCTATTGTTCATCCATTCTCCCAATCCAGCTGAGGTTCCAAATTAATTGGTAATAATGGTTCTCTGGAACTTCTTGTTTTTGGCATAAACAACTAAGAACCTACAATAGACAAAAAAAACAAATAAACATAAATCAAGGAAACTTAACTAACAATAAATTAACACACACAAACTTTCAGTTTACAACCGTATTCCTCGGCAACGGCGCCATTTATGATAACGCTCAAATTACACTCTTGAATGGGTATAAGCGATCGTTGTCAATATAAAACCCAACTAGGTTGGGGTCGAATCCCATAGGGAATAAGGTGTGAACTCAAGTTGTTTACGATTTAATTCGCTTTAAGTTTTGCAGATAATTGATTGTCACTTTGAATCTGATGTTTGTAACCAAGATTTTATGAAATAACCAGGATTATGTTCACTAGGGCTTACGGTACATGACAGATACTAAAATTTATCCAAGACTCTTACGGTGGTTAGGATCACAAGCTATCTTTATCGATAATATGCTCAAATGTCTCTCGACCTATTCAATTGTCTAATTTCCTAATCCTCTCGGACTTAGGGAATCACTATGCACTGTCTAGATTTTACCTCAGGTTAATCAACTTTGTTACAATGCTGATTATTAAATGAAGCCTTTTTGAGTCCTTGTTGATAATTCACTTCCTATTGCTTATGATTTCTTTCTCAAGCAAACCCAAGTAGGTACGCCTACTATTTGCAACCAACAGACATAAATTATAATCTCAGAATTACCAAGAAATCCTAACACCTATTAAATCTTGAGTATTTAACACCTTATCATGACCTAACCCTAGATCCCATGATCCAGGTTACAGGTTTTTAGTCACTCATGATGCAAGAAACAAGTATGCAGATTGAATTCATAACTGAAAGGATTAACTTACAATGATGAAGAAAATCAAAAGTATACTTTGAATTGAATCCAAGGCAAAGCTCTAAAATATTGGTCTTAGAGAGAGAGCGAGAGAGAGAAATCATATATGCTATCTTGTGGGATATGTCAATCGATCCCTAGAAAACCCTAAAACAAGACTTTAAATAGTTAACCCTAAATAAAGAAATAAAACTAAAGTTACAGATTTTCCTCAGAATAGATGGCGGTGACTGTGATGGCCTATCACGGACATCGTCAGATTCTCTTTAAGTTTGTCTTTTTCTATCTCAGGTTGACGGCGGTAATGATGTCCTATCAAGAGTCTGACGGCCCATCATGGATGCCATCAGCTCCTCTTCTATTTTGAGAGAATTTCTCCCTAAGGTTGACGGTGATCCTGACGCCTTATCACAACTCTGATGCCTTATCACGACATGCTGTCACAATGTTATAGCAAATCTCATTCTCTGGTTAAGGTTGAAGACATCCTTGACAGCTTATAACCAGGCTGATGGCGTGTCATAGATACCATCAGCCACTCTTTGTTCTTTATTTGCTTCCGATTTCATGCTTTTTGCTTCCTTTATTTGTGGTTCCCCTTCTTCTCTACTTTTACTACAAAATCAAAGTAAACTAATCAAAAACAACTAAATTTGCTCAAGACCTTACAATTATTTAGAGTAATAAGCTTCAAATGTGTTAGCATAGGCTCACACATAACCTAACCCCTATCCTTCAACCTTAGGCAAGACTAACTGGGCAAATTCTAAATCCAACATACAAAGGGAACTAAGTAAAATCTCACACGCATATGGCACACAAGTATATCACAAGTTACTCCTTATTTAGTTCATGCAATTGTTTAGCAATGGTTATCAAGTCACTAGAACTAATACCATACAAAGATGGACAGTGGTCACAATTAGATGTAAATCACACAGTTAAAGAATAAGACCACTTGAGAGGTGTTCAAAAAATAACAAAACCATGTTAACTGCCTCAGGTACTTGTATTTATCCTAGTCAGTTACACAATTTTACAACAATAACTCACCCTACACCCCCAACTTAAAATCAAAGAAAAACTAAACTAAGGGTTAGGGTATACCTGGAGCAGATCAAGCATGGAAATCATGGGTCCCTGAACCTGCCGCTGCATCCCCAGCTGCCTTATCTCCATTGGGAGTCTCCCTCTTTCCTGACACATCAGGCCCAACACTTACTGGAGGCCTACTAGTTGAGGCACCTACAGCTCTCGCTTGGAGGGCTACCTTCCATTTATCATTGTCAACTAGAGACTTGATCATCGGCTTCTTTATTTTCTTCTTTTCAGTCTTCTTTCTCGCCATCTTCCCTGCTTTTCTTTCTTCATCACTATTAGGACTTTCTCTCTTACCCTTGCCTTTATTCTTACCCTTCCTTTCCTTTTTCTTCACTGGTTCCTCTATGAGATCAAGCAATGGGATTTTACCCTCAGACTCATCAATAGCCGGATCAGCTGACACCATAAGTTGGTGTTGTTGTAATACTCCAATATTTTCCTTCACCTTGTCCAGGGCTGCTCTAAATTATGCAAGGTATGAGCTCGATATTTCTCTTACCCTTGTATTAAAATGATTTTCTAATTCATAAATTCGACCAGGCAAGGCTTGGAAGGGCTCCAGTGTAACCTTAATCCTCTTTCTACCACAGAGAAAAATTGCTTGGCAAAGAGTTTAAGCTGAGCCTCGCACCACTTGGATTACTTTTCCACTCTTTTAAAATTCATAGGGTTGAAGGCAAATTCTGTGGTAGACATAACATCTAAAGGATTTATTTTATTTCTAGGCACTGATTTTGCTATTGCTAAGGAGATCGGTGCTACAGCCTTAGAATCCTACACCGCTACATTAGGTGTTGAGCTGGTACCTGTAATTGGTGAGTCTATTTCATCCCTTGCTCCTCTATCAAGTGTTAGTCTCAGTTGATTTTCATCATATCGGATAGGGTTGTGGGTCTTCTTGGCAAGTAGTTCTTCGACTAACCCCACAACCTTAGGTACATGGGCTGCCTTACATAACCTTGTTATTAGACAAGGGAAAGGCTATGCCGTATCAGGCCTTGAGACTCAAATTTTTATCTCCTCAGCAATGATTTCCTTGAAGTTCAACTTGAGTTTAGCCATAAGACTTGCGGCAATATTGCTCTATCATCTCCAAGGATATTATCTCGCTCAGTAGGCATCAAATGGGTGCGCACTACACCCCACCAGAACTTTGCCTCTTGAGTTAGGAAAGCCTTAAAAATTATCTCATTCAGGTTGGTCAGCCATTTAGGTTTTTCTTCAGCTATGAGGGTTACTAACCAATACCATTGATTCTCACGATGCTTCAACCTAGCATAGAAAGTAGGTAAAGTGGCCTGAGGAGTGAATCCAGGCCATGAAGAAATCTGTTGATTGTCGTTTCTGAGAGATCCACCATCACACCCCGTACTGGAACTCTATCCAACAAGGGTTGATCTACTGATTTCTCCCTTTCTTTACATATGTTTTCCAATCGAGCCTGATAGTTCGTATAGAACTCCCTAACTAGTATAGGGTAAAATGAGCTTCCTCCTTTCGCGGTCCATCCCAAGTCGTAGTCTCGGAATTTTTGCTCCGTTTCAGGATATCTGTTCAGCCCGGTAGTGATGATCTCCTTTTCTTCAAAGATTGGCCTTTTAATGGGCCTTCATTTTGTTCTGCGAAGCCCATAATAGAAGATTTTCTGTGCCTTGGGAATTTTCCACCTAGCACTATCTTGGACCCCGGGGTTCTTTCATTTAACCATAGTTCCCCAAATTAAAGATTCTTCATCATCCTGTTACTCAGCAGAAGGGGACTCAGATGATGGATCCTCAGACTCATGTTGCTCAGAATTAGCATGTTTTGACTCAGGCTCCCCAGACTCAGAATGTTCAGACTCAGGCTACTCAGAAAATGTCTGCTCAGAAGCTGTATGTCCAGGTGATGTTGTTACTTCAGTATCACTTTCTTCACTCTCATCCACCTCAACTGGTGGGGGTGGTGAAGGGTTTTTTGGGCTTTTCTTTTTCCTTTGCTTCCTGAGCAGTGGCTCCTCCTCCTCATAATCGGATTTATCATCAAGGAGTCTTTGAGGTACACTCCCATTAGTCACTTTCTTTATAGATTTGGGGCTCTTTCCTTTGGGTGCCATTACAAGACCTGATAAGTGCCTTCAACTTGGTTACACGAGTAATATAAAGTACATAAAAGAAGAATTCTTAATCTTGACTTCAAACCCACACTCACAAGGAAGGAAGTTTTCTTTTGTTTTACTTGGAAATACTTTAAAAAGAGTAAGCAAATAAACTAACTAAAGAAAGAAATAAAACTTAAAAAAAAGAAAAGGGATACGTGGGAAGGTGGAAAGACAAAGCTGTGGGCTGGGTCGGATCTTTTAAATTTGGCCTAAAATTTCTACTACTTTTTTAGGCTTTATAACAACAAAGGATGACGGCTTACCACAATTGTGGTAGCCTATCACGAATGTCGTTAGCCTTAATAGAACATGCCTCAAGTTTGATTTCCCCGACAACGAATTTGATGGTTATCACAATTATGATAGCCCATCAAATATGTCGTCAGGAATACTTAGCTGGATACATCGATTCCACCTTCTTTGAACTAGAACCTAAATACTAATACTTTTCTGGAACATTAAAATTTTGGGTTGCCTCCCAATTGCTACTGATTTAATGTCGTGGCACGACTTGGTTATCTTGACTACTTAGACTTCGTCAAGAAAACTTGCTGATATCTCTTTACCATCTTCATAGAATACATCCACGATTGAGAAAACACTCATCTCCTTTTGTTGAGTCATGGATGAGTGTATTTTAAATCTTGCTTCTTTGTCATTGAGCCTGAACTTCAGCTCATTCAGTTCCATGTCCACTATCACTCTCCCAGTTGCAAGGAATAGGTTACCCAGGTTGATGGGCACTTTGAAGTCCACCTCATAGTCTAGGACTATAAAATCAGCAGACAGTAGTCGGCCACTTTTACCAATACATCATGTAATATGCCCATTGGCTGCTTTACAGACCTATCCGTCATCACCAACCACATGTTTGTTGGGGTAGGATCCCCCAAACCCAGCTTCTTATACACTGCGAGTGCATTAGGTTTATACTGGCTCCCAAATTGCATAGATCTTTTGTAAAATTCAGGGACCCAATAGTGCACGAGATGGTAAATGCTCCTGGGTCTGCCTTTTTCTGCACTAAATACCTTGTGGAGATAGCACCACAATGATGGAGATTGTCCTCCGGCTCATGGCTAACCTTCCATTTCTTCGTGACACTATCTTTCATAAACTTAGCGTATCCTAGCATTTTCTCAAGTGCCTTCACCAAAGGCACATTTATTGTTAACTGCTTCAACATCATCATGAACTTGCTAAACCTTGAATCATCAGCTCTTTTCTATAATCGTTGAGGAAAGGGAGGTGGTTTTCTTGGGAGAGTTTTTACCACTACTTCCTTTTCCTTCTCTTTTCTTTTCTCTGGAGCATTATTAGAATCATCCAGCTTCTTAGACTCCACTGGACATTCTTTTTCGGGTTCATCATCAACTACCTCAGTTGCATTTTCACTCACACTTTTGCCCACAGAAGGGCCTGATAAAACCTTACTACTTCGTGTGGTAATAGCCATACATGAGCCATCATTTTGCGAATTCTGTACCGTATCAATTGGTAACATGTTGACACCCAATATTTGCTCTCTGTACCTAAAATTAACGTCTTCAGCCTTCTTAATCATTAAAGGGTACAAAATATAATTTTCACATCTTTTTTATAATTGTTGACAAATTATTGATAATCATCCTTACTTTAGGATTTTTATCAATTTGTTGTCGTATTTGTTACTTTTCATAATTTATTAATAATCCTCCTTATAATAGAATTTCTATCAATTCATTATTGTTTTTAACATTTTACAATTATTGCACACGTACACGACATGACATCACATTTTTATAATATTTTTCATATTAAATTACCTTTTTTAATACTTTCAACATTCTTTACATTTTTTCATAATTACAAATTAGTACATGCATTTTGTACATTTTTTACGATCCGCAAATGCTAAGTCCGGTCAATTATTTTTACATAGTATAATAGCTCGATGTCATGTCAAATCCAATAATAACTACACAATAATGTCTTGTCACATCTTACATTGACCACTCAGTGTTGTCTCGTCACATCTGACAACAACACGGCAGCCACCACCCTCAAACTCCCAATGATCAGCCACCCTCAAATCTCCAACGGTGACAACCACGCCACTAGCCAACAACGACTCCGGTGAAAATCCCCATTTTTCTCTTTTCCTTCCCCTTTGCCCACAACTCACCGAAATTGGTCACCAACGGGTGATCCTTTTGTCGAAACAAACCGTCGCTGCCTTACCATACATTGCTAGATCTGGGCCAGATTTTGTTTCCTCCGACGCTGCTCTGGTGGAAACCGTCGAAGCGATGCCGCTGACAGCATTTGTTGCCTCCGATTTTGGTTATTAAGCTTTATTTTCTTAAATACATATCTATGCATTTCTGCGCTCTAACGATGCCTCTTTTCTCTTTATTTGCTTATCGTATTATTTTTCTGAATATTGTTTCGTGTTGGATTGAATAATGTTCTTTGGCTGTTATTTGGTTTTATGCTTGCAGTTAAGTTATTATTCTTTATTTTGGTTTGCTGAAGTTTGATATGAAACTATAGCAGGAATTTATTCTCTGGATTGCTATGTAATATTGTTTGCCTTTACAGTCGATCCACTTTGTTTAGTGTCACTTTTCTTTTGTTGGTACTTTATAAATTTGGACTGATTTTTCCTTTTATATTTATTACACTGATAATGAATAAGATACTACACATTTTGGCCGATGAAATTATTTCTCTGTTGGATACTTAAGGCCACTCCATTACAAATGAAGGACTTTATTTTCAAAAGATTACTATTTTGTATCAAAATAAATACTTGGCCAATGAAAAATTATTATTAATTTTGAGGCCTCCGTAAATAAAAGACGGACTATTATGTGTATACATATATATAATAAAATAAATATTTTGAGCGATGATGAAACTTTATAACAACACAAGATTTTACAACTCATATTCTGGCAAGATGATTTAGGACGGCCAATTAATTGAACAACCATTTCGTAGCAAAACGATTTAGGATGCCCCACTAATTGAGCAACCATTTTACAGTCATGACTTTATCTGAGCCCACTTTTAACCAAAAATATATATATTTTTTTATAATACATAAATATACACATTCTCATTTATTATTATTTATTTGTTACTAACATTTTTTTACAAGTGTTTATACAGATTATTTTGGAATACTCGTCGGGAGTTGCAGTCAAAGAGGCTCTTTTAATTTTGTATTGTATTTTATATTCTTATATTTGTACAAATATTATTATAGTGAGAACTTTATTTTTTGGGTGTTGGGCGGGATTTTCTTTATTTATACGACTTCACCTCGTGTTTATGCAAACTTAGGCCGTTAATGTTTACATTAATAAATTAAATTAATCAATTAGTTTACATACTTTGACATCATAAATATTGTGATATTTTCTATTCAAATAAATCTTTACTTTTTTCTCGTAAATTTTAAATCAAGTAAAAAATATTATTTTTAAATATTTTTCTCCTCATGGCATACCAAGATACACCTCTCTTCATACACGTCACAAAATATTTTTTCTTTTCACATGTAATTTATACTTTTTTTATACATATTTTTTTTTACATGTGTTTCATAACAATATGTTTTATTTATATATTTGATATACGTATACCTTTACATAATTTTAAACATTTATATTTTTAGAAGAATTATTTTATACTTAATACATATTTTGTACATTATTTTAAAATATACCTCCTCCCTCTTTGAAAAATTTAGTCTAGCCAGGTACCACATTTGTGGCTCTCGAAGGGTGCCTAACCCCCTCCCTTCGGGATAATTTAAACTCTTACCTAGAATCTTAAATTGATTTTCGCAGACTAAAAACATGAATCATATTTGTTAATAAATAGGTTTCTTTATTTTCCTTAAAAATTAGGTGGCGACTCTGTACATAAATTCATTCTTTTAGAGTTCATAATGTCGTGCTCATTTTAACCTCAGGTAGAAAACCAGGTATGACAGAATGGCGACTCCGCTGGGGATAACAACAGGTTCTAATCATGATCGACTCGATTTTCAATCGAGGGAGGTATTTTTACATTTTTGTGTATGATTAAATTCTTTGATTCCTTACCTATTACACTGCAAATTATGTGAATTTGCTCATAAATTCTTTACATTTTTTGTCCTTATCATGCTTAGTTTAGGATTTTTATGCTTTATTATGTTATTTTTTTTACATATTTTTATATCATGCTATGTGTGAAAGTACGCAAGCCAAATCCAAACTTGTGTTCCTTATTTGTTTGAATAACACTATTTGTTACTGCTTTATCACTTGCATTTTTCTATCGAGTCTTTGGCCGTACACAATTCACACATTGTGGTACACGCGAGGAGTGTACTGCACTCTTCCGAATCTTTTTTGGATTCCTTAGTATCAGAGTCGGTGCGGTTAGGTTAGTGCACCTTGTCACAAATATTCAGTCCCACTCTTGAATATTTAGGGAAAAATCCTACTCTAGTAATAGGTCATATTGTATATACCTTAGGCGGGATGGTCTAAGGTATTGTCTTCGCAACTAGGAAGCCACCCTTTCGTCAGAAGGTTATGAAACCGTTATGACATATTTTGTGTTAGAAATGATTCAGATAATCAAAAAATCGAACATTAATGGATTCAGAACAATCAAATTGGCCTTCTTTTACTCTTCCTTCATTCGACATCATTTTCATGTCAATAAACATAATGTATTACCCAAACTAGCCAACATTTGACACCATTTTTACAAATACAGAGTGTTGTTAAAACTCCACTTCACAAATATCTTTCTCAAAGTCCATGAAAGCCGAGTGTTCTAAAAATGCTTTGCTTTTGTTCGACTTTCTCTTCAAGTTCGCAGATAGGGAGTGTCACTAAAAACTCCACCTACGTCTAACTTTCTTTTGATCCAAACTAGAGTGGAATGTCGTCAAGCATTCTTCCAATGTTTGATTCCTTTTTCTAGTCAACAGACGTAGAATATTATTCAAAACTCTACAATTATTTGACACCCTTCAAAACAATAAATGTGGAATATCATTCATTTTCACCACTTCTAACTCTTTCCAGCCAAAGAGTGTGAGGCATCGTTAATACTTCTCTTGTGTTCGATATCTCTACCAGAAGATCCTCATTTATCAATAACGAGAATTGAGATACTCACTTTTTTAAAGACATCATTTTAGCCCGCTTCTATCAATTCTTATCGACTATATATGCCCTTTTTTAGCCACCCTTGTTAGATACATTCCCTTTCCAAGAAAACTTAAAACTTCTCTAAATCCAAAATGTGTCAAAATCTAGATTCATCTATGTCAGTTTATTTGAACGAAGGCCTACCTCTGAAAAAATGAGGCTCCATAATATAAGATGTGCTTACTTGATGTTGTCTGAATGTGTTTGTCCATCGACATGAACTAACTCCTTAACTTTCATTTGTGTTGGCATTATCCCTCCGACAGAGGTTAATTATGTTGATCGATAGAACTAGCCAACTTAAGCTATATATCTCAAGAATGAACACCAATACTGTCGACTCGACCAGAAGTGTTCCAACACTAGAAACGTATCAGGAATTTTCAAAAGACAAGATAATGAACGTATGCTTCTTTTGGAGCAACAACTCGAGATGTTAAGAGGAGAACTGCACCAAGGAAAGGATCCCACACATCTATCCACGGCTACTCTACCGCGCCCTCCTAATTTTTTATCGCTAGAAACTCCAATACCTAAATGCTATTAGTCAGTACAACCTCCCACAACGACTATTGGTTTAACAAATCCATCATCCCCGTTCACACTCATCACCTCCCATAAATTTCCTCATTGCACCCCACATCCAAATATTGTCACATTTTCTCATGATATTCAATGAAAAAATCATGCTACCTTTCAAGAACAATATATTTCTCCAATATATGTGATTGAGGCATCCATTTTCACCGTGCCTACTAAAAGTAGGCTTCTGATAAGTATAGAGACAAAAGAGGGGGATGACATAATCCTAAATGAGCTTCATAATCTAAAATAGGCGATGAAATACCCCCAAGAAACTCAAGTCAACGGGCATTTGGACTACAATGATTTATGTATCCATCCAGATGTTGATTTGCCAGTCGGGTTCAAGCCACCTTAGTTTGACCTATTTGATGGAACCAGGGATCCTCATACTCATTTAAGAGCGTATTGTGATAAATTGGTAGGGATTGACAAAAATGAGAAGCTCATAATGAAGTTGTTCATTAGAAGTTTGTCTGGTGAGGCTTTCGTTTGGTAGACCAAACAAGACCCTCGTTATTGGCCTAAATAGAGCGACATGGCTGAAGACTTTATGAATCGTTTCAAGTTTAACACAAAAATTACACCTGATCGACTTTCCCTCATTAGTATATAGAAGAAGCCCTCTGAATCATTCCAGGAATATGCTCAATGATGGAGGTCCGAAGCAGGAAAAGTTCAACCACCGATTGATAAGAGTGAATTGATGAAGTATTTTATCCGCAGTCAAAAGGGTGTCTATTTCGAAAAGATAATGTCCACATTGGGGCAAAAGTTTTTCAATTGTGTCAAGATGGGGAATTTTATTGAAGAGTCAATTAACTCTGGAAAGATTAAGTCAACAAGTAGCTCGAGCGAATCTACTCAGTTGGAGTTTGTTGAAGGAGATAGTGTAGAGAATGAAGAAGAAGTATCTATTGTGATACCACACCACTCAATACCTAAATCATCCCGATCACTTCAAAATCCTGATAATGAACTAATGCAAATATCGAATCACAAACTACATCATGCCTACAATAACCAAAAAAATTACCTTCAAACCCAAGCTCCCACATATCAAAATCCACCACAACCATGCATACCAATCCATTTGTCAATTTATCAAAACCCGACACCTTTTGCTCTAAGACAAAATTCAAAGGGTAAGTACAATCGAAGCTGCACTCAATTTGTTGAACCATTGACACTTTTGTTTGAGAGACTGAGAGCTGTAAATTTCTTGTGACCGGAGTTGGGGAAGATTTCTAATCCATTACCTAAATGGTTCAATGAAACAAAGCGATGTGCTTTCCACTCTGGAGTTCTGGGGCACGATACTGAAGATTGTAATAGGTTAAGGCATAGAATTGAGTGCTTGATCAAGGCCAGGGTAATCCAATGTGTTGAAGAGCAACCAAATGCAAATTTTTATTCGGTGCCCAATCATGAAAATAGAAGAGTGTATTTGACTTGGGAGACACCATCTTCTACGTTGAACTGTCAGGGCCTTCATATAAGCCACTCTACAGAGAAGCGCTAACTTTAGAGGGAAAATGATATAGATGAATCCAAGTTGATCGACTCAGAGACAATAAATAGAGTCCTATATTTGAAGGCATAGGATCTCCTCTAATTATCATATAACAGAACTACGTTCTGACCTGATTTCTTATGGTGAGATACGTAAGCAATCCTCATCGGGTTCGGTTGTACTTAAGTAGAGTTATTTCCCCTTTTGTAATTGGAACTACGCATGACTTGATTTCCCTCGGTGGGATACGTAGGCAGCCTACATAAGGCTCAGTCCCTTTATAGTATAAAATTCCATGTTTACCTAACGACGAGAGAAACTTGAATGCGACGATATCCAGAAAACCTGAAACGATCCATCAAGACTATCCCAAGATACACAATGAAGAATCATCAAGAAAGTCTCTCCAAGAGACTGGGGCAAAATTTTAAAGAATGCTTTAAAAAAATACTATCAACCCAAATGCTCCAAAATCACATCGACGATTAGCGCAGGATCGAACATTCGTTACTTCAGTCATAAGGAGATCAATCAAATCTTTAGGAGGATTTCTAAAATATGCTCAAAAGCATTCAAGGTCGTATTAGTCATCAATCGAGGATATCAACATTCAATAATTGTTGACACACGAGATAGCATATGTTGGTGTTGAGGATATGTCATCATCTTATGAATCAACATCTGAAGCACATGATTCAAAGGTACATCTTTAAGTCTCTATCTGAAAGCGAACGACATATGAGATTTCCTTGAAATTGACAATTTGAGGATCATCTATAAGTCATATTATTTGAAATAAGATAGTGTGCCTCTGAGTTGATAGCCCATATGTCATCCGTAAGATGCAATAACATCCTAACAGGATAGTATGCAAGGTTACCCCAAAATTGATAGTCCGAAAGCTATCCATAAGTCGCAACTAAATATTTATTGGAGAATATGCGAGATTATCAAATTGATACATCCAAGGGTTCTCTATAAGCTGTGTCATATCCAAGATCAATTATGTGCAGGATTACCCAAGGACTAACAATTTGAGATATATCTATAATTCATGTTGTGTCTAAGGTCGGATGATGTGCAGAAACACCTGAAAGCTAGCGATTGAAGGATATCTGTAAGTCATCACTTATCCAAGGTCGGATAATGTGCAGATTACCTAAAGGATAGCAATTCAAAGGATATCTAAAGTTGCCTCGTATCCAACATCAAATAACACACAAGATAATCCATAGATTAACGATTCAAGGGGAATCTATAAGTCGTTTTGATACAAAAGATGCGCGATACTTATTCAAGATCATATGCAAAGAATTATTGGCAATAAATAGAGAGGTTATCATTCCACAAGCATTATATGTGAATCAAAAAGGTTACCGCATTAACACAAGATTACACGATCGCAGGGATCGTTCTGCATAAAGTGTCATCGGTGTCCAACAGGGGCACCCCACTTTGAAGACATTTTCAACTGACAAATAATTATGCAACAACCAAAAGAGTTGTTATGTCTGTTGTTGCAAGTTATTTCCTTCCAAATAGGTACACGAAAGAACAGCTGTAGTGGACCTCAAAAGAGTTCATATACGAAGATGCCCACAAAATAGGGAGACTGTCAAGGAGGTGCCCAAGAAATATTTAGAGTTTACGCAGAGAAGACTCGCGCATGTACCCAAGCCTCATGCTTCCATAAAAACACAAGTCAGCGAGACTACATATGAAGATAGCTTATAAAACGCGTTCACTACTCTCCCACTCAAAACCATGACACAAAAAAATTGAGATGTAAATCTCAATGCTTGATCGACTCCAACAACTTACAAAAGCATCACTCAATTTAAGAAATTCTTTAATGTTAATTGTTAGCACAAGAAAAAATAAGATGTTGAAGACTCATACATAAAAGGCACCACTTTAGCAAATGACCAAATGAGCTTTCCAAAGCAAGCTCATGATTATCAACCTTACCATTCTCCACATACCCACCATTGTGGCTAAATTTTTCTTGATTCCCCTTACACGAAACTATGTTTTGACTTGATTCCTATTCTAGGATATGTAGGCAGCTTAAGTCAAGCTCGGTCATATCAACAATATAATCTTTTACATCTTTTCAATTTTCATTTATCATCTCAAGCTACAACAACCGTGTCACTTTGATGGAAGTCCAAAAGCAAAGATCAAGATGGAGAAAGTTCCCACCAGAAGGCATACTTGTATAAGCACATTATGTGGAGTTAGGAAGTGTCACTACTTCAAATCTCAAATAGATTACCGATTGTTGAAAGATTGAAGGACGAGATAGCTGCTAGGCTGAGTTCTCAATCAACACAAAATCAACATCCCCTCCCCAAACTAAGAAACTTTCTTTGAGCATAGGTACAACATCGCTACAACAAAGGTTCAAACATCTTGGAAGCCTAAATGCTGCCTCACCATCACAAGCTGAGAATTCTGGTATCATCAATTTATCCATAATTATTCCAAGATACTAAAGAATCTTCTCAAATCTTGCAGGTCATAATAATGCTCAAGGAGGCACGTGTCAAGTATCTTACAACATTCCATCATAAACTCAAAATCACATCTCTATCACAAGCCAAAAAGCCAGGTTTTATCAATTCATTCGCTAATACTTTCTAACTCTAAAAGAAATTTCTTGATTTTTTGCAGGTCGAATTAAAGGGATATCCCTATTAAGACTCGATCATCAAATACTAACAGATGTTCACAAAATTCTAACATAACACAGGGCAGTCCGCCCCGAACAACAGGACAGGACAATTCGCCCCAAACAATAGGATAGGGAAGTCCACCCCAAATAATAGGATAGGGTTGTCCGCCCCAAATAATAGGACAGGGCAGTCCACCCCAAATAATAGGACAGGGAAAGTCCACCCCAAAAAATAGGACAGGGCAGTCTGCCCTGAACAACAGGACAGATCAGTCTGCCCTGAACAATAGGATAGGGCAGTCCACCCCAAACAATAGGACAGGGTAGTCTACCCCAAACAATAGGACAGGGCTGTCCGCCTCGAACAATAGGACAGGTCAGTCTGCCCCGAATAAAAGGATAGGGCAAGTCTGCCCCAAAAAATAGGACAGGGCAATCCGCCCCGAACAATAGGATAGGGCAAGTCCGCCCCGAACAATAGGACATATAATACAACTTTCACTTCCTCAACAAACATTTCAGCCGACAGAGGTTATTTATATTTTAGCCAACGGAGGCTATTTACATTTCAGCAGACGAAAGCTATTTATATTTCAGCCGACGGAGCCTATTTACTTTTCAGCTGGTGGAGGCTATTTACATTTCAGCCGGCGGAGGATATTTACATTTCAACCGATGGAGTCTATTGACATTTCGACAATTGCTCAGCCGATGGAGGCTATTTATATTTCATCAACTACTTAGCCGACGGAGGCAATTTAATTTCAATTACTGCTCAGCCGATGGAAGCTTTTACTTTCAAACAACTACTCAGTCGACGGAGGCTATTTACATTTCAGTTAACACCCCGGCAAGTGGATTGCCTTAAAAAATAGAGATAATATTAGAACATGCAGTACAATGTGGAACTATCCTCTTAGCTGTAAACTAGGGCAAGCTAGTGGAATGTCAGGGATCCCTAGTCACATCAGGAATTTTGATGAAGAAACTCAACTCAACTCGAGCCAAAACTCTCATTTTTATAATCCTTATTATCATTACTCAATGTTGTCTTAATCCGATACTGGGGTAATCTTTGAAAATTTGCAATCTCCTTTTCCCTCAAAGTCCCCAGCAAATAGTGCTATCCGATATCTACTCATTTCCAGCTACTCAAACAGTCAATTTTAGAACAAGCACCCATATTCATTCTATTTATGTTAAAATCTTTGTTGTCATCCTTGAAGAAACCTAGTGTCACCATAACTCTACATTTGGGAAAATTTTGATATTTATCAAGATATTGCTATGATTCGAATTACAGTGACTTGATTCTTATAATACTTAAGATATGTAGGAATCTCTGTGCAGAGTTCGATCATCACAACCCCATAATCATTATTTCTCCCCAGAAAGTACACAATCTTATATCCCCAATATCTCATAACTCAATGCTGAGCAATTTTGAAAGGAGCCTCGGGAATAGATGAAAACTTCCGTTCCCAAATAGTCCTTTCCTCAATAATCATTCCGCATGATCATTCACCCCTAATAACAAGGAAAGAAACAAATTGTCTATTCTTTTAAACTACACCCGACCTGATCCTCATAAGGTATAACAAAAAAAATTATTTTTGGGGAGCAAAATTGGATACACGTCAATGTTTTCATTTGAAGACTTCTACATCGTCCTCAAATGAAAAGGGGAAAATGTTGACACCCAATATTTTGCTCTCCATACCTAAAATTAACGTCTTCAGGCTTCTTGATCATTAAAGGGCACAAAATATAATTTTCACATCTTTTTTATAATTGTTTACAAATTAATGATAATCATCCTTACTTTAGGATTTTTATCAATTTGTTGTCGTATTTTTTACTTTTCATAATTTATTAATAATCCTCTTTCTAATAGAATTTCTATCAATTCATTATCGCTTTTAATATTTTACAATTATCTGCACACGTACACGACATGACATCATATTTTTATAATATTTTTCATATTAAATTACATTTTTTTAATACTTTCAAAATTCTTTACATTTTTCATAATTACAAATCAATACATGCATTTTGTACATTTTTTACGATCCGCAAATGCTAAGTTCGGTCAATTATTTTTACACAGTATAATAACTCGATGTCATATCACATCCAACAATAACTACACAATAATGTCCTCTCACGTCCGACAATGACCACTCAGTGTTGTCTCATCATATCTGACAACGACCACTCAATGACACTATCCTTTGGATAATTACTTTGTCCGTTGGTCAAAAGGATGAAAATTCTTTGGCCAATAACTTAAGTACCTAAGAGTGTTCTATTATAAAAAGAGAGGACACCCTTTTATCGAGTGGATAAAAGGGGTACTCAATTTTATGTATAAATAGGTGGTGGAAGGATACATTTTTGACACACATTTTTGTTCATTTTTTCTTCTCTTTCAAAATACACATATATTTATTTTTTACAACTCGTAAACATTTTTCCTTTGCAAAACCACACACATATTCATAAATACACAAACATATATTTTATTAATTCCATTTTTTTCTATTTTTCTCTTCAAAACGCACAAAAAATATATATAGACACACAAACACCACACTACAAACGCAAACACACCACAAATATAGACACACAACACACGAATCTCTCTTCTCTCCTCCTATTGTCAATCTTATCCTCTTCGACAAAGATCCACCGGAGCATGTCATCACTGCCAGTCGGAGCTCCATCGAGATCCAACCGCCATCGATGCCACCGAATCTCCGACAGATCTAGTCACGCCACCACCCTCAAACTCCCAATGACCAGCCAACCTCAAACCTCCAACAGCGACAACCACGCCACCAACCAACAACGACTTCAGCAGAAATCCCCATTTTTTTCTTTTCCTTCCCATTTGCCCGCGCCTCGTCGAAATTGGTCACCGGCGGATGATCCTTTTGTCAAAATGAACCATCGCTGCCTTACCATACATGGCCAGATATGGGCCAGATTTTGTTTTCTCTGATGCTGCTCCGGTGGAAACCATCAAAGCGACGCCGCTGACAGCCTATGTTGCCTCTGATTTTTGTTATTAAGCTTTATTTTCGTAAAAACATATCTATGCATTTCTGCACTCTAACGATGCCTCTTTTCTCTTTATTTGTTTATCATATTGTTGTTCTGAATATTATTTTGTGTTGGATTGAATAATGTTCTTTGGCTGGTATTTGTTTTTATGCTTGCAAATAAGTTATTATTCTTTATTTTGGTTTGCTAAAGTTTGGTATGAAACTATAACAGGAATTTATTCTCTGGATTGCTATGTAATATTGTTCTCCTTTACAGTTGTTCCACTTTGTTTAGTGTCACTTTTCTTTTGTTGGTACTTTATAAAATTGGACTGATTGGTCCTTTTATATTTATTACACTGATAATGAATAAGATACTACACATTTGGCCAATGAAATTATTTCTCCATCGGATACTTGAGGCCACTACATTACAAATGACGAACTTTATTTTCAAAAGATTACTATTTTGTATCAAAATAAATACTTGGCCAATGAAAAATTATTACTAATTTTGAGGCCTCGTAAAGGGAGGTTAGGGATCATCCCAGTATGGTCCATTTAATTTTTTGTGGTTATTTGGGTGGTTAAACAGGCAAAACGGCATGAACAGGGCATTTTCGGGCAAAATCGGTGTGCTATTGCACACCATTTTGGGGGTGGGCTAGGGGTCTGGGCATGTTATGGGCCAAAAAATAATTGGGGCACACCAAGAAGGTTGGGGATCATCCCAGTGTGGTCCGTTTAATTTTTTGTGTCCTTTAGGGTGGAAGAACGGGCGAAACATCGAGAACGGAGCATTTTTAGGGCAAATCGGTGTGCTATAGCCCACGGTTTTGGGGTTGGGCCTGAGGTTCGGGTGTGCTGTAGGCCAAAAATCTACTGAGGTATGTCAGGGAGGTTGGGTATCATTCTAGTGTGGTCTAGTTAATTTTTTATGGTAAGTTGGGTGGACAAATGGGTGAAACGATGCGAACGGGACATTTTTCGGCCAAATCGGTGTGTTATAGCCCACGGTTTTGGGGGTGGGCACAAGGTCCGGGTGTGCTGTTGGTCGAAAATAGACCGGGTAATGCTAGGGAGGCAGGGGATCATCCTAGTGTGGTCCGTTTAATTTTTTGTGACCATTTGGGGTGCTATAGCCTGCCAGGGGGACAAATTAGGGTGCTATAGCCCGCGGTTTTGAGCGCGGGCTCGGGGTCTGGGCATGTTGTGGGGTGAAAATCGAATGAGGCATGCCAGGAAGATTGGGATCGTCCCAGTGTGGTCTATTTAATATTTTGTAGCCATTTGGGTGGACAAACGAGCGAAACGATACAAATAGAGCATTTTCTAACTAAATCAGTGAGATATTGCCCACAATTTTGGGGGTAGGCCTGGGGTCCAGGCCTGCTGTAGGCCAAAAATCGACTAGAGCATGCCAAGGAGATTGGGGATCATCCCATTGTGGTCCGTTTAATTTTTCGTGGCCATTTAGGCGGACAAACTAGCAAAACAGCGTGAATAGGGCATTTTCAGGCCAAATTGGTGTGTTATAGCCTATGCTTTTATTGGTGGGCCCGGGGTCCGAGCATACTGTAGGCCAAAAATCTATCGGGGCATGCCAGGGAGGTTTGGGATCGTCCTAGTGTGGTCAGTTTAATTTTTCGTGGCCATTTGGGTGGACAAATAGGCAAGACAGCATGACCGAGGAATTTTTGGGTTAAATTATTGTTCTATAGCCCACGATTTTGGCAGTGAGCCGAGGTCCTAGCGTGTTGTGGGCCAAAAATTGATTGGGGCATGCCAGGAAGGTTGGGGATCATCCCAGTATGGTCCATTTAATTTTTTGTGGCCATTTGGGTGGACAAACAAGCGAAATGGTGCAAATACGGCATTTTCGAGCCAAATCGGTGTGCTATAGCCCACGGTTTTGAGGGTGGGCCCAAGTTCTAGGCGTTGTATGGGCCAAAAAATGATCGAGACATGCCAGGGAGGCTGGGGATCATCCCAGTGTTGTCCGTTTAATTTTTTATGGGCATTTAGGTGGAAAAAAAGGGCGCAACGGCGAGAACGGGATATTTTTAGGCCAAATCGGTGTGCTATAGCCCACAGATGCCACGGAGGTTGGTGATCATCCCAGTGTGGTCCGTTTAACTTTTAATGGCCATTTGAGTGGACAAACAGGTAAAATAGCACGAAAGGAGAATTTTTACGCTAAATCGGTGTGCTATTGCCCACGGTTTCTGGGATGGGCCTGGAGTCCGGGCGTGCTGTAGGCTGAAAATCGATCAGGGCATGCCAAGTAGGTTAGGGATCATCCCAATGTAGTCTATTTAATTTTTCATGGCCATTTGGGTGGACAAATGGGTAAAATGATGTGAACAACAAATTTTCAAGCCCAATTAGTGTGCTATAGCCCACGGTTTCATGGGCGTGCACGAGGTTCGGGCGTGCTATGGGCCAAAAATCAACCGAGGAATGCCAGGGAAGTTAGTGATCATTCTTGTTGGGTCTATTTAATTTTTTGTGGCTATTTGGGTGGACAACCTAGCGAAACGGCATGAACGGGCGTATTCGGGCTAAATCGGTATGTCATACCCCATGGTTTCAGCGGTAGGCCCGGGGTTCGGGTGCCCTGTAGTCCTAAAATTAACTGGGGTGTGCCAGGGAGTTTGGGGATCGTCCCAGTGTGGTTCATTTATTTTTTTATGGCCATTTGGGAGGACAAACAGGCTAAACGGTGCAAACGAAGAATTTTCAAGCCAAATCGGTGTGATATAGCCAACGATTTCATGGGTGTGCGCGAGGTCTGGGCGTGCTATGGGCAAAAATTAATCGGGGCATGCCAGGGAGGTTGGGGATCATTCCAGTGTGGTCCGTTTATTTTTTTGAGGCTATTTGGGTTGACAAATGGGTGAAACGGTATGAACGGGGCATTTTTGGGCTAAATCGGTGTGTTATAGCCCATGGTTTTGGGGGTAGGCTCAGGGTCGAGTACGCTATGTTCCAAAAATTGATCGAGGTGGGCCAGGGGTGTTGGGGATCGTCCTAGTGTGGTCCGTTTAATTTTTTGTGGCCATTTGTGTGGACAAACGGCTAAAACGGTGTGAATGTGGCTTTTTTGTTCCAAATTAGTGTGTTATAGCCCACGGTTTCAGGGGTGGGACCGTGGTTCGAGCGTGTTGTGGGCCGAAAATCAATCAAGCCATGCCAGGGGGGTTGAGGATCCTCCTAGTGTGGTCCGTTTAATTTTTTATGGCTATTTGGGTGGACAATTGGGCAAAATAGTGCGAACGGGGTGTTTTCGGGCCAAATCAGTGTGCCATAGCCCAAGGTTTTGGGGGTCGGCCCGGGCTTCGGGCGTTCTCTAGGCTAAAAATTGACCGAGCTATGCCAAGGAGGTTAGGGATCGTCCCTGTGTGTTCTGTTTAATTTTTTGAGTCAATTTCAGTGGACAAACAAGTGAAACAACGTAAATAGGGCATTTTCGGGCCAAATTGGTGTGCCATAACCCACAATTTTTGGAGTGGGCTCGGGGTCCAGGTGTTTTGTGAGGTAAAAATCAACCAGGATATGCCAGAGAGGTTGGGGATCATCCCAGTGTGGTCCATTTAATTTTTCGTAGCCATTTGGGTGGACAAACTGGCAAAACGGCATGAACAAGGAATTTTTAGGCCAAATCGGTGTGCTATAGCCCACAATTTTGGGAGTGGGCAGGGGTCTGGGCGTGCTTTAGGCCAGTGAGGTTAGGGATTATCCCAGTGTAGTTTGTTTATTTTTTTACGGACATTTGGGTGGACAAACGGGTGAAACGGTATGAACAGAGCATTTTCGTGCCAAATTGGTGTGCTATAGCCCACAGTTTTGGGGATGAGCTCGGGGTTCGGGCGTGCTGTGGGCTAAAAGTGGAATAAGGTATGCCAAGGAGGTTAGGGATCATCCCAGTGTGGTCCATTAAATTTTTCGTGGCCATTTGGATGGACAAACGGGTGAACGGCACGAACGGGGCATTTTTGGGCCAAATCGGTGTGCTATAACCCATGATTTTGGGGGTGGGCCGAGGGTTCAAGAGTGCTGTGGGTTGAAAATTGATAGAAGCATGCCAAGGAGGTTGGGGAGCATCCCAGTATGGTTTGTTTAATTTTTCATGGCCATTTAGGTGGACAAACAGGCGAAACGGCTCGAACGAGGCATTTTTGAGCTAAATCGGTGTGCTATAGCCCACGGTTTCGAGGGTGGGCTTGGGGTCCATTGGTGCTGTAGGCCAAAAATCAACTGGCATGGGCCAGAGAAGTTGGGGATCATCCTAGTATGGTCCGTTTAATTTTTAATGGCCATTTGGGTTGACAAACTGGCAAAATGATGCGAATTGGGCGCTTTCGAGCCAAATCAGTGTGCTATACCCCACGGTTTAGGGGTGGGACTGGAGTTCAAGAGTTTTGTGTGACAAAAATTGATCGGGACATGCCAGGGAGGTTGGGTATTATCCTTGTATGGTCTATTTAATTTTTTTTGGCTATTTCAGTGGACAAACTGGTGAAACAGCGCGAATGGGGGTAATTTCATGCCAAATTAGTGTTCTATAGCCCACGGTCCTGGGGGTGGACTCGGTGTCTAGGCATGTTATAGGTCAGAAATCGATCGGATCATGCCAGGAGGATGAAGATCATCCCAGTGTGGTCCGTTTGATTTTTAGTGGTCATTTGTGTGGACAAACAAGTGAAACGGAAGGAATGGGGCATTTTGACCCAAAACGGTGTGCTATAGCCCACGATTTTGGGGGTGGGCTCGGGGTTCGGGTGTGCTGTTGGTTAAAAATTGACCAGGGTATGCTAGGGGCATTGGCAATCATCCCAATGTAGTCCGTTTAATTTTTCGTGGCTATTTGGGTGGAAAAATGGGAGAAATGATGCAAACGGGGAGTTTTCGGGCCAAATCGGTGTGCTATAGCCCACGATTTTTGGGGTGGGCATGGGGTCCGGGCATGTTGTGGGGCAAAAATTAACCAAGGCATGCCAGGTAGGTTGGGTATCATCCCAGTATGGTCCGTTTAATTTTTCATGTCCATTTGAGTAGACAAATGGGCGAAACAACGTGAATAGGGCATTTTCAAGCCAAATCGATGTGCTATAGCCCACGGTTTTGTGGGTAGGCTTGGGGTTCGAGGGTGTGGTGGGATAAAAATTGATCAGGGTATGCCAGGGAGGTTGAGGATCATCCCAGTGTGGTCCATTTAATATTTTATGGCTATTTGAGTGGACAAACGGGCAAAACGGTGCTAATGGGAAGTTTTCAGGCCAAATCGGTGTGCTATAGCCTGCGGTTTTAGGGGCAGGCCGAGGGTTCGAGCGTGCTATGGGACATAAATAGATTGGGGCATGCCAGGGATATTGGGGATCATCCCAGTGTGGTCCGCTTACTTTTTTGTATCTATTTGGGTGGACAAATGCGTGAAAAGACGTGAATAGGGCTTTTTAGGGCCAAATCAGTGTACTATTGCCCATGGTTTTGGGGGTAGGCCCAGGGTCTGATCGTGCTGTAGGCCAAAAAATGATCAGTACATGCTAGGGAGGTTGGGGATCATCTCAGTGTGGTACATTTAATTTTTTCTGTCCATTTACGTGGGAAAAAAGGGATAAACGATGAGAACGGGGCATTTTCGGGCCAAATTATTGTGCTATAACCCACGGTTTTGGGGGTAGGCCCACGGTTCGAGCGTAATGTTGCCCGAATATCCATCGAGGCATACCAGGGAGGTTGTAGATCATCCCCGTGTGGTCTGTTTAACTTTTCGTGGTCATTTGAGTGGACAAATACGCAAAACGACGTGAACGGTGAATTTTTAGGCTAAATCGATGTGCTATAGCCCACAGTTTTGGGGGTGGGCCTAGGGTCTGGGCGTGTTGTAGTCCAAAAATTGACCAGGGCATGACAAGTAGGTTGGGGATCATCCCGGTGTGGTCCGTTTAATTTTTCGTGGCTATTTAGGTGGACAAATGGGCAAAACGGTGTGAATAGGGAATTTTTTAGCCAAATCGATGTGCTATAGCCCATGGTTTCATGGGTGTGCGCGAGGTTTGGGTGTGCTGTAGGCTAAAAATCAATTGGGGCGTGCCAGGGAGGTTGGGGATCATCCCAGTGTGTTCCGTTTATTTTTTCATGGCCATTTGTGTAGACAAACAGGAGAAACGGAATAAACGGGGTAATTTCGGGCAAAATTGGTTTGTCATAGACCACAGTTTCGAGGGTAGGCCCAGAGTTCGGGTGCGCTGTGGTCGAAAAATTAATCGGAGCATGCCAGGGAGGCTGGGGTTCGTTCCAGTATGGTCCGTTTAATTTTTTGTTGCCATTTGGGTGGACCAACGAGCAAAACGGTGCAAACGGGGAATTTTTTAGCTAAATCGGTGTGCTATAGCCCAGGGTTTCATGGGTGTGCGCGAGGATTGAGTGTACTGTGGGCCAAAAATCAACCAGGGTGTGCCAGGGAGGTTGGGGATCCTCCCAATGTGGTCCGTTTAATTTTTTGTGGCCATTTGGGTGGACCAATGGGTGAAATAGCATGAACAGGGCATTTCGAGCTAAATTGGTGTGTCATAGCCCACGGTTTTGGGGGTAGGTTAGGGATCATCCCAGTGTGGTTTATTTAATTTTTCGTGGCCATTTTGGGTGGACAAACGGGCAAAAAGTTGAGAACGGGGCATTTTCAGGCAAAATTGATGTGCTATAGACCACGATTTTGGGGGTGGGATCGAGGTCCGGGCGTGCTGTGGGCTAAAAATCCACCGAGGCGTGCCAGGGAGGTTGGGGATCGTTTCAGTATGGTCTGTTGAATTTATCGTGGCCATTTAGGTGGACAAAAGGACAAAATGGTGCAAACGGGGCATTTTAAAGCCAAATCGATATGCTATAGCCCACAGTTTTGGGGGTGGGCCCGGGGTCCGAGCGTTTTGTGGACCAAAATTAATCGGGGCGTGCAGGGAGGTTTGGGATTGTCCCAGTATAGTCCGTTTAACTTTTTTGGCCATTTGGGTACACAAACATGCGAAAAGGCGCGAATGGGGAATTTTTCGGCAAAATTGATGTGTTATATCACACGGTTTTGGGTGTGGGCTGGGGGTCCGGGCGTGCTGTGGGCCAAAAATTGACTGAGGTGTGCCAGGTAGGTTGGAAATCATCCTTTGTGGCCATTTGGGTTGACAAACGGGCAAAACGGCACGAATGGGGTATTTTTGGGCCAAATCGGTGTGCCATAGCCCATGGTTTTGGGGGTGGCGCCAGGGTCCAGGCGTGCTGCGGGCCAAAAATAGACTGAGGCATGCCAGGGAGGTTGGGGATTGTCCCAGTGTGGTTCATTTTAATTTTTATGGCCATTTGGGTGGAAAATGGGTGAACCGACGCGAACGGGGCATTTTCGAGCAAAATCGGTGTGCTATAGCCCACAGTTTTGGGGGTGGGCCCGAGGTTCTGGCGTGCTATGGGTCAAAATCGATTGGGGTATGCCAAGAAGGTTGGGGATAATCTCATTATGGTCCATTTTATTTTTTGTGGCTATTTGGGTGGAGAAACAGGCAAAACGGCGCAAATGGGGCATTTTCGGCCAAAATCGGTGTGCTATAGCACACAGTTTTAGGGGTGGGCCCAAGGTCTGGGCATTTTGTGGGCCAAAAAATGACTGGGGCATGCTAGGGAAGTTGGGATCGTCCCAATATTGTCCGTTTAGTTTTTTGTGTCCATTAGGGTGGACAAATAGGTAAAACATCAAGACCGGGGCATTTTTGGGCTAAGTCGGTGTGCTATATCCCCCGGTGGGCTCTAGGTCCTGGCGTGCTGGGGGCAAAAAATCCACCGAGGTGTGTCAGGGAGGTTGGGGATCGTCCCAGTGTGGTCCGATTAATTTTTTGTGGCAATTTGGATGAACAAACGAGCAAAACGGGGCGAACAAGGCATTATTGGGCCAAATCGTTGTGTTATAGCCCACGATTTTGGGGGTGGGCTCGGGGTCCAGGCATGCTGTTTGCCAAAAATATACCAGGGTGTGCCAGGGAGGTAGGGGATCATCCCGGTATGGTCCATTTAATTTTTCATGGCAACTTGGGTAGACAAACGTATGGAACGGTGCAAACAGAGAATTTTCGGGCTAAATCGGTGTGCTATAGCCCACGATTTTGGGGGTAGGCCCGGGGTCTGGGCGTGCTGTGGGCTGAAAATCTACTGAGGCATGTCATGGAGATTGGGGATCGTCTCGGTGTGGTCCATTTAAATTTATGTTGCCATTTTGGTGGACAAACGGGCGAAACGGCGTAAATAAGGCATTTTTGGTCCAAATCGGTAAGCTATTGCCCAGGGTTTTGGAGGTGGGCTCGGGGTCCTGGCGTGCTTTTGGCTGAAAATTGACCAAGGTATGCTAAGGAGGTTGGGGATCATCCTAGTATGGTCAATTTAATTTTTCATATCCATTTGGGTGGACAAACGGGCGAAGCAATGCGAATAGGGCATTATCTGGCCAAACCGGTGTGTTATAGCCTACGGTTTTGTTGGTGGGCCCAGGGTCCGAGTGTGCTGTGGGTTAAAAATCGATCGAGGCATGCCAGGGAGGTTTGGTATCGTCCTAGTGTGGTCAGTTTAATTTTTCATGGCCATTTGAGTGTTAAAATTGGCAAAATGGAACAAACGGGGCATTTTCGGGTTAAATCGTTGTTCTATAGCCGACGATTTCAGCAGTGGGCCCGAGGTCCTGGCTTATTGTAGGCCAAAAATCGACTAAGGCATGCCAGGGAGGTTGGGGATCATCCCAGTGTGGTTAATTTAATTTTTGCTATCCACTTGGGTGGACAAATGGGTGAAATGGTGCGAATGCGGCATTTTAGAGCCAAATTAGTATACTATAGCCCACAATTTAGGGGTGGGCCCGAGGTCTGGGCGTGCTGTAGGTAAAAAAGTGATCGAGACATACCAGGGAGGCTGGTGATTGTCCCAGTGTGGTTCGTTTATTTTTTTGTGGCTATTTTGGTGGAAAAAAGGGCCAAACAGAGAGAACGGGGCATTTTTGGGCCAAATTGGTGTTCTATAGCTCATGATTTTAGGGGTAGGCCCGAGTTCCAAGCGTGCTATGGGTCAAAAATCTACTTGGACATGCTAGGGAAGTTGGAGATCATCCTAGTATGGTCCATTTAAATTTTCGTGGTCATTTGAGTGGACAAACGGGTAAAACAGCGCGAAAGGAGAATTTTTGGGCTAAATCAGTGTGCTATAGCCCATGGTTTTGGGGGTAAGACTGGGGTCCAGGCGTGTTGTGGGCTGAAAATCGACCGGGGCATGCCAAGTAGGTTGGGGATCGTCCCGGTGTGGTCAGTTTAATTTTTTATGGCCATTTATGTAGACAAATGGGTAGAACGGTGCGTATGGGAAATTTTCAAGCCAAATCGGTGTGCTATAGCCCATGGTTTCATGGGTTTACGTGAGCTCTAGGCGTGCTATGGGTGAAAAACTAGTTGGGGCATGTCGGGGTGGTTAGGGATTGTCTCAGTGTGGTCCGTTTAATTTTTTGTGGCTATTAGGGCTTACAAACGAGCGAAACGGCATGAACAGGGTGTTTTTGGGCTAAATCGGTATGTCATTGCCCACAGTTTTAGGGGTAGGCCCGGGGTTCGGGCGTACTGTGGTTTGAAAATTGACCAGGGCGTGCCAGAGAGGTTGGGCATCATCACAGTATGGTCCGTTTAATTTTTCATAGCCATTTGGGTGGACAAACGGACAAAACGGTGCAAACGGGGAATATTCGAGCAAAATCGGTGTGCTATAGGTCCCGATTTCATGGGCATACGCAAGGTTCGGGCATGCTGTGGGCCAAAAATCAATTAGGGCATGCCAGGGAGGTTGGGGATCGTCCTAGTATGGTTCGTTTAATTTTTCGTGGCCATTTGTGTGGACAAACGGGCGAAACTGTGCAAACGTGGATTTTTTAGGCTAAATCGGTGTGTTATAGCCCATAGTTTTGGTGGTGGACCCAGGGGTCGAGCATGCTATTTGCCGAAAATCGACCGAGGCATGCAAGGAAGGTTGAAGATCTTCCCAGTATGGTTCACTTAATTTTTCATGGCTATTTGGGTGGACAAATGGGAGAAATGGCTCGAGCGAGGTGTTTTTGGGCCAAATCGGTGTGCCATAAGCCACTATTTCGGGGGTCAGCCAACGGTCCGGGCGAGCTGTGGGCTGAAAATCGATTGTGGTATGCCAGGGAGTTTGGGAATCGTCCCAATGTTGTCTGTTTAATATTTAGTGGCCATTTGAATGGACAAACGTGTGAAACTGTGCGAACGGGACATTTTGTGCCAAACCGGTGAGCTATTGCCCTCGGTTTTGGGGTTGGCTCGGGGTCCGGGCGTGCTGTGGGCCAAAAATCGACCAGGGCATGCCAGGGAGGTTGGGGATCATCCTAGTGTGGTCCGTTTAATTTTTTGTGGCCATTCGGGTGAACAAATGGACGAAACAGCGCGAATATGGCATTTTTAGGCCAAATCAGTGTGTTATTCCCCACGGTTTCAGGAGTGGGCCCAGGGTTCGGGCGTGTTGTAGGCCAAAAAATTGCGGCATGGCAGGGAGGTTTAGGATCATCCTTCTATGGTCCATTTAATTTTTCGTGGCCATTTGGATGGATAAACGGGTGAAACAGTGCGAATGCAGCATTTTCGAGCCAAATAGTTATGCTATAGCCCACGATTTTAGGGGTGGGCACAGGGTCCGGGCATGCTTTGGGTCAAAAATCGATCAGGGTATGCCAAGGTGGTTGGGGATCGTCCCAGTGTGGTCGGTTTAATTTTTGGGTGGACAAATGGGCAAAACGTTGGGAACGGGGCATTTTCGGTCAAAATCGGTGTGCTATAAACCATGGTTTTGGGGATGGGCTCGAGGTCCGGGCGTGCTGTGGGCTGAAAATCCATCGGGGCATGTCAGGGAGGTTGGGGATCATTCCAGTATGGTCTGTTAAATTTATCGTGGCCATTTTGGGTGGATAAACGGGCAAAACGGCGCGAACGGGGTATTTTTAGGCCAAATCGATGTGCTATAGCCCATGGTTTTGGGGGTGGGCCCGGGGTCCGAGCGTGTTGTGGATTGAAATTAACCGGGGTGTGTTAGGGAGGTTGGGGATTGTCTCAGTATGGTCCATTTAATTTTTTTGGCCATTTGGGTACACAAACATGCGAAACGGTGCAAATAGGGAATTTTCTGGCAAAATCGATGTGTAATATCCCACAGTTTTGGGTGTGGGCTCGGGGTTCGGACGTGCTGTGGGCTAAAAATTGACTGAGGCACGTCAGGTGGGTTGGGAATCATCCCGGTATGGTCTGTTTATCTTCTCGTGGCCATTTTGGTGGAAAAATAAGGAAAACGATGCGAACGGGGCATTTTCGAGCCAAATCGGTGTACTATAGCCCATGGTTGCCAGATGGGCCTGAGGTATGGGCGTGCTATGTACTGAAAATAGACTGGGGTGTGCCAGGGAGGTTGGGGATCGTCCCAGTATGGTCTGTTAAATTTTTCGTAGCCATTTGGGTTGACAAACAGGTGAAACAGCATGAACAGGGCAGTTTTGGGCTAAATCGGTTTGTCATAGCCCACGATTTTGGGGGTGGCCCTGGGGTCCAGGCGTGTTGCGGCTAAAAATAGACTGAGGCGTGCCAGGGAGGTTGGGGATCATCCTAATGTGGTTAGTTTTAATTTTTATGGCCATTTGGGTGGAAAATGGGTGAACTGATGCGAACGGGGCATTTTCGAGCAAAATCGGTGTGCTATAGCCCACAGTTTTGGGGGTAGGCCCGGGGTTCTGGCGTGCGATGGGTCAAAATCGATCGGGGCATGCCAGGGAGGTTGGGGATAATCTCAGTATGGTCTATTTAATTTTTTGTGGCTATTTGGGTGGACAAACAGGCAAAACGGCGCAAATGGGGCATTTTCGGCCAAAATCGGTGTGCTATAGCACACGGTTTTAGGGGTGGGACCAAGGTCAGGGTGTTTTGTGGGCCAAAAAATCACCAGGGCATGCCAGGGAAGTCGGGGATCATCCCAGTATTGTTTGTTTAGTTTTTTGTGTCCATTAGGGTGGGAAAATAGGTGAAACATTGAGATCGAGGCATTTTTAGGCCAAATTTGTGTGCTATATCCCACGGTTTTAGGGGTGGGCTCTAGGTCCGGGTGTGCTGGGGGCAAAAAATCTATCGGGGTGTGTCAGGGAGGTTGGGGATCATCCCAGTGTGGTCCGATTAATTTTTTGTGGCAATTTGGGTAGAGAAACAAGCAAAATAGGACGAACAAGGCATTATTAGGCCAAATCGGTGTGTTATAGCCCACGGTTTTAGGGGTGGGCTGAGGGTCCAGGCAGGCTGTTTGCCAAAAATATACTAGGGTATGCCCGGGAGGTAGGGTATCATCCCGGTATGGTCCGTTTAATTTTTCATGTCTATTTGGGTAGACAAACATACGAAACAGTGCGAACGGGGAATTTTCGGGCCAAATCGGTCGCTATAGCCCACGATTTTAGGGGTGGGCCCGGGGTCTAGATATGCTGTGGTCTAAAAATCGACTGAGGCATGCCATGGAGATTGGGGATCATCTCGGTGTGGTCCATTTAATTTTCTGTTGCCATTTGGGTGGACAAACAGGCAAAACGGCGTAAACAGGGCATTTTTGGACCAAATCGGTGAGCTATTGCCCAGGGTTTTGGAGGTGGGCTCGGGGTCCTAGTGTGCTTTTGGCTAAAAGTTGACCTAGGCATGCTAAGGAGGTTGGGGATCATCCTAGTATGGTCAATTTAATTTTTCATGGCCATTTGGGTGGACAAACGGGCGAAGCAGTGCTAATAGGGCATCATCTGGCCAAATAGGTTTATTATAGCCCACAGTTTTGTTGGTGGGCCCAGGTTTCGAGTGTGCTGTGGGCTGGAAATCGATCGGGGCATGCCAGGGAGGTTTGGTATCATCCTAGGGTGGTCAGTTTAATTTTTTGTGGATATTTGAGTGGTAAAACTGGTAAAATAGCACGAACGGGGCATTTTCGGGTTAAATAATTGTTCTATAGCCCACGATTTCAGTAGTGGGCCTGGGGTCCTGGCTTATTGAGGATCATCCCAGTATGGTTCATTTAATTTTTAGTGTCCACTTGGGTGGACAAATGGGTGAAATGGTGCGAATGCGGTATTTTAGAGCCAAATCATTATGCTATAGCCCATAGTTTTGGGGGTGGGCCAGGGTTCTGGGCGTGCTGTGGGCAAAAAAATGATTTAGACATGCTAGGGAGGCTGGTGATCGTCCCAGTGTGGTTCGTTTATTTGTTTTGTGGCCATTTGGGTGGAAAAAAGGGCCAAACGGCGAGAACGCGGCATTTTTGGGCCAAATTGGTGTTCTATAGCTCATGATTTTAGGGGTAGGCCCAAGTTCCGGGCGTTCTGTGGGTCGAAAATATACTTGGACATCCCAGGGAGGTTGGAGATCATCCTAGTGTGGTCCATTTAACTTTTCGTGGTCATTTGAGTGGACAAACGGGTAAAACAGTGCGAAAGGAGAATTTTTGGCCTAAATCGGTGTGCTATAGCCCACGGTTTCGGGGGTATGGCCATTTATGTGTGCAAATGGATAGAACGGTGCGTATGGGAAATTTTAAAGCCAAATCAGTGTGCTATAGCCCACGGTTTCATGGGTGTGCGCGAGCTCTGGGCGTGCTGTTGGTGAAAAATTAGCTGGGGCATGTCGGGGTGGTTAGGGATTGTCTCAGTGTGGTCTATTTAATTTTTTATGGCTATTTGGGCTTACAAACGGGCGAAACGGCATGAACAGAGTGTTTTTGGGCTAAATTGGTATGTCATTGCCCATAGTTTTGGGGGTAGGCCCAGGGTACGGGCGCGCTGTGGTCTGAAAATTGACCAGGGCGTGCCAGTGAGGTGGGGGATCATCACAGTATGGTCCGTTTAATTTTTTTGTAGCCATTTGGGTGGATAAACGGACAAAACGGTGCAAATGGGGAATATTCGAGCCAAATCGGTGTGCTATAGCTCCCGATTTCATGGGTGTACGCGAGGTTCGGGCGTGTTGTGGGCCAAAAATCATTTAGGGCATGCCAGGGAGGTTGGGGATCGTCTTAGTATGGTCCATTTAATTTTTCGTGGCCATTTATGTGGACAAACGGGCGAAACTGTGCAAACGTGGCTTTTTTAGGCTAAATCGGTGTGTTATAGCCCACGGTTTTAGCGGTGGACCCAGGGTCCGAGCGTGCTATTTACCGAAAATCGACCGAGGCATGCAAGGAAGGTTGGAGATCATCCTAGTATAGTTCATTTAATTTTTCGTGGCTATTTGGGTGGAAAAATGGGTGAAATAGTTCGAGCGGAGTGTTTTTGGGCCAAATCGGTGTGCCATAGCCCACTATTTTGGGGGTCAGCCGAGGGTCCGGGCGTGCTGCGAGCTGAAAATCGATTGAGGAATGTCAGGAAGTTTGGGGATCATCCCAATGTTGTTCATTTAATATTTCGTGGTCATTTGGGTGGACAAACGTGCAAAACAGTGTGAACGGGACATTTTGTGCCAAACCGATGAGCTATTGCCCACGGTTTTGGGGTTGGTTTGGGGTCCGGGTGTGCTGTGAGTTATTGACCAGGGCATGCCAGGGAGGTTGGGGATCATCCTAGTGTGGTCCGATTAATTTTTCGTGGCCATTTGGGTGAACAAACGGACGAAACAGCGCGAATGTGGCATTTTTGGGCCAAATCAGTGTGTTATACCCCACGGTTTTAGGGGTGGGCCTGGGGTTCGGGCGTGTTGTAGGCCAAATATTGATCAGGGCATGCCAGGGAGGTTTGGGATCATCCTAGTGTGGTCCATTTAACTTTTCGTGGCCATTTTGGATGGATAAACGGGTGAAACGGCAAAAATGGGGTATTTTTCTGCCAAATCAATGTGCTATAGCCCATGGTTTTGGGGGTGGGCTTGGGGTTCGAGCATGTTGTGGACCGAAAATAGACCGGGGTGTGCCAGGGAGGTTGGGGATATTCCCAGTATGGTCCATTTAATTTTTTGGCCATTTGGGTACACAAACACGCAAAACGGTGCGAATGGGGAATTTTTTGGCAAAATCGATGTGTTATATCCCACGGTTTTGGGTGTGGACTCGGGGTTTAGGCATGCTGTGGGCCAAAAATTGACCGAGGTATGCCAGGTAGGTTGGGAATTATCCCGGTATGGTTTGTTTATTTTCTCGTGGCCATTTTGGTGGAAAAATAGGGAAAACAATGCGAACGGGGCATTTTCAGGCCAAATCGGTGCACTATAGCCCACGGTTTCAAGGGTGGGCCCGAGGTCCGGGTGTGCTGTGTACTGAAAATAGACCGTGATATGCCAGGGAGGTTGGGGATCATCCCAGTGTGGTCTGTTAAAATTTTCATGGCCATTTGGGTTGACAAACGGGCGAAATAGCACGAACGGGGCATTTTTGGGCTAAATCGATTTGTCATAGCCCACGGTTTTGGGGGTGGGCCCAGTGTTCGGGCATGCTATAGTCCAAAAATTTCTCGGGAAATGTAAGCGAGGTTGGGGATCATCCAAGTGTGGTCAGTTTAATTTTTCGTGTCCATTTGGGTTGGCAAACGGGCAAAATGGCACGAACAGGGCATTTTCGGGCCAAATTGGTGTGCCATAGCCCATGGTTTTGGGGGTGGCCTCGGGGTCCAGGCGTGCTACAGGCTGAAAGTAGACTGAGGCATGCCAGGGAGGTTGGGGATTGTGCCAGTGTGGTTCGTTTTAATTTTTGTGGCCATTTGGTTGGAAAAATGGGTGAAACAATGGGAACGGGGCATTTTCGAGCAAAATTGGTGTGCTATAGCCCACAGTTTTGGGGGTGGGCCTGGGGTTCTGGCGTGTTGTGGTTCAAAATTGATCGGGTCATGCCAGGGAGGTTGGGAATAATTTCAGTATGGTCCGTTTAATTTTTGTGGCCATTTGGGTGGACAAACAAGCAAAACGGCGCAAATGGGGCATTTTCGGCCAAAATTAGTGTGCTATAGCACATGATTTTAAGGGTGGGCCCAAGGTCTGGGCGTGTTGGGGGCTAAAAAATGACTGGGGTATGCCAGGGAGGTTGGGGATCTTCCCAGTATGGTCCGTTTAATTTTTTTGTGTCTATTAGTGTGGACAAATAGGTGAAACATCGAGACCGGGGCATTTTTGGGCCAAATCGGTGTGCTATAGCCCACGGTTTTGCGGGTGGGATCGAGGTCCGGGCGTGCTGGGGGCGAAAATCCCCCTAGGTGTGTCAGGGAGGTTGGGGATCATCCCATTGTGGTCCGATTAATTTTTTGTGGCAATTTGGGTGGACAAACGGGCAAAACAGGGCAAACGAGGCATTATTGGGCCAAATCTGTGTGTTATAGCCCACAGTTTTGGGGGTGGCCTCGGGGTCTAGGCATGATATTTGCCAAAAATAGACCAGGGTGTGCCAGGGAGGTAGCAGATCATCCTGGTATGGTCCGTTTAATTTTTCATGGCCATTTGGGTAGACAAACGTACAAAACGGTGCGAACGGGGAATTTTCGAGTCAAATCGGTGTGCTATAGCCCACGATTTCGAGGGTGGGCCCGGGGTCTGGGCGTGCTGTGGGCTAAAAATCAACTGAGGCATGCCATGGAGATTGGGGATCATCTCGAATTGGTCCATTTAGTTTTCTATTGCCATTTGGGTGGATAGACGGGCGAAACAGCGCAAATAGTGCTTTTTTGGATCAAATCGGTGAGCTATTGCCCAGGGTTTTGGGGGTGGGCTCGGGGTCCTGGCGTGCCTTTGGCTGAAAATTGACCACGACATGGTAAGGAGGTTGGGGATCATCCTAGTATGGTCAATTTAATTTTTCATGGCCATTTCGGTGGACAAACGGGCGAAGCAACGCGAATATGACATTATCCGGCCAAATCGATGTGTTATAGCCCACGATTTTGTTGGTGGGTCCGAGGTTCGAGTGTGATGTAGGCTGAAAATCGATCGGGGCATGTGAAGGAGGTTTGGTCTCGTCCTAGTGTGGTCAGTTTAATTTTTCGTGGTCATTTGAGTGGTAAAACTAGCAAAATGGCACGAACGGGGCATTTTCGGGTTAAATCGTTGTTCTATAGCCCACGATTTCAGTAGTGGGCTCGGGGTCCTAGCTTATTGTAGGCCAAAAATCGATCGAGACATGCCAGGGAGGTTAGGGATCATCCCAGTGTGGTTCATTTAATTTTTCGTGTCCACTAGGGTGGACAAATGGGTGAATGGTGCGAATGCGACATTTTAGAGCCAAATCATTATGCTAAAGCCCACAATTTTAGGGGTGGGCCAGGGGTCTAGGTGTGCTGTGGGCAAAAAAAGGATTGAGACATGCCAAGGAGGCTGGTGATCATCCCATTATGGTTCGTTTATTTTTTTGTGGCCATTTGGGTGGAAAAAAAGGGCCCAACGGCGAGAACGGGGCATTTTTGAGCCAAATTGGTGTGCTATAGCTCACGATTTTGGGGGTAGGCCCGAGTTTCAGGCGTGCTGTAGGTCAAAAATCTACTTGGACATGCCAGGGAGGTTGGAGATCATCCTATTGTGGTCCATTTAACTTTTCGTGGTCATTTGAGTGGACAAATGGGTAAAACAGTAAAGGGAGAATTTTTGGGCTAAATTGGTGTGCTATAGCCCACGGTTTCGGGGGTAGGACTGGGGTCTGGGCATGCTGTGGGTTGAAAATTGATCGGGGCATGCCAAGTAGGTTGGGGATCATCCCGGTGTGGTCAGTTTAATTTTTTATGGCCATTTATGTGGACAAATGGGTAGAACGGTGCGTATTGGAAATTTTCAAGCCAAATCGATATGCTATAGCCCACGGTTCATTGGTGTGCACGAGCTTTGCGCGTGTTGTGGGCAAAAAATTAGCCGGGGCATGTCGGGGTGGTTAGGAATTGTCTCAATGTGGTTCGTTTAGTTTTTTGTGGCTATTTGGGCTTACAAACGGGCGAAACGGCATGAACTGGGTGTTTTTAGGCTAAATCGGTATGTCATTGCCCACAATTTCGGGGGTAGGCCCGGGGTTCGGGCGCGCTGTGGTCTGAAAATTGACCGGGGCATGCCAGAGAGGTTGGGGATCATCATAGTTGGTCCGTTTAATTTTTCGTAGCCATATGGGTGGAAAAACGGACAAAACAGTGCAAACAGGGAATATTCGATCCAAATCGGTGTGCTATAGCTCCCGATTTCATGGGTGTACGCGAGGTTCGGGCGTGCTATGGGCCAAAAATCAATTAGGGCATGCCAGGGAGGTTGGGGATCATCCTAGTATGGTCCGTTTAATTTTTCGTGGCCATTGCAGTGGACAAACGGGCAAAACAGCATGAATGGGGCATTTTTGGGTTAAATCGGTGTGTCATAACGCACGGTTTTGGGGGTAGGCCCGGGGTTCGGGTGCGCTGTGGTTAGAAAATCGATCGGGGTGGGTCAGGGAGGTTGGGGATCATCCCAGTATGGTCCGTTTAATTTTTTGTGGCCATTTGTGTGGACAAACGGGCGAAACGATGCGAACGTGGCTTTTTTGGGCCAAATCAGTGTGTTATAGGGCACGGTTTGGGGGTGGGCCTGGGGTCCAAGCGTGTTGTGGGCCAAAAATAGACTGGGGCATGCTAGAGAGATTGGGGATCATCCCAGTATAGTCCATTTAATTTTTCATGGCCATTTGGGTGGATAAATGAGCGACAGAGTGTGAACGGGGTATTTTCGGGCAAAATCGATATGCCATAGCCCAAGGTTTCGGGGTGAACTCGAGGTCCGAGCATGCTATGGGATGAAACTCGACTGAAGTGTGCCAGGGAGGTTGAGGATCATCCCATTGTGGTCTGTTTAATTTTTGTGCCAATTTTGATGGACAAACGGGTGAAACAGCGCGAATGGGGCATTTTTGGGCCAAATCGGTGTGCCATAGCCCATAATTTTGAGAGTGGGCCTGAGGTTTGGGCGTGTTATGAGCTAAAAATCAACTAGGGTGTGCCAAGGAGGTTAGGGATTATCCCAGTGTGGTCCTTTTAACATTTTGTGGCCATTTGGGTGGATAAACGGGAAAAAGGAACAAACGGGGAATTTTTAGGCGAAATTGGTATGCTATAGCCCACAATTTTAGGGGTGGGCCCGAGTTCCGGATGTGCTGTAGGCCGAAAATCAACCGGGGCTTGGCAGGGAAGTTGGGGATTATCCCAGTGTAGTCTGTTTATTTTTTCATGGCCATTTGGGTGGAAAAATGGGCAAAACGGTGCGAACGGGACATTTTCGTGCCAAATTGGTGTGCTTTAGCCCACAGTTTTGGGGGTGGGCCCGGGGTCCGAGTGTGCTGTAGCACAAAATGGAATAAGGCGTGCTAGAGAGTTTGGGGATCATCTTTATATGGTCGATTAAATTTTTTGTGGCCATTTGGCTGGATAAACGGCCAAAACAGCGCAAACGGAGAATTATCGGGCCAAATTAGTGTGCTATAACCCACAGTTTTGGGAGTGGGCCAGGGGTCTAGGTGTGTTATGGGTTGAAAATCGACCGGGGCATGCTAGGGAGGTTGGGGATCGTCTTAGTATGGTCCATTTAATTTTTCGTGGCCATTTCGGTGGACAAACGAGTGAAACGGCACGAACAGGGCATTTTTGAACTAAATTGGTGACCTATTGCCCACGGTTTTGGGGGTGGGCCCAGGGTTCGGGCGTACTGTCGGCCAAAAATTGATCAGGGCGTGCTAAGGAGGTTAGGGATAATGTCAATATGGTTTGTTTTATTTTTTGTGGCCATTTGGGTGGATAAACTGGCGAAACAACACGAATAGAGCATTTTTGGGCTAAATCTAAGTGTTATAGCCCAAGGTTTTGTGTCGGGCCCAGCGTCCGAGCGTGCTGTGGGCTGAAAATCGATCGGGGTGTGCCAAGGAGGTTTAGGATCATCCTTGTGTGGTTAGTTTAATTTTTTATATCCATTTGGATGGACAAGCGGGGAAAATGGAATGAACTAGAAATTTTTGGGTTAAATCATTGTTCTATAGCCCACGATTTTGGCAGTGGGCCCGGGGTGCTGGCGTGCTGTGGGCTAAAAATTAAACCATGCCAGGGAGATTAGATATCATCCCAGTATGGTCCGTTTAATTTTTCATGGCCATTTGGGTGGACAAACTGGCGAAATAGTGCAAATACATCATTTTCGATCAAAATCGGTGTGCTATAGCCCACGGTTTTAGGGGTGTACGTGAGGTCCGGGTGTGCTGTGGGCCAAAATTCAACCGGAGCATGCCAGGGAGGTTGGGAATCATCCCAGTGTGGTCCGTTTAATTTTTTGTGGCCATTTGGATGTACAAACGAGGGAAACAGCATGAACGGGGCATTTTCGGGTTAAATTGGTATGTCATAGCCCACGATTTAAGGGTTAGGCCCGGGATTCGGGTGCACTGTGGTTTGAAAATCGATCGGGATGTGCCAGGGGTGTTGGGGATCGCCTCAGTGTGGTTTGTTTTGATTTTTGTGGCCATTTGTGTGGAAAAATGGGTGAAATAATGCGAACATAGGTTTTTTGGGCCAAATCAGTGTGTTATAGACCACGTTTTTGGGGGTAGGCCCGGGGTCCAAGCATGCTGTGGGCCATAAATTGACCGGGGCATGCCAGGGAGGTTAGAGATCATTCCAGTGTGGTCCGTTTAATTTTTCGTGGCGATTTGGGTGGGCAAATGGGCAAAACGGTGCGAACGGGGTGTTTTCGGGCTAATTCTGTCTGCCACAGCCCAAGGTTTTGGGGGTCGGCCTGGGATTCGGGTGTTCTATCGGATAAAAATTGATCGACCCATGCCAGGGAGGTTACGTACCATCCCAGTGTGGTCCATTTAATTTTTTGTGCCAATTTTGGTGGACAAAGGGGCGAAACGGCACGAATGGGGCATTTTTAGGCCAAATCAATGTGCCATAGCCTACAGTTTTGGGAGTGGGCCTGGGGTTCGGGTGTGTTGTGGGATAAAAATCAATCGGGGCATGCCAGGGAGGTTGGGGATCATTCCGGAGTGGTCCATTTAATTTTTTGTGGCCATTTGGGTGGACAAACCGGTAAAACGGCGCGAATAGGGAATTTTTAGGCCAAATCGGTGTGCTATAGCCCACAGTTTTGGGGGTAGGCCCGGGGTCCGAGTGTACTGTAGGACAAAAATCAATCGAGGAGTGCCAGGGAGGTTGGGGATCTTCCCAATATAGTCTGTTTATTTTTTTCGTGGCCATTTGGGTGGACAAACGGGCAAAACGGCACGAACGAGACATTTTCGTGCCAAATCGGTGTGCTATTGCCTAAAGTTTCAGGGGTGGGCCAGGGGTTCGGGAGTACTGTGGGCTAAAAATCGATAGAGGCATGCCAGGAAGGTTGGGAATCATCCTTGTGTGATCCGTTTAATTTTTCCTGGCCATTTAGGTGGACAAACGGGTGAAACGGCTTGAACGAGGTATTTTTGGGCTAAATCGGTGTCCTATTTTGCCCACAGTTTCAAGGGTGGGCTCAGGTTCCATTGGTGTTGTCGGCCGAAAATTGAGTGGCGTGTGCCAGAGAGGTTGGGGATCGTCATAGTATGGTTCGTTTAATTTTTTGTGGCCACTTGGGTGGACAAACGAGTGAAACGGCGCGAATGGGGCATTTCGAACCAAATTGGTGTGCTATAGCCTACTATTTTGGGGGTGGGCCCAGATTCCGTGCATAATTTTGGCCATAAATTGATCGGGGCATGCCAGGGATATTGGCAATCATCCCAATGTAGTCCGTTTAATTTTTCGTGGCCATTTGGATAGACAAACGGGAGAAACGACGCAAATGGGGGCATTTTTAGGCCAAATCGGTGTGCAATTGCCCACGATTTTGGGGATCGTCCCAATATGGTCTGTTTAACTTTTTGTGGCTACTTGGTTGGACAAATGGGCGAAACGACTCAAACGGGGAATTTTCGAGTCAAATCGGTGTGCTATAGCTCATTATTTTAGGGGTAGGCCCAAGGTTCGAGCATGTTGTCGGCCAAAAATTGATCGGGGCATGCCAGGGAGGTTGGGGATCTCCTAGTGTAGTCCGGTTTAATTTTTCATGGCCATTTAAGTGGACAAACGGGCAAAACGGTGCTAATGGGGACTTTTCAGACCAAATCGGTGTGCTATAGCCCACGGTTTTGGGAGTGAGCCTGGGGTCTGGGCGTGCTGTGGGCCAAAAATAGACTGGGGCATGACAGGGATGTTAGGTATCATCCCAGTGTGGTTAATTTAAATTTTTGTGGCTATTTAGGTAGACAAACGCGCAAAACAGCGCGAATAGGGCATTTTTGGGCTAAATTAGTGTGCTATAGCCCATGTTTTTGGGGGTGGGTCCAGGGTTTGGGCGGGCTGTGGGCCAAAAATTATTGATACATGCTATGGAGGCTAAGGATCATCCCAGTGTGGTCCGTTTAATATTTCGAGGCCATTTGGGTGGGAAAAAAGGGTGAAACGATGAGAACGGTCATTTTCGGGCTAAATTGGTGTGCTTTAGCCCACAATTGTGGGGGTAAGCCCGCAGTTTGAGCGTACTATTGGCAGGGAGATTAGATATCATCCCAGTGTGGTCTGTTTAATTTTTTGTGGCCATTTGGGTGGAAAAATGGGTGAAATGATGCGGACAGGCCAGTTTTGGGCCAAATTTGTGTGCTATAGACCACAGTTTTGGGGTTGGGCCCGATGTTCAGGTGTGCTGTAGGCTGAAATTGACCGGAGCATGCCAAGGAGGTTGACGATCATCCCAGTGTGGTCCGTTTAGTTTTTTGTTGCCATTTAGGTGGATAAACGGGCAAAACGGTGCGAACGTAGCATTTTCGGGTAAAATCGGAGTGCTATACCCCACGGTTTTAGGGATGGGCTCGAGGTCCAGGCATACTGTGGGTCAAAAATCTACAGAGACGTGCCAGGGATGTTGGAGATCATCCCAGTATGGTCCGTTTAATTTATCATGGCCATTTGGGTGGAAATATGAATAAAGAGGCATGAACGGGGCATTTTTGGGCCAAATCTGTGTGCTATAGCCCACGGTTTTGGGGGTGGGCCATGGGTCCGAGCGTGTTGGGGTCTAAAAATAGACAGAGGCATGCCAAGGAGGTTGAGGATCATCCCAGTGTGGTCCGTTTAATTTTTTATGGCCATTTGGGAGGACAAACGCACGAAACGACGCTAATGGGGAATTTTTGAGAAAAATTGATGTGCTATATCCCATGGTTCAGGGGGGGGGGATCTGGGTCCGGGTGTACTGTGGGCCAAAAATTAATTGGGGCGTGCTAGGTAGGTTAGGGATCATCCTGGTATGGTCCAGTTAATTTCTAGTGGCTATTTGGGTTGACAAACGGGCAATACGGCACGAATGGGGCATTTTCAGACCAAATCGGTGTGCTATAGCCCACGGTTTTGGGGGTGGACCCGAGGTCCGGGTGTGCTGTGAGCTGAAAATAGATCGAGGCGTGCCAGGGAGGTTTAGGATCATCCCAGTATATTTCATTTAATTTTTCGTGGCTATTGGGCGGACAAACAAGTGAAACAGCATGAACGGGGCATTTTCAAGATAAATCGGTGCGTCATAGCCCACGCTTTGGGGTGGGCCCAGTGTTTTGGCGTGCGGTAGTCTAAAAATAGACCGGGGCATGTCAGGGAGGTTAGGGTTAATCCCTGTGTGGTCCATTTAATTATTCGTGGCCATTTGGGTGGGCAAATGGGCGAAACAGTGCAAACGTGGCTTTTTCAAGCCAAATCGGTGTGCTATAGCCCACGATTTTGGGGGTGGGCCCAGGGTCAGAGCATGCTGTGGGCCAATAATCGACTAGGGCATGCTAAGGAGGTTTGGGATCATCCCAGTATAGTTCGTTTAATTTTTTATGGATATTTGGGTGGACAAACAAGCAAAATAGCACGAACGGGGCATTTTCAGGCCAAATCGGTGTGTCATAGCCCATGGTTTTCGAGGTGGTACCAGGGTTCAGGAATGCTGTGGGCTAATAATCGACTGAGCCATTTCAGGGAGGTTGGGGATCGTCTAGTGTGGTTCGCTTAATTTTTTGTGGCCATTTGGGTGGACAAATGGGCAAAACGGATCGAACAGGGCATTTTCGAGCCAAATCGGTGGGCTATTGCCCACAATTTTGGGGGTGGGCCCGGAGTTCGGGTGTGCTATGGGCCAAAATCTGTTGAAGCATGTCAAGGGGGTTGGGGATCATCCCAGTATGGTCTGTTTAATTTCTTATGGCTGTTTGGGCGGACAAACAAGCAAAACAGCGCGAATGGGGCATTTTTTGAGAAAAATCGGTGTGCTATAGCACCCATATCTGGGGGTGGGCCCGAGGTCCAGGCGTGTTGTGCACCAAAACATAACCTGGGCAAGCCAGGGAGGTTGGGGATCATCCCAGTATGGTCCGTTTAATTTATTGTGTCCATTAGGGTAGACAAACAGGCGAAACATCAAGAACGGGACATTTTTGGGCCAAATCGGTGTTCTATAGCCTATGGTTTTGGGGGTGGGCCCAAGGTTCGGGTGTGCTGTGGGACAAAAATCCACTGAGGTATGCCAGGGAAGTTGAGGATCATCCTAGTATGGTCCGATTAATTTTTCATGGAATTTGGGTGTTGAAACGGGTGAAACAGCGCGAATGGGGCATTATTGGGCTATATCGGTGTGTTATAACCCACGATTTTGGGGGTGGTCCTGGGGTTCGTGCGTGCTGTTGGTCGAAAATAGACTGAGGCATGCCAGGGAGGCAGCGGATTATCCTAGTGTGGTCCTTTTAATTTTTCATGGCCATTTCGGTGGACATACGCGCGAAATGGCACGAACGGGGAATTTTTTGGCTAAATCTGTGTGCTATAACCCATGGTTTTAGGGATGGGCCCGGGTCCGGGCGTGATGTGGTCCAAAAGTTGACTAGGGTATGCCAGGGAGGTTGGGGATCGTCCTAGTGTGGTCCATTTAATTTTTTGTGGCCATTTGGGTGGACAAACGGGGAAAACAGCGTGAAAGGGGCATTTTCGGGCTGAATCTGTGTTATAGCCCACAGTTTCAAGGGTGGGCCTGAGGTTTTGGCGTGATGTAGGTGAAAAATTGACCGGGGCATGCCAAGGCGGTTTTGGATCATCCTAATCTAGTCTGTTTAATTTTTCATGGCCATTTTGGTGGATAAACGGGCAAAACGCACGAACGGGGCATTTTCAGGCTAAATCGTTATGCTATAGCCCACGATTTTGGTAGTGGGCCCGGGGTCCTGCCGTGTTGTAGGACAAAAATCAATCGGGGCATGCCAGGGAGGTTTGGGATCATCCTAGTGTGGTCTATTTATTTTTTCGTGGCTATTTGGGTGGACAAACGGACGAAACGGTGCGAATGTAGCATTTTCGAGCCAAATCGTTGTGCTATAGCCCACGGTTTTGGGGGTGGGCCCAGGGTCTGAGTGTGTTTTCGGCTGAAAATCAATCGGGGCATGTCAGGGTGGTAGGAGATCATCCCAGTGTGGTTTGTTTAATTTTTCGTGGCCATTTGGGTGGGAAAATGGGTGAAACGATGCGAATGGGCCATTTTTGAGCTAAATTGGTGTGCTATATCCCATTATTTTGGGACTGGGCCCGAGGTTCAGGCATGTTGTAGGCTGAAATCGACCGGGGTGTGCTAAGGAGGTTGGAGATCATCCCAGTGTGGTTCGTTTAGTTTTTTGTGGCCATTTGGGTGGATAAACAGGCGAAACTGCGCGAACAGAGTATTTTCGGGCAAAATCGGTGTTCTATAGCCCACAGTTTTGGGGGTGGCCTCGGGGTTCGGGCGTGCTGTGGGTCAAAAATTTATCGGGGCTTGTCAGGTAGGTGGGGGATCATTTCAGTATGGTCCGTTTAATTTCTTATGGCCATTTGGATGGACAAACGGGCAATACGGCACGAACGGGACATTTTCGGGCCAAATCGGTGTGTTATAGACCACGATTTCAGGGGTGGCCCTGAGGTCCAGGTGTACTGTGAGCTGAAAATAGACCGGGGCATGCCAGGAAGATTGGGGATTATCCCACTGTGGTTCGTTTAATTTTTTCTGGCCATTTGGGTGGACAAACGAGTGAAACAGGGCGAACGGAGCATTTTCAGGTTAAAACAGTGCATCATAGCCCACAGTTTCGGGGGTGGGTCTAGTGTTAGGGCATCTTGTGGTCTAAAAATTGACCGGGGCATGTCAGGGATGTTGGGGTTCATCCCAGTGTGGTCCGTTTAATTGATTGTGGCCATTTGGGTGGGCAAATGGGCAAAATAGTGCGAACGTGGCTTTTTCAAGCCAAATCGGTGTGCTATAGCCCACGATTTTGGGGGTGGGCCTGGGTTCAGAGTGTGGTGTAGGCCAAAAATCAATCGGGGCATGCTAGGGAGGTTGAGGATCATCCCAGTGTAGTCCGTTTAATTTTTCGTGGCCATTTGGGTTGATAAACGGGCAAAACAGCACGAACAGGGCATTTTTGGGCCAAATCAGTGTGTCATAGCCCATGGTTTTCAGGGTGGTACCGGGGTCCAGGCATGCTGTGGATTGAAAATCAACCAAGGCATGCCAAGGATGTTGGGGATCATCCCAGTGTGGTTCGTTTAATTTTTTTGTGGCCATTTGGGTGAAAAAACGGGTGAAACAATGCGAACGGGGCATTTTCGGGCAAAATTGATATGCTATAGCCCACAGTTTTGGTGGTGGGCCTGGGGTTCGGGCGTGCTATTGACCAAAAATGCACCGAGGTATGCCAGGGAAGTTAAGGATTATCCCAGTGTGGTCCGATTAATTTTTTATCAAAATTTGGGGGACAAACGGGCGAAACAGCGAGAACGAGGCATTATTGGGCCAAATCAGTATGTTATAGCCCACGATTTCGGGGGTGGTCCTGGGTCTGTATGTGCTGTTGGCCAAAAATAGATTGGGGCCTGCCAGGGAGGCAAGGGATCATCCTAGTGTGGTCCTTTTAATTTTTTGTGGTCATTTGGCTGGACAAATGCATGAAACGGGATGAACGAAGAAATTTTTGGCTAAATCGGTGTGCTATAGCCCATAGTTTCAGGGGTAGGCCCGGGGTTTGGGTGTGATATGGGATAAAAATTGATTGAGGCATTCCTGGGAGATTGGGGATCATCCTAGTGTGGTCCATTTAATTTTTCGTGGCCATTTGGGTGGACAAACAGGCGAAACGGCACAAATAGGGAATTTTCGACCAAATCGGTGAGCTATTTCCCAGGGTTTTAGGGGTAAGCCCGGGGTCCGGGTGTGATGTAGGCTAAAAATTGACTAGGGCATACCAAGGAGGTTGGGGATCATCTTGTGGTCATTTGGGTGGACAAACGCGCGAAACTGCACGAACAGGGCATTTTCTAGCCAAATCGGTGTGTTATAGCCCACGGTTTTGTTGGTGGGCCTGGGTTTCGAGCGTGATGTGGGCCCAAAATCAATTGGGGCATGCCAGGGATATTCAGGCCAAATCGGTGTGCCATAGCCCGAGGTTTCAGGGGTCGGCCCTAGGTCCGAGCTTGCTGTAGGCTGAAAATCAACCGAGGCGTGTTAGGGAGGTTGGGGATCATCCTAGTATGTTCTGTTTAATTTCTTGTGCCAATTTCAGTAGACAAATAGGTGAAACGGCACGAATGAGGTATTTTTAGGCTAAATTGGGGTGCCATAGCCTACAGTTTCTGGAGTGGGCCTGGGGTCCTGGCATGCTGTGGGCTAAAATTTGACCAGAGCATTCTAAGGAGGTTGGGGATCATCCCAATGTGGTTCGTTTAAATTTTCGTGGCCATTTGAGTGGAGAATCGAGCAAAACGACATGAACGAGGAATTTTCAGTCCAAATTGGTGTGTTATAGCCCACATTTTTGGGGGTAGGCCCGAGGTCCGGACGTGCTATAGCCTGAAAATCAATCAAGGCATGCCAGACAGGTTGGGGATCATCCCAGTATGATCCGTTTAATTTTTCGTAGCCATTTAGGTGGACAAATAGATGAAATAGCTCGAATGAGGCATTTTCAGGCTAAATCGGTCTGATATAGCCCACTATTTCGAGGGTGGGCTCGGTGTCCATTGGTGATGTGGGGCAAAAACTAACTGGCATGTGCTACAGAGGTTAGGGATCATCCCAGTGTGGTCCATTGAATTTTTGTGGCCATTTGGGTTTACAAACGGGTAAAACGACGCAAATTGGGCATTTTTGAGACAAATCAGTGTGCTATAGCCCATGGTTTTTGGGGTGAGCCTGGAATCCGAGTATTTTGTGGGCCAAAAATTGACTCGAGCATACCAGGGAGGTTGGATATATCCCAGTGTGGTCTGTTTAATTTTTTGTGGCCATTTGGGTGGACAAACGGGCGAAACGGCAAAAATGGGGAATTTTCGGGCTAAATTGGTGTGCTATAGCCCACGATTTTGGGGGTGGGCCGAGGGTCTAGGCGTGTTATGGGTTGGAAATCGACCAAGACTTTCCAGGGATGATGGGATCTTCCCAGTGTGGTTATGTCCATTTGTATGGACAAACAGGCGAAACAGCGCGAATGGGGCATTTCGAGCTAAATCGGTGTGCTATAGCCCACAATTTGGGGGTGGGCCTGGGGTCTAGGCGTGCTTTGGGCTGAAAATTGATCGGGGCATGCCAAGGATATTGGTACTCATCCCAATATAGTCCGTTTAATTTTTCGTGGACATTTGGGTGGATAAACGAGAGAAACGTTGTGAATGGGGTATTTTTAGGCCAAATCGGTGTGCTATAGTCCATGATTTTGGGGGTGGGCTCATGGTCTGGGCATACTGTGGGCTAAAAATTAACTAAGGCATGCCAGGGAGGTTGGGGATCGTCCCAGTATAGTCCGTTTAATTTATTGTGGCCATTTGGGTGGACAACCGGGCGAAACGACGCGAACGAGGCATATTTTGAGCAAAATTGGTGTGCTATAGCCCACGATTTTTGTGGTAGGCCCGGGGTTTGGGAATGTTGTAGGCCAAAAATCGATTAGCCTATGCCAAGAAGGTTGGAGATCATCCCTGTGTGGTCCGTTTAATTTTTCATGGCCATTTTAGTGGACAAACAGGCAAAATGGTACTAATGGTGAGTTTTCAGGCCAAATTAGTGTGCTATAGCCTGCGGTTTTGGGGGCGAGCCTAGGGTTCGGGCGTGTTGTGGGCCAAAAATAGATCGGGGAGTGCCAGGGATGTTGAGGATCATCCCAGTGTGGTCCGTTTAATTTTTTATGCCCATTTGTGTCGATAAACAAGCGAAACAGCGCTAATGGGGCATTTTGAGCTAAATCGGTGTGCTATAGCCCACAATTTTGGGGGTGGGCCCGGGATCCAGTATGCTTTGGGCCGAAAATTGATCGGGGCGTGCCAGGGATATTGGTAACCATCCCAATATAGTCCGTTTAATTTTTCATGGATATTTGGGTGGATAAATGGGAGAAACGTTGCGAATGTGGTATTTTTAGGCCAAATAGATGTGCTATAGCCTACGATTTTGGGGGTGGGCTTGGGGTCTGGGCATACTGTAGGCTAAAAATTAACTAAGGCATGCCAGGGAGGTTGAGGATCATCCCAGTATAGTTCATTTAATTTGTTGTGGCTATTTGGGTGGACAAACCAGCGAAATAACGCGAATGAGGCGTATTTTCAGCCAAATCGGTGTGCTATAGCCCATGATTTTTAGGGTAGGCCCAGATTCCGGGCATGTTGTGGGCCAAAAATCGATCAGCGCATGCCAGGAAGGTTGGGGATCATCCCTGTGTAGTCCGTTTAATTTTTCATGGCCATTTTAGTGGACAAACGGGCGAAACGTGCTAATGGTGAGTTTTCGGTCCAAATAGGGCATTTTTGGGCCAAAGCGGGGTGTGATAGCCCAGGGTTTTGTTGGTGGGCCTGAGGTCCGAGAGTGCTATGGGCTAAAAATTTATTTTGGCATGCCAGGGATGTTTGGGATCATCCTAGCGTGGTCAGTTTAATTTTTTGTGGCCATTTGGGTGGACAAATGTGCGAAATGGTACGAACGGGGCATTTTTGATAGTGGGCCCGGGGTCCTGGTGTGTTGTGGGCTAAAAATCAATCGGGGTATGCCAAGGAGGTTGGGGATCATCTCAGCATGGTTTTTTTAATTTTCGTGGCTATTTGGGTGGGTAAACGGGCGAAATGGTGCGAATGCAGCATTTTTGAGCTAAATCAGTGTGCTATATAGCCCACGGTTTTGGGGCTGGGCCCAAGGTCTGGGCGTGCTATGGGCCAAAAAATGACCGAGACATTCCAGGGAAGTTGGGGATCATCCCAGTGTAGTCTATTTAATTTTTTGTGGCCATTTGTGTGGAAAAAAATGGTGAAACGACGAGAACGGGGCATTTTCTTGACAAATCGGTGTGCTATACCCAAAGTTTTTGGGGGTAGGCCCGAGGTCCGGGCGTGCTGTGGGCCAAAAATCCATCGAGGCATGCTAGGGAGGTTGGGGATCATCCTAGTGTGGTCCGTTTAACTTTTCGTGGTCATTTTAGTGAACAAACGGGCAAAACAACACCAAAGGTGATTTTTTGGGCTAAATCGGTGTGCTACAGCCCACGATTTTGGGGGTGGGCCAGGGGTCCGGGCATGCTTTGGCCCAAAAATTGACCGGGGCATGCCAGGATGGTTAGGTATCATCTCAATTTAGTTTGTTTAATTTTTCGTGTCCATTTGGGTGGATAAATAAGCAAAAATATGCGAACGGGGAATTTTCGAACCAAATCGGTGATCTATTGTTCACAGTTTTGAGGGTGGGCTAGGGGTCCAGACGTACTATGTGCTGAAATAGACCAGGGCATGCCAGGGAAATTGGGGATCAACCTAGTGTGATCATTTTAATTTTACGTGGCTATTTGGGTAGACAAACAGGCAAAAAGGCGCGAATGGGGCATTTTCGGGCTAAGTCATTGTTCTATAGCCCACGATTTTGGTAGTGGACTCAGGGTCCTGAAGTTCTGCAGGCCAATAATCTACCGAGGCATGGCAGGTAGGTTGAGGATCATCCCAGTGTGGTCCGTTTAATTTTTCGTGGCCATTTGCGATGACAAATGTGTGAAATGATGCGAATACGATATTTTCAAGTCAAATCGGTGTGGTATAGCCCATGGTTTCAGGGGTGGCCCTGGGGTCCGGGCGTTCTTTGAACCAAAAATTGACCTGGGCGTGCTAGGTTGGTTGGGTATCATCCCAGTGTGGTTTGTTTAATTTTTTGTAGCTATTTGGGTGGAAAAATGGGCAAAACGACGCGAACGAGGCATTTTCGGGCCGAATTGGTGTGCTATAGCCCACAGTTTTGGGGGTGCACCCGGGGTTCGGGCGTGCTATGGGCTAAAATCAATCGGGGCATGCCAGGGAGATTAGGAATCATCCTAGTATGGTTCGTTTAATTTTTTGTGGCCATTTGGGTGGACAAACAGGCAAAACGGTGCGAATGGGACATTTTTCGGCAAAATTGATGTGCTATAGCCCATGATTTTAGGGGTGGGATCGGGGTTCAGGCGTGATGTGGACAAAAAATTGATCGGGGCATGCCAGATAGGTTAGGGATTATCCCGATATGGTGGGTTTAAATTCTCGTGGCCATTTGGGTGGACAAATGGGTAAAACGGCACGAACGAGGCATTTTCAAGCTAAATTGGTGTGCTATAGCCCACGATTTTAGGGGTAGGCCTGAGGTCCAGGCATGCTGTGGGTTGAAAATTGACTGACGTATTCCAGGGAGGTTGGTGATCGTCCTAGTATGGTCCATTTATTTTTTGGTGGCCATTTAGGTGGACAAATGGGTGAAACATCGAGAACGCAACATTTTTGGGCCAAATCAGTGTGCTATAGCACACGGTTTCGGGGGTGGGCTCGAGGTCCGGGCATGTTGTAGGCCGAAAATCCACTGAGGTATGCCAAGGAGGTTGGGGATCGTCCAGTGTTGTTCGTTTAATTTTTCGTGGCAATTTGGGTGGACAAATGGGTGAAACGGCGTGAACGGGGTATTATTATGCCAAATCGGTGTGTTATAGATGATGATTTTAGGGGTGGCCCTAGGGTTCGGGCGTGCTATGGGCCGAAAATCGATCGGGGCATTCTAGAGAGATAGGGGATTATGCCAGTGTAGTCTGTTTAAGTTTTCATGGCCATTTGGATGGACAAATGCACAAAATGACATGAACGTGGAATTTTTGGTCCAAATCAGTGTGCTATAACCCATGGTTTTGGGGGTGGGCTCGGGGTCTGGGCGTGCTGTGGGATGAAAATTGACTGAGGCATGCCAGGGGGATTGGGGATCATCCCAATGTGGTCCGTTTAATTTTTTGTGGCCATATGGTTGAACAAACGGGCAAAACAGCACAAGTAGGGCATTTTCAGACCAAATCGGTGAGCTATTGTCCATGGTTTCGGGTGGTTCCGGGCTCCGAGCATGCTGTGGACCAAAAACCGACCAGGGCATGCAAGGGGGGTTGGGGATCGTCCTAGTATGGTCAGTTTAATTTTTTGTGGCCATTTGGTTGGATATATGGGCGAAACAGCGCGAATTGGGCATTTTCAGACAAAACCGTTGTTCTATAGACCACGATTTCAGTAGTGGGCTTGGGGACCTGGCATGCTGTGGGCCAAAAATCAATCGGGCATGCCAGAGGGGTTGAGGATCATCCCAGTGTGGTCCATTTAATTTTTTGTGGCTATTTGGGTGGACAAACGGCTGAAACGATGCGAATGCGGCATTTTCGAGCCAAATCGATGTGCTATAGCCCATGGCTTTGGGGGTGGGCTTGGGTTCCAGGTGTGTTGTGGCCTAAAAATTAACTAAGTCATGCCAGGGAGGTTGGGGATCATCCTAGTGTGGTCCGTTTAAATTTTTGTGGCCATTTGGGTGGAAAAACGAGTAAAACAACGTGAATAAGGCATTTTCGAGCCAAATCGATGTGCTATAGACCACAGTTTTGAGGGTGGGATCAGGATTCGAGCGTGCTGAGGTTCAAAATCGACTGGGGCATGCTGGGATGGTTGGTGATCGTTTCAGTGTGGTCCGTTTAATTTTTTTATGGCAATTTGGGTAGACATATAGGCAAAACGGTGCAAACGTGGCATTTTCGGGCCAAATTGGTATGCTATAGCCCACGGTTTTGGGGGTGGGCTTGAGGTTCGGGCGTGTTGTGGGCCAAAAATCCACCGGGGCATATCAGGGTGGTTGGGGATCATCCCAGTATTGTCTGTTTAATTTTTTAATAACCATTTGGGTGGACAGACGGGCAAAACACCAAGAACGGGGCATTTTCGGGCCAAATCAGTGTGTGATAGCCCATGGTTTTGGTGGTGGGACTAGGGTCCAGGTGTACTGTGGGCTGAAAATTAACCGAGGTATGCTAGAGATGTAAGGGATCATCTCAGTGTGGTAAGGTTAATTTTTTGTGGCCATTTGGGTGGACAAATGGGTGAAACGATGCGATTGGGGCATTTTCGAGCCAAATCGATGAGCTATTGCCCATGATTTTAGGGGTGGGCCTGGGGTTCAGCCGTGCTGTGGGATAAAACCGACCAGAGCAGGCCAGGAAGGTTGGGGATCATCCCAGTATGGTTTATTTAATCTTTTGTGTCTCTTTCGGTGGAAAAATAGGTGAAACAGCACGCATGGGGCATTTTTAGGCCAAATCGGCTTGTTATAGCTACGGTTTCGGGGGTGGGCCTGGGGATCGGGTGTGCTGTAGGCTAAAAATCGATCGGGGCATGCCATGGTAGTTTGGTATCATCCTAGTGTGCTTAGTTTAATTTTCTGTGTCCATTTGGGTTGACAAAAGAACAAAACAGCCTGAACGGGGTATTTTTGGGCCAAATCGTTGTACTATAGCCCACGATTTCAGTAGTGGGATCGGGATCCTGGTGTGCTATGGGCCAAAAATCAACTACGGAGTGCCAGGGAGGTTGGGAATCATCCTAGTGTGGTTCGTTTAATTTTGTGTGGCTATTTGGATCGACAAACGGGCAAAACGGTGCGAATGTGGCATTTTGAGTCAAATCGGAGTGCTATAGCCCATGGTTTTGGGGGTGGACTCGGTTCCGGGAGTGATGTGGTCCAAAAATTGATCGGGGTAATCTAGGAAGGTTGGGTATCATCCCAGTGTGGTCCATTTAATTTTTTGTGGCTATATGGATGGAAAAAAAGGGTGAAATGATGAGAACGGGGCATTTTCGGGCCTAATCGGTGTGCTAGAGTCCACAGTTTTGGGGGTGAGACAGGGGTTCGGGTGTTGAGTGGGGAAAAATCAACCAGGGCGTGCCAGGGAGGTTTTGGATCATCCTAGTGTGATCCGTTTAATTTTTCGTAGCCATTTGGGTGGGAAAATAGGAGAAATGGCGCGAACGGGGCATTTTCGGGCCAAATTGGTTTGCTATAGCCCATGATTTTGGGGGTGGGCTGAGGTTCGGGCGTGCTGTGGTTTGAAAATCCACTAGGGCATGACAAGGAGGTTGGGGATCATCCCAGTGTGGTCCATTTAATTTCTTGTAGCCATTTAGGCGGACAAACGTGCAAAACGTAGAGAACAGGGCATTTTTTGGGCCAAACCGGTATGCCATAGCCCATGGTTTTTGGGGTGGGCCCGGTGTTCAGGCGTGCAATAGGCTGAAAATCAACTAGGGTATGCTAGGGAGGTTGGGGAGTATCCCAGTGTGGTCCGTTTAATTTTTTGTGGCCATTTGACTGGATAAAGAGGCAAAACGATGCAAATGGGGCATTTTCACGCCAAATTAGTGAACTATTGCCCACGGATTTGGGGGTGGGCCCTGGGTCCGGGCGTGCTCTGGGCCAAAAATCAACCGTGGCATGCCAGGGATGTTTAGGATCGTCCTAGTATGGTCAGTTTAATTTTTTGTGGCCATTTGGGCGGACAAACGGGTGAAACATCGCGAATGGGGCATTTTCATTCCAAATAGTTGTGCTATAACCTACAATTTTAGTAATGGGCTCGAGGTCCTGGCGTGTTCTGTGCCAAAAATTGACCGAGCCATGACAGGGAGGTAGGGAATCATCCCAGTGTGGTCTTTTTAATTTTTTGTGGACATTTGTGTGGACAAACGGGCAAAACGGTACAAATGCAGCATTTACAAGCAAAATCGGTGTGCTATAGCCCATGATTTTGGGGGTGTTCTTTGGGTCCGGGCATGTTGTGGGATGAAAATCGATCGGAGAATTCCAGGGACGTTGGGGATCATCCAGTGTGGTCTGTTTAATCTTTTGTTGCTATTTGGGTGGAAAAATGGGTGAAACAACATGAACGAGGAATTTTCGGGCCAAATAGGTGTGTTATAGCCCACAGTTTTGGGGGAGGGATTGGGCATTCTGTGGGCCGAAATCGACCGGGGCATGCCAGAGAGGTTGTGGATCATCCCAATATGGTCCGTTTAATTTTTTGTGGCCATTTGGGTGGATAAACAAGCAAAATGGCACGAACGGAGCATTTTTCAGCTAAATCGGTGTGCTATAGTTCATGGTTTCAAGGGTGGGCCCGGGGTCCGGGAGCGTTATGGGCCAAAAAATGACTGGGGCATGCTAGGGAGATTGGTGATCGTCCTAGTATGTTCTGTTTAATTTTTTGTGACCATTTGGGTGGACAAATCGAAAAAACAACGAGAACGGTACATTTTTTAGACAAATCGGTGCGCTATAGCCCTCGATTTTGGGGGTGGGCCCGAGGTCCGGATATGCTGTAGGCCAAAAATCTACTGGGGCATGCCAGGGAAGTTAGAGATCATCCAGCGTAGTCTATTAAATTTTTTGTGGCAATTTGGATGGACAAACGGGAGAAACAGTGCCAATGGGGCATTATTAGGCTAAATCGGTGTGTTATAGCCAACGGCTTTAGGGGTGGGCCCGGGGTTCGGGCGTGTTATGAACTAAAAATAAATCGAGGCATGGCAGGGAGGCTGGGGATCATCCTAGTGTGGTCATTTAATTTTTTTCATGGCCATTTGGGTGGACGAACACGTAAAACGGCGCAAATGGGGAATTTTTGGGCCAAATCGGTGTGCTATAGCCCACGCTTTAAGTGGTAGCCTTGGGTACGGTCGTGCTGTGGGCCAAAAATTGTCTAGAGAGTGCCAGAGAGGTTGAGGATCATTCCAGTATGGTCCATTTAATTTTTTGTGACCATTTGGGTGGACAAACAGGCGAAACAGTGTGAAAGGGGCATTTTTGGGCTAAATCGGTGTGCCATAGCCCATATTTTCGAGGGTGGGCCCGTGTTTTGGGTGTTCTGTATGATGAGAATCGACTGAGGTATGTGAGGGAGGTTGGGGATCATCCCAATGTGATCCGTTTAATTTTTTGTCGCGATTTGATCGGACAAACGGGCTAAACAGCATGAACGGAGCATTTTCAGGCCAAATCAGTGAGCTATTGCCAACAATTTCAGGGGTGGGCCCGGGGTCTTGACGTGCTGTAGAACAAAAATCAATGAGGACATGCCAGGTAGGTTGGGGATTATCCCAGTATGATCCGTTTAATTTTTCGTGTCTATTTGGGTGGACAAACGGGCGAAACAGTGTGAATAGGGCATTTTGAGAAAAATCGATTTGTTAAAGCCCATGGTTTCATTGGTGGGCCCAAGGTCCGAGCCTACTGTGGGATGAAAATCGACCGAAACATGCCAGTGAGGTTAGGGATCGTCCTAGTGTGGTTAGTTTAATTTTTTGTGGCCATTTGGGTGGACAGATGGGTGAAACAGTGCGAACGGGGAGTTTTTGGGTCAAATCGTTATTCTATAGCCCACGATTTCGGCAGCGAGCCAAGGGTCCTGGCGTGTTCTGGGCCAAAAACTGATTGGGGCATGCCAGGGAGTTTAGAGATCATCTTAGTGTGGTCCATTTAATTTTTTGTGGCAATTTGGGTGGACAAATAGGTGAAACGGTGCAAATACAACATTTTTAGGCCAAATCGGTGTGCTATAACCCACGGTTTTAGGGGTGGGCCAGGGGTTCGGGATTGCTGTAGGCTAAAAATGGACAGGGGCATGCAAAGAAGGTTGGGGATCATCCCAGTGTGGTCCGTTTAATTTTTCATGGCCATTTACGTGGACAAACGGGTGAAACGGCTTAAACAAGGCATTTTTTTGGCTAAATAAGTATGCTATAGCCCACGGTTTCAAGGGTGGGCTCGGGTTGTATTGTTGTTGTAGGCTGAAAATTGACTGGCGTGTGCCATAGTGGTTGAGGATCGTCTCAGTATGGTCCGTTTAATTTTTTGTGGCCATTTGGGTTGACAAACGGTCAGAACGATATGAATTGGGCATTTTTAAACCAAATCAGTGTGCAATAGCCCACAGTTTTTGGGGTTAGGCAAGGGGTTCGGGCGCGCTCTGGTCCAAAAATCGATCAAGGCGTGCTAGGGATAGGGATCGTTCCTGTGTGGTCCGTTTAATTATTCGTGGCCATTTGGGTGGACAAATAGGCAAAATGGTGTGAATGGGGAATTTTCGAGCCAAATCAGTGTTCTATAGCCCACGGTTTCATGGGTGTACGCGAGGTGTGAGCGTTTTGTAGGCCAAAAATCAATCGAGGTATGTCAAAGAGGTTGGGGATCATCCCAGTATGGTTCGTTTAATTTTTCATGGCCATTAGGGTGGACCAACGGGCAAAACAGCATGAACGGGACATTTTTGGCCAAAATTGGTGTGTCATAGCCCATGGTTTCAGGGGTAGGCCTGGGTTTCGAGCGCGTTGTGGTCCGAAAATCAATCGGGGCATACCAAGGAGGTTGGGGATCATTATAGTATGGTCGTATTAATTTATGGTGGCCATTTATGTGGATAAATGGGCGAAACGATGCAAACATGGCTTTTTGGGCCAAATCAGTGTGTTATAGCCCACGGTTTTGAGGGTGGTCTCAGGGTTCATGCGTGATGTGGGTCAAAAATCAATCGGGGTATGCCAAGGAGGGTGGGGATCATCTCAGTATGTTCCGTTTAATTTTTCGTGGCTATTTGGGTGGACAAATTGGTAAAACAGCGCAAATGGGGTGTTTTTGGGCCAAATCGGTGTGCCATAGCCCACAGTTTGGGGGTCGACCAGGGGTCCAAGCATGCTATGGGCTGAAAATCGATCGACGTGTGCTAGGGAGGTTCTGGATCATCCCATTTTGGTCCTTTTAATATTTAGTGTCCATTTGGGTGGACAAACAGGCGAAACGACACGAACGGGGTATTTTTGGGCCAAACCAGTGAGCTGTTGCCCATGGTTTTAGGGGTGATCCTGGGTTCCAGGCGTACTGTGGGCTAAAATGGACCAGGTCATGCCAGGGAGGTTGGGGATTATTCTAGTGTGGTTCGTTTAATTTGTCGTGGCCATTTAGGTGGACAAACGAGAGAAACAACACGAATGGGGCATTTTTGAAACAAATCAGTGTGTTATAGCCTTCGGTTTCAGGGGTGGGCCTAGGGTTCGGGCATGCTGTAGGCCAAAAATTAATTGAGGCATGCCAGAGAGGTTTGGGATTATCCTAGTATGGTCTTTTTAATTTTTCGTGTCCATTTGGGTGGACAAACGAGTAAAACGGCGTGAACGGGGCATTTTCTGGCGAAATCGTTGTATTATTGCCCACGATTTCGATAGTGGCCCGGGGTTATGGCATGCTATAGGCCAAAAAATGACCAGGGCATGCCAGGGAGGTTTGGTATCATCCCAGTATGGTCCATTTAATTTTTCGTTGCTATTTGGGTGGACAAACGGACGAAACGGTGCCAATGCAACATTTTAGGCCAAATCGGTGTGCTATAGCCCATGGTTTTGAGGAGGGCCCAGGGTTCAGGTATGTTATGGGTTAAAATTAACCGAGGCATGCTAGGGAGGTTGGGGATCATCCCAGTGTGGTCTTTTTAATTTTTCGTGGCCATTTGGGTGGACAAACGGATGAAACAGTGCAAATGGGGTATTTTCGGGCAAAATCGGTGTGCTATTACAAATGGTTTTTGGTTAGGCCTCGGGGTCCGAGCATTCTATGGGCCAAAAAAAGAAAGGGGCATGCCAGGGAGGTTGGGGATCATCCCAGTGTGATCCGTTTAATTTTTCGTGGCTATTTGGGTGGACAAATGCACGAAACGGTGTGAATACGGAATTTTAGAGCCAAATCAGTGTGCTATAGCCCACGGTTTTGGGGGTGGGCCCGGGGTCTGGGTGTGCGGTAGGCTAAAAATTGATTGAGGCATGCTAGGGAGATAAGGGATCATCCCAGTATGGTCCATTTAATTTTTTGTCACCATTTGGGTGGACAAACGGGCAAAACAGTGCGAATAGGGCATTTTAGCACCAAATCGGTGAGCTATTGGCCACGGTTTCTGGGGTGGGCTTGGGGTCCGAGCATGCTGTGGGCCTGGGATCTGGGTATGTTGTGGGCTGATAATTGACCAGGGCATGCTAATGAGGTTAGGGAAAATTCCAGTATGGTTCGTTTAATTTTTTGTTGCATTTGGGTGGACAAACGGGTGAAATAGCGCGTATAGGGTATTTTTAGGCCAAATCGATGTGTTATAGCCCACGATTTTGGGGGTGAGCCCGTGGTCTGGGTGTACTGTTGTTCAAATAATGATCGATATATGCCAGGGAGGTTAGGGATCATCCCAATGTGGTTCGTTTAGTTTTTCATAGCGATTTGGGCGGAAAAAGGGCAAAACGGCGAGAACAGGGCATTTTAGGGCTAAATCGAGGTGTTATAGCACACAGTTTTGGGGGTAGGCCTGAGGTCTGGTTGAGCTATAGGTCAAAAATTTACCTGGGCATGCCAGGGAGTTTGGAGATCATCTCAGTATGGTTTGTTTAAATTTTTATGGTCATTTAAGGGGACAAACAGGCAAAATGGAGTGAAATGAGAATTTTTGGACTTAATCGAATTGCTATAGCCCACGATTTTGGTGGTGGACCCGGGGTTCGGGCGTTCTGTGGGGTAAAAATTGACCGAGGTATGCCAAGTAGGTTGGAGATCATCCCGGTATAGTTGGTTTAATTTTTCGTGGCCATTTGGGTGGACAAACAGGCAAAACAGTGCAAACGGGGAATTCAAGCCAAATCGGTGTTCTATATCCCACGGTTTCAAGGGTGTGCGCAAGGTCCGGATGTGTTGTGGGGCAAAAATCAACCGGGGTATGTTAGGGGGTTGAGGATCATCCCAGTGTGGTTCGTTTAATTTTTCGTGGCCATTTGGGTGGACAAACGGGCGAAATGGTATGAATGGGCATTTTTGATCTAAATTGGTGTGTCATAGCCTACGGTTTTGGGGGTAGGCCCGAGGTTCGGGCGCGCTGTGGTCGAAAAATCGATCGAGGCATGCCAGGGAGGTTGGGGATTATCCAGTGTGGTCCGTTTAATTATTTATGCCCATTTGTGCTGACAAACAGCTGAAATAGTGTGAACGTGGCTTTTTATGGCCAAATTGGTTTGTTATAGCCCATGGTTTTGGGGGTGGGCCAGGGGTTCGATCGTGCTATGGGTTAAAAATTGATTCGGGCATGCTAGGGAGGTTGGGGACCGTCCTAGTGTGGTCCGTTTAATTTTTCATGACCATTTGAGTGGATAAATGGGTGAAACAGCACGAACAGGGCATTTTTGGGCCAAATTGATGAGCTATTGCCCATGGTTTAGAGGGTGGGCCTGGGGTTTGAACGTGCTGTGAGCTAAAAATCGACCAGGGCATACCAAGGAGGATAGGGATCATTCTAGTGTGGTCCATTTAATTTTTCGTTGCTATTTGGGTGGACAAACGAGTAAAACAGTATGAATGAGGTAATTTCAGGCTAAATCAATGTGTTATACCCCACGGTTTTAGGGGTGGGCTTGCGGTCCGGGCGTGCTGTAGGCTAAAAATTGATCGGGCATGCCAGGGAGGTTTGGGATCATCCTAGTGTGGTTTGTTCAATTTTTCATGACCATTTGGGTTGACAAACGGGTGAAACAGTGTGAACTATGCATTTTTGGGCCAAATCATTATGCTATAGCCCACGATTTCGGTAGTGGGCACGGGGTTCCTGGTGTGCTGTGGGATAAAAATTGACCAGGCCATACTAGGGAGGTTTGTGATCATCCCAGTATGGGCCATTAAATTTTTCGTGGCCATTTAGGTGGACAAACGAGTGAAACGGTGAGAATGCGGCATTTTCAAGCCAAATCGGTGTGCTATAGCCCATAATTTTGGGGGTGTGCCCGGGGTTCGGGTGTGTAGTAGGCCACAAATTGATCGGGGCATGCCAGGGAGGTTTAGGATCATCCTAGTATAGTTTGTTCACTTTTTTGTGGCTATTTGGGTGGACAAACGGGCGAAACAGTGAGAACGAGGCATTTTCAGGCCAAATCATTGTGTTATAGCCGACGATTTTGGTAGTAGGCCCGGGGTCCTGGTGTGTTGTAGACCAAAACTAGATCGGGGCATGCCAGGGAGGTTCGAGATTATCCCAGTATGGTCCATTTAATTTTTTGTGGCCATTTGGGTGGAAAAATGGGCAAAACGATGCGAACGGGGCATTTTTGGGCCAGATCAGTGTGCTATAGTCTGCAGTTTTTGGGGTGAGCTCGGGGTTCAGGCGTGCTGTGGGATAAAATCGACTGGGGCATACCAGGGAGTTTAGGGATCGTCCTAGTATGGTTTGTTTAATTTTTTGTGGCCATTTGGATGGACAAACAGGTGAAACGGCGTGAATGGAGCATTTTCAGGCAAAATTGGTGTGCTATAGCCTACAATTTTAGGGGTGGCCTCGGGGTCCGGGCATGTTGTGGGCTCAAAAATGATTGAGGTATGCCATGGAGGTTGGTATCATCTCAGTGTGGTCCGTTTAATTTATCGTGGCCATTTGGGTGGATAAACGGGCAAAACAGCACGAACGGGGGATTTTTTGGATGTATCGGTGTGTGCTATAGCCCACGGTTTTGGGGGTGGGCCTGGGGTCCGAGTGTGCTGTGGTCCAAAAATAGACCAGGGCATGCCAGGGAGGTTGGAGATCGTCCCAGTGTGGTTCGTTTAATTTTTCATGGCCATTTAGGTGGACAATCGCACAAACAGGGAATTTTTGGGCAAAATCGATGTGCTATAGGTCATGGTTTTGGGGGTGGGCCTGGGGTCCGGGTGTGTTGTTGACCAAAAATTAACTGAGGCATGCCAACTAGGTTAGGGATCGTCACGATATGATCTGTTTAATTTCTCGTGGCCATTTGGGTGGATAAACGGACAAAACCACACGTATGAGGCATTTTTAGGCCAAATCGGTGTGCTATAGCCCACGGTTTTAGGGGTGGGCCCGAGGTCCAGGCGTGCTGTGGGTTGAAAATCAACTGGGGCCTGCCAAGGTGGTTAGGGAACATCCCAGTGTGGTCCATTTAATTTTTACTAGCCATTTGGGTTGACATACGGGCAAAACGGCACAAACAGAGCATTTTTGGACCTAATCGGTGTATCATAGCCCATAGTTTCGAGGGTGGGCCCAGTGTTCAGGCGCGCTGTGGTTCGAAAATCAATCGAGGTATGCTAGGGAGGTTGGGATTCATCCCAGTATGGTCCGTTTAATTTTTTGTTGCCATTTGGTTGGACAAACGGGTGAAATGGTACGAATATGGCTTTTTCAAGCCAAATTGGTGTGCTATAGCCCACGGTTTTGGGGGTGGGCTCGGGGTCCGAGCGTGCTGTGGGCCGTAAATCGATCGGGGAATACTAGGGAGGTTATGGATGGTCCAAGTATAGTCCATTTAATTTTTCATGGCTATTTGGGTGGACAAATGAGCAAAACGGAGTGAGCGGTGCATTTTTGGGTTAAATCGGTGTGCCATAACCCATGGTTTTGGGGTTGGCCCGGAGTCCAGGTGTGCTGTAGGCTGAAAATCGATCGAGGAATGCCAGGGAGGTTGGGGATCATCCCAGTGTGGTTCAATTATTTCTTTGTGACCATTTGGGTGGATAAATGGGTAAAACGGCCCAAAGGGGGCATTTTCGGGCCAAATTGGTGAGCTATTGCTCACGGTTTTGGGGGTGAGACCAGGGTTCGGGCGTGCTGTGGATCGAAAATCGACTAGGGAATGCCAGGGAGGTTGGGATCATCCCAGTATAGTACGTTTAAATTTTTGTGGCCATTTCGGTGCACAAACGGGTGGAACAGCGCGAATGGGGCATATTCAGGTCAAATAGGTGTGTTATAGACCACGGTTTTGGGGGTTGGCCCAGGGTTCGGGCATGCTGTGGGCTAAAAATTGATTGAGGCATCCCAGGGATGTTTGGAATCATCCTAGTGTGGTCACTTTAATTTTTCGTGGCCATTTGGGTGGACAAATGGGAGAAATGGCACGAACGGGGTATTTTAGGACAAATCGTTGTTCTATAGCTCACGACTTCAGTAGTGGGCTCGAGTTCCTGGCATGTTGTAGGCCAAAAATCAACTCGGGCATGCCAAGGAGGTTGGGGATCATCCCAGTGTGGTCCGTTTAATTTTTTGTGGCCATTTGGGTGGACAAATAGGTGAAACGGTGCGAATACGGTATTTTTGAGCCAAATCAGTGTGCTATATCCCATGGTTTTGAGGGTGGGACCGAGGTTTGGGCATGCTGTGGGCCAAAAATTGGCCAGGGAATGCCAGGGAAGTTGGGGATCATCCCAGTGTGGTCCATTTAATTTTTTGTGGTTATTTGGGCGGAAAATTAGGTGAAACGATGCGAACGGGGCATTTTTGGGCCAAATCGGTGTGCTATAGCCCACAGTTTTTGGGGTGGTTTCGGGGTTTGGGCATGCTGTGGGCCAAAATCGATCGGGGTGTGCCAAGGAGGTTGGGTATCATCCCAGTATAGTCCATTTAATTTTTCATGGCCATTTGGGTGGACATACAGGAGTAATGGCACGAACTAGGCATTTTCAACCAAATTAGGTGTGCTATAGCCCACGATTTTAGGGGTGGGCCCGGGGTCCTGGCGTGTTATAGGCTAAAAAATAATCGGGGCATGCCAAAGAGGTTGGGGATCTTCCCTATATGGTCCGTTTATTTTTTGTGTTCATTAAGGTGGACAAATGGGCAAAACATCGAGAATGGGGCATTTTTTGGCCAAATCGGTGTGCTATAACCCATAGTTTTGGGGGTGGGCACAAAATTCGAGCGTGCTGTGGGCCAAAAATCCAACAGAGTGTGCCAAGTAGGTTTGGGATCATCTCAGTGTGGTCCGTTTGATTTCTCCTGGAAATTTTGGTGGACAAACGGGCAAAACGGAGCGAATGGGGCATTATTGGGCCAAATTGGTGTGTTATAGACCATGGTTTTGGGGGTGGGCCCAAGGTCTGGGCGTGCTGTTGGCCGAAAATAGACTGGGGCATGCCAGGGAGGAATGGGATCATCCTAGTATGGTCGGTTTAATTTTTCATGGCCATTTGGGTGGACAAATGGACGAAACGGTGCGAACGGGGAATTTTTGGGCCAAATTGATGTGCTATAGCCTACGGTTTTGAGGGTGGGCTCGGGGTTTGGATGTGTTGTGAGCTGAAAATCGAGTGAGGCATGCCAGGGAGATTGGGGATCATCCCAGTGTAGTTCGTTTAAATTTTCCTAGCCATTTGGGTGGACAAATGGGCAAAACGGCATGAATAGGGCATTTTCAGACCAAATCGATCGAGGTGGGCCCGGGGTCCGAGCGTATTGTAGCCCGGGGTCCGAGCGTATTGTAGCCCAAAAATCGATCGAGGCATAATAGGGAGGTTAGGGATCATCCCAGTGTAGTCCGTGTACTTTTTTGTGGCAACTTGGGTGAACAAACAGTCTAAAAAGCTCAAATGGGGCATTTTCGGGTCAAATCAATATTCCATAACCCATGGTTTTGGGGATGGGCCTGGGGTCCAGGCGTGCTGTGGTTTGTAAATAGATCGAGGCATGCCAGGAAGGTTGGAGATCATCCCAGTATGGTTCGTTTAATTTTTCATGGCCATTTGGGTGGACATACGGCCAAAACGGCACGAACGGGTCATTTTCAGGCCAAATCGGTGTGCTATTACCCATAGTTTAGGGGGTGGGCCCGGGTCCAAGCGTGTTGTAGGTCTAAAATCGACCAGGGAATGCCAGGGAGGTTGGGGATCATCCCAGTATGGTCCGTTTAATTTTTCATGGCCTTTTGGGTGGACAAACGGGTGAAACAGTGCGAATGGGGCATTTTCAGGTCAATTCGATGTGTTATAGCCCACGATTTTGGGGGTGGGCCTGGGGTTCGGGCGTGCGGTGGGCCAAAAATCATCTGGGGCATCCGAGGGATGTTTGAGATCGTCCTAGTGTGGTCAGTTTAATTTTTTGTGGCCATTTGGGTGAACAAATAGGCAAAATGGCGAGGCAATTTGGGCCAAATCATTGTTATATAGCCCACGATTTTGGCAGTGGGCCCGGGGTCCTGGCATGCTGTGGGCCAAAAATTGAGTGGGGTATGATAGGGGGGTTGGGGACCATCCCTGTATGGTGCGTTTAATTTTTTGAGGCCATTTGGGTGGACAAATGGGTGAAACAGTGCGAATACGATATTTTCGAGCCAAATCGGTGTGCTATAGCCCATGGTTTTGAGGGTGGACTCGAGGTTTGGGTGTGATGTGGGTTGAAAATTGACCGGGCCATGCCAGGGAAGTTGAGGATCACACCAGTATGGTCCGTTTAATTTTTTGTGGGCTTTTGGGTGGAAAATGGGTGAAACGATGCAAACGGGGCATTTTGGGACAAATCGGTGTGCTATAGCCCACAATTTTTGGAGTGGGACCGGGGTTCTGGCGTGCTGTGGGGCAAAATCGATCGGGGCATGCCAGGAAGGTTGGGGATTATCTCAGTATGGTTCGTTTAAATTTTCATGGCCATTTGGGTGGACAAACAGACTAGATGACGCGAATGGGGCATTTTTGGGCAAAATCAATGTGCTATAGCCCATGGTTTTGGGGGTGGGCCCGGGTTCCGGGTGTGTTGTGGGCCAAAAATGACCATGGCATGCCAGGGAGGCTGAGGGTCATCCCAGTGTAGTTTTTTTAATTTTTTGTGGCCAATAAGGTGGATAAGCGAGAGAAACATCGAGAACAGGGCATTTTTGGGCCAAATCGGTGTGCTATAGCCTATGATTTTTGTGGTAGGCCAGAGGTCCGGGCGTGCTCTGTGCCAAAAATCTGTCGGGGTGTACTGGGGAGGTTGGGGATCATCCAGTGTGGTTTGTTTAATTTTTTGTGGTAGTTTGGGTTGACAAATAGGCGAAACGGCAAGATCTAGGCATTATTAGGCTAAATTAGTGTGTTATATACCACAAATTCAGGGGTGGGCCCGGGGTTCGGGCGTGCTGTGGACCAAATATAGACTGGGACATGCCAGGGAGGTAGGGGATCATCCCAGTGTGGTCCATTTAATTTTTGTTGCCATTTGGGTGGACAAACGGGCGAAACGGTGTGAATGCGGTATTTTAGAGCTAAATCGGCATGCTATAGCCCATGGTATTGGGGGCCGGCTCGGGGTACGGGTGTGTTGTGGGCAAAAAATTTACCGAAGCATGCCAGGGAGGTTGGGGATCATCCCAGTGTGGTTCGTTTAATTTTTTGTTGCTATTTGAGTGAAAAAATGGTTGAAACGATGCGAACGGGACATTCTTGGGCCAAATCAGTGTGCTATAGCCCACAATTTTGGGGGTGCGCTAGGGTTCGGGCGTTCTGTGGGCCGAAATTAACCGAGGCATGCCAGGGAGGTTGGGGATTGTCCCAGTATGGTCCATTTAATTTTTTCATGTCCATTTGGGTGGACAACCAAGCAAAACGGCGCGAATGGGTTATTTTTTGGCCAAATCGATGTGCTATAGCCCTCGGTTTTGGGGGTGGGCTCAAGGTTCGGGTTGTGTTGTGGGATGAAAATCTACCGAGGCATGCCAGGAAGGTTGGGGATCATCCCAGTATAGTCCGTTTAATATTTTGTGTCCATTTGGGTGGATAAACGGGTGAAACGTCGAGAACGGGGCATTTTTGATCCAAATCGGTATGCCATAGCCCATGGTTTTGGGGGTAGGCCCAGTGTCCAAGCGTATTATAGGCTAAAAATTGATCGAGGCATGCCAGGGAGGTTGGGGATCATCCCAGTATGGTCTGTTTAATTTTTATAGCCATTTGGGTGGACAAACGGGCGAAACAGCGTGAATGGGGCATTTTCCGGCCAAATCGATGAGCTATTGCCTACGATTTTGGGGGTGGGCTCGGTGTCCGGGCGTACTGTGGGCCAAAAATTGACTAGGACATGCCAAGGAGGTTGAAGATCTTCCCAATATGTTTCGTTTAATTTTTTGTGGCCATTTGGGTGGACAAAAGGGCGAAACAGCGTGAATGGGGCATTTTTAGGCCAAATTGGTATGTTATTGCCCACGGTTTTGGGGGTGGGCTTGGGGTCCAGGAGTGCTGTGTGTTGAAAATTAACTGGGTGTGCTAGGAAGGTTTAGGATCATCCTATTATGTCAGTTTAATTTTTTGTGGTCATTTGGGTGGATAAACGGGCGAAACAGCGCGAACGGGGAATTTTCGGGCCAAATCGTTGTTCTATTGACTATGATTTCAGCAGTGGTCCCGGGGTCCTAGCGTGCTGTGGGCCAAAAATTGACCGGAGTATGCCTGAGAGGTTGGGGAACATTCTAGTGTGGTCCGTTTAATTTTTTGTTGCTATTTGGGTTGAGAAATAGGTGAAACGGTGTGAATGCATCACTATCGAGCCAAATCGGTGTGTTATTACCCTTAGTTTTAGGGGCGGGCTTAGGATTTTGGCGTATTGTGGATTGAAAATTGACTGAGGCATGCCAGGGAGGTTGGGGATCATCCCAGTATGGTCCTTTTAATTTTTGGTGGCAATTTGGGTGATAAAATGGGTGAAACAACGCAAACGGGGCATTTTCGGCCTAAATCGGTGTTCTATAGCCCACAGTTTTGGGGGAGGGCCCCGGTTTCGGGCATTCTGTGGGCTGAAATTGACCGAGGCATGTCAGGGAGGTTGGGGATAGTCCCAGTATGGTCCGTTTAATTAGTTGTCGCCATTTGGATGGACAAACAGGTGAAACGGCATGAACGGGGCATTTTCGGGTGAAATTGGTGAGCTATTGCCCACGGTTTCTAGGGTGGGCCAGAGGTCCGGGCGTGTTGTGGGATGAAAATCGACTAGGATGTGCCAGGGAGTTAGGGATCATCCCAGTGTGGTCCGTTTAATTTTTTGTGTCTATTTGGGTGGGGAAATGGGCGAAACGGTGTGAATGAGGCATTTTCAAGCGATATCGGTGTGCTACAACCCATGGTTTTGGGGTTAGGCCCGGGGTCTGGGTGTGCTGTTGGCCAAAAATAGATTGAGGTATACCAGGGAGGTTGGGGATTATCTCAGTGTTGTCTGTATAATTTTTTGTTTCCATTTGGGTGGAAAACAAGTGAAAAAAATGTGAATGGGGCATTTTTGGGTCAAATCGGTGTGCTATAGCCCACGGTTTTTGAGGTGGGCCTGGGTTTTGAGCGTGCTGGGGGCCGAAATTGACCGGGACATTCCAGGGAGGTTGGGGATCATCCCTTTGTGTCCGTTTAATTTTTGTGGCCATTTCGGTGGACAAACAGGCAAAACGGCGCGAATGGGGCATTTTTGGGCCAAATCTGTGTGCTATAGCTCACATTTTTGGAGGTGGGCTCGAGGTTCGAGCATGTTGTGGGATAAAAATCCATTGGGGCATTAAAAGGAGATTGGGCATCATCCAGTGTGGTCCATTTAATTTTTCATGGCGATTTGGGTGGATAAACGGGCAAAACATCGAGAACGGGGCATTTTTAGGCTAAATCGGTGTGCTATAGCCCACAATTTTGAGGGTGGGCCCGAGGTCCGGGCATGCTGTGGGCCAGAAATCTACTGAGGTGTGCCAGGGAGGTTGAGGATCATCCCAGTGTGTTCCGTTTAATTTTTCATTGCAATTCGAGTGGACAAACTGCAAAATGGCTCGAACGGGGCATTATTGGGCCAAATTGGTGTGTTATATCCTACGATTTCGGGGGTAGGCCCGGGGTCCGAGCGTGCTGTGGGCCAAAAATAGATTGGGGTGTGCCAGGAAGGTTGGGTATCATCCTAGTGTAGTCCATTTAATTTTTCGTGGCTATTTTGATGGAAAAATGCATAAAACGGCATGAACGGGGAATTTTTAGGCCAAATCAGTGTGCTATAGGCCACGATTTTTGGGGTGGGCCCGGGGTCCGCATGTGGTGTAGGCCAAAATTTAATTGAGGCATGCCAGGGATGTTGGGGATCATCCCAGTATGGTTCGTTTAATTTTTCATCACCATTTGGGTGGACAAAAAGGCAAAACGACACGAACGGGGCATTTTCAGGAAAAATCGGTGTACCGTAGACCACGATTTTGGGGGTGGGGCTTTTTATGGGCTGAAAATCGACCGAGGCATGCCAGGGAGGTTAGGGATTGTCCCAATGTGATCCATTTAATTTTTGTGGCCATTTGGGTAGACAAACGAGTAAAACAGCACGAATGGGGCATTTTTAGGCAAAATTGGTGAGCTATTGCCCACGGTTTTGGGGGTCGTCCCGAGGTACCAGCATGTTGTGGCCAAAAAATCGACTAGGACGTGCCATGGAGGTTGGGGATCATCCCAGTATGGTCCGTTTAATTTTTCATGGCCTTTTGGGTGGACAAACAGGCGAAACAGTGCGAACGGGGCATTTTCAGGTCAATTCGGTGTGTGATAGCCCACGATTTCGGGGGTGGGCCTAGGGTTCGGGCGTGCGGTGGGCCGAAAATCATTTGGGGCATCCCAAAAATGTTTGAGATCGTCCTAGTGTGGTCAATTTAATTTTTTGTGGCCATTTGGGAGGACAAATGGGCGAAATGGCCCGAACGGGGCAATTTGGGCTAAATCATTGTTATATAGCCCACGATTTTGGCAGTGGGCCCGGGGTCCTGGCATGCGCTGGGCCAAAAATTGACTGGGGCATGCTAGGGGGTTGGGGACCATCCCTGTATGGTGCATTTATTTTTTGAGGCCATTTGTGCGGACAAATGGGTGAAACAGTGCGAATACGATATATTCGAGCCAAATCGGTGTGCTATACCCCATGGTTTTGAGGGTGGGCCCGAGGTTTGGGTATGCTGTGGGTTGAAAATTGATCGGGGCGTGCCAGGGAAATTGGGGATCGTCCCAGTATGGTCTGTTTAATTTTTTATGGGGTTTTGGGTGGAAAAATGGGTGAAACGATTCGAACGGGGCATTTTCGGGCCAAATCGGTGTGCTATAGCCAACAATTTTTGGAGTTGGATCGGGGTTCGGGCGTGTTGTGGGCCAAAAATTGATTGGGGCATGACAGGAAGGTTGGGGATTATCTCAGTATGGTTTGTTTAAATTTTCATGGCCATTTGGGTGGACAAACAGACTAAACGACGCGAATGGGGCATTTTTGGGCAAAATCAATATGCTAAGCTGATGGTTTTGGGGGTGGGCCCGAGGTTCGAGCGTGTTGTAGGCCAAAAATGACCATTGTATCCCAGGAAGGTTGGGGGTCATCCCAGTGTAGTCTGTTTAATTTTTTGTGGCCAATAAGGTGGATAAGCGGGCGAAATATCGAGAACAGGGCATTTTTCGGCCAAGTCGTTGCTATAGCCTATGATTTTTGTGGTGGGCCGGAGGTCCGGGCGTTCTCTGTGCCAAAAATCTGTCGGGGTGTACCAGGGAGGTTGGGGATCATTCAATGTGGTTCGTTTAATTTTTTGTGGTAGTTTGGGTTGACAAATGGGCGAAACGGCGTGATCTAGGCATTATTGGGCCAAATCAGTGTGTTATATACCATGATTTTAGGGGTGGGCCCGGGGTTCGGGCGTGCTGTAGACCAAATATAGATCTGAACATGCCAGGGAGGTAGGGGATCATCCCAGTATGGTCCATTTAATTTTTTGTGGCCATTTGGGTTGACAAACGGGCAAAACGGTGTGAATGCAGTATTTTAGAGCCAAATCAGTGTGCTATAGCCCATGGTATTGGGGGTCGGCTCGGGGTACGGGTGTGCTGTGGGCGAAAAATTTACCGGAGCATGCCAGGGAGGTTGGGGATCATCCCAGTGTGGTTTGTTTAATTTTTTGTTGCTATTTGAGTGAAAAAATGGTTGAAACGACGCGAACGGGACATTCTTGGGCCAAATTGATGTGCTATAGCCCACAATTTTGGGGGTGCGCCCGGGGTTCGAGCGTTCTGTGGGCCGAAATCAACTGCGGCGTGCCAGGGAGGTTGGGGATTGTCCCAGTATGGTCAATTTAATTTTTCATGGCCATTTGGGTGGACAAACAGGCAAAACGGCACGAACGGGTTATTTTTAGGCCAAATCGGTGTGCTATAGCCCTCGGTTTTGGGGGTGGGCTCAAGGTTCGGGTTGTGTTGTGGGCTGAAAATCCACCGAGGCATGCCAGGAAGGTTGGGGATCATCCCAGTATGGTCCGTTTAATTGTTTGTGGCCATTTGGAAGGATAAACAGGTGAAACGTCGAGAACGGGGCATTTTCGGTCCAAATCGGTATGCCATAGCCCATAATTTTGGGGGTAGGCCGAGTGTCCAGGCGTATTGTAGGCTGAAAATTGTTTGAGGCATGCCAGGAAGGTTGGGGATCATCCCAGTATGGTCTGTTTTATTTTTTATGGCCATTTGGTTGGACAAACGGGCGAAACGGCGCGAATGGGGCATTTTCGGGCTAAATCGGTGAGCTATTGCCTACGATTTTTGGGGTGGGCTCGGTGTCTGGGCGTGCTGTGGGCTGAAAATTGACTCGGGCATGCCAGGGAGGTTGACGATCTTCCCAATATGTTCTGTTTAATTTTTTGTGGCCATTTGGTTGGACAAATGGGCGAAACAGCGTGAATGGGGCATTTTTGGGCCAAATTGGTATGTTATTGCCCACGGTTTTGGGGGTGGGCTTGGGGTCCAGGCGTGCTATGCGCTGAAAATTAACTGGGTGTGTCAGGAAAGTTTGGGATCATCCTTGTATGTCAGTTTAATTTTTTGTGGCCATTTGGGTGGATAAACGGGCGAAACAACGCGAATGGGGAATTTTCGTGCCAAATCGTTATTCTCTTGACTACGATTTCAGCAGTGGTCATGGGGTCCTGGCGTGCTGTGGGTCAAAAATCGACCGGAGCATGCCAAGGAGGTTGGGGAACATTCTAGTGTGGTTTGTTTAATTTTTTGTTGCTATTTGGGTGGAGAAATAGGCAAAACGGTGTGAGTTCATCATTATCGAGCCAAATCGGTGTGCTATAGCCCTTGGTTTTAGGGGTGGGCTCGGGATTTTGGCGTGTTGGGGGCTGAAAATCGACTGAGGCATGCCAGGGAGGTTGGGGATCATCCCAGTGTGGTCCTTTTAATTTTTTGTGGCGATTTGGGTGATAAAATGGGTGAAACGATGCAAACGGGGCATTTTCGGGCTAAATTGGTGTGGTATAGCCCACATTTTTGGGGGAGGGCCCAGGTTTTGGGTATTTTGAGGGCTAAAATTGACCGAGACATGTCAGGGAGGTTGGAGATAGTCCCAGTATGGTCCGTTTAATTATTTGTGTCCATTTGAGTGGACAAACAGGTGAAACGGCATGAACGGGGCATTTTTGGGTAAAATTGGTGAGCTATTGCCCACGGTTTCTGGGGTGGGAAGGGGTCCGGGCGTGTTATGGGATGAAAATCGACCAGGATGTGCTAGGGAGTTAGGGATCATCCCAGTGTGGTCCGTTTAATTTTTTGTGTCTATTTGGGTGGACAAATGAGCAAAACTGTGTGAATGCGGCATTTTCAAGCCATATCGGTGTGCTACAACCCATGGTTTTGGGGTTAGGCCTGGGGTCCGGGTGTGCTGTGGTCCAAAAATAGATTGAGGTATGCCAGGGAGGTTGGGGATTATCTCAGTGTGGTCTGTATAATTTTTTGTTGCCATTTGGGTGGAAAACAAGTGAAAAAATATGAATGGGACATTTTTGGGTCAAATCGGTGTGCAATAGCCCACAGTTTTTGAGGTGGGCCTGGGTTTCGAGCGTGCTGGGGGCCGAAATTGACCAGGACATTCCTGGGAGGTTGGGGATAATCCCTTTGTGTCCGTTTAATTTTTTGTCGCCATTTCGGTAGACAAACAGGCAAAACGGCGCGAATGGGGCATTTTTGGGCCAAATCGATGTGCTATAGCTCACAGTTTTGGGGGTGGGCTCGAGGTTCGAGCATGTTGTGGGATAAAAATCCATCGGGGTATTAAAGGGAGATTGGGCATCATCCATTGTGTCCATTTAATTTTTCATGGCGATTTGGGGGGATAAACGGGCAAAACGTCGAGAACGGGGCATTTTTGGGCTAAATCGGTGTGCTATAGACCATAATTTTGAGGGTGGGCCCGAGGTCTGGGCGTACTGTGGGCCAGAAATCTATCGAGGTGTGCTAGGGAGGTTGGGGATCGTCCCAGTGTGGTCCGTTTAATTTTTTGTTGCAATTCGAGTGGACAAACTGAAAAATGGCTCGAAGGGGGCATTATCGGGCCAAATTGGTGTGTTATATCGTACGGTTTCAGGGGTAGGCCCAGGGTTCGAGCGTGCTGTGGGCCAAAAATAGATCGGGGTGTGCCAGGAAGGTTGGGGATCATCCTAGTGTAGTCCATTTAATTTTTCGTGGCTATTTTGGTGGAAAAATGCATAAAACTGCATGAACGGGGAATTTTTGGGCCAAATCGGTGTGCTATAGCCCATGGTTTTGGGGGTGGGCCCCGGGTCCACACGTGGTGTGGGCCAAAAATTAATTGAGGCATTTCCGGGATGTTGGGGATCATCCTGGTATGGTTCGTTTAGTTTTTTCATTGCCATTTGGGTGGACAAACAGGCAAAACGGCGCGAACGGGGTGTTTTCAGGAAAAATCAGTGTGCCGTAGCCCACAGTTTTTGGGGTGGGGCTTTCTATGGGCTGAAAATCGACTGAGGCATGCCAGGGAGATTGTGGATTGTCCCAATGTGATCTGTTTAATTTTTTGTGGCCATTTGGGTGACAAACGAGTAAAACGGCATGAATGGGGCATTTTTGGGCTAAATTGGTAGCTATTGCCCACGGTTTTGGGGGTGGTCCCGAGGTCTGAGCGTGTTGTAGCCAAAAAATCAACCAGGGCGTGCCATAGAGGTTAGGGATCATCCCAGTATGGTCCGTTTAGTTTTTTGTGGCCATTTGGGTGGACAAACGAGCGAAACAGCGCAAATAGGGCATTTTCGGACCAAATCGATGTGGTATAGCTCACGGTTTCATTAGTGGGCCCGTGGTCCAGGCGTGCTGTGGGCCAAAAATTTATTGAGGCATCCTAGGGAGGTTTGGGATCATTCTAGTGGGGTCTGTGTAATTATTTGTGTTCATTTGGGTGGACAAACAAGTGAAATGGCTCGTACGGGGCATTTTCGGGCCAAATCGTTGTGCTATAGCCCACGATTTTGTCAAAGGGACCAGGGTCCTGGTGTGCTGTGGGCCAAAAATCAATCGGGGCATGCGAGAGAGGTTGGGAATCATCCGAGTGTGGTCCATTTAATTTTTCGTGGCCATTTAGGTTGACAAACGAGCAAAACGGTGCGAATACGGTATTTTTGAGTCAATTCTGTGTGCTATAGCCCACGGTATGAGGGGTGGGCCTGGATTTAGGGCATGCTATGGGCCAAAAATTGATTGAGGCATGTTAGGAAGGTTGGGGATGATCTCGTTATGGTCTTTTTTATTTTTATTGCCATTTGGGTGGACAAACGGGCGAAATAGCATGAATGCAACATTTTTTAGAGAAATCGATGTGCTATAGCTCACAGTTTTGGGGATGAGCTCAGGTTTTGGGCGTGTTGTGAGCCAAATAATGATCGGCGCATGCCAGGGAGGTTGAGGATCGTCCTAGGGTAGTCTGTTTAATTTTTTGTGGCCATTTGGGTTGACAAACAGGTGAAACAACCAGAACGGGGCATTCTTGGGCTAAATTGGTGTGCTATCGCCCACAGTTTCGGGGGTGGGCCTAAGGTCCGGGCGTGTTATTGGCCAAAAATCCACCAGAGCGTGCCAGGGAGGTTGGGGATCGTCCTAGTGTGGTCCATTTAATTTTTTGTAGCAATTTGGGTGGACAAACGGGCAAAACGGCATGAATGAGGCATTATTTGGCCAAATCAGTGTGATATAGCCAACGGTTTGGGGGTGGACTCGGGGTCCCAGCGTGCTGTGGGCCGAAAATAGATCGGGACATACAAGGGAGGCTAGGGATCATCCCAGTGTGGTCCATTTAAATTCTTATGGCCATTTCGAGGGACAAATGCACAAAACGGCGTAAATGAGAAATTTTCAAACTAAATCGGTGTGCTATAGCCCACGGTTTAAGGGGTGGGCCCGGGGTTAGGGCATACTGTGGGTCAAAAATTGGCTGGGGCATGCCAGGGAGGTTTTGGATCATCCCAGGAGGGTCCATTTAATTTTTTATGGTTATTTGGGTGTACAAATAGGCGAAATAGCACAAACGAGGAATTTTTGGGCCAAATCGGTGTGTCATATTCCACAATTTTGTAGGTGGGCCCATGTCTGGGCGTGCTGTGGGCTGAAAATCGACCAAGGTATGACAGGGAGGTTAGGGATCGTCCTAGTGTGGTCCATTTAATTTTTTGTGGCCATTTGGGTGGACAAACGGGCAAAATGGTTCAAAAGGGACATTTTCGGGCCAAATCGGTGAGCTATTACCCACGTTTTTAGGGGTGGGCCTAGGGTCCGGGTGTGCTGTGGGCCAAAAATGTACCAGGGCATGCTAGGGAGGTTAGGAATCTTCGTAGTGTGGTCAGTTTAATTTTTCGTGGCCATTTGGGAGGGCAAACGATTGAAACATTTTGAATTGGTTATTTTCGAGCTAAATCAGTGTGTTATAGCCCACAGTTTCATTGTGGGCCCAGGGTACGAGCATGCTGTGGGCCAAAAATCGATCGGGATGTTCCAGGAGGTTAGGGATCGTCCTAGTATGGTTAGTTTAATTTTTTGTGGCCATTTGGGTGGACAAACAATCAAAACAGCGCGAACAGGGCATTTTTGGGCCAAATTAATTTTCTATAGCCCACGATTTCAACAGCGAACTCAGGGTCCTGGCGTGCTGTGGGTCAAAAATTGACTGAGTCTTCCAAGGAGGTTAGGATCATCCTAGTGTGGTCTGTTTAAATTTTTTGTGGCCATTTGGGTGGACAAACGGGCGAAACAGTGAGAATGGGGCATTTTCAAACCAAATCGGTGAGCTATAACCCATGGTTTTGGGGGTGGGCCTGGGGTCCTGCATGCTGTGGGCTGAAGATCAATCGGGGCATGCCAGGGAGGTAAGGGATCATCCCAGTGTGGTCCGTTTAATCTTTTGTGGCTATTTGGGTGAAAAAACGGGTGAAACAACGGGAATGGGTCATTTTCAGGTTAAATCGGTGTTCTATAGGCCACATTTTTATGGGTGGGCCCAGGGTTCAGGCGTGCTGTGGGATGAAATTGACAGGGGCTTTCCATGGAGGTTGAGGATCGTCCCATTATGGTCCATTTAATTTTTCATGGCCATTTGGGAGGACAAACAGGCAAAACGGCGCGAATAGGGTATTTTCAGGCAAAATCGGTGTGCTATAGCTCATGGTTTTGAGGGTAGGTTCGAGGTCCGGGCGTGTTGTGGGCCAAAAATCCAAAGGACTATGCCAGGGTGTTTGAGGATCATCCTAGTGTGTTCCATTTAATTTTTGGTGGCTATTTGGGTGGACAAATGAGGGAAACATCGAGAATGGAATATTTTTAGGCTAAATCGATATGGTATAGCATACAGTTTTGGGGGTGGTCCCGAGGTCCGAGCGTGTTGTGGGCTAAAAGTTTATCGAGGCATGCCAGGAAGGTTGGGGATCATCCTAGTGTGGTCCATTTAATTTTTTATGGCAATTTGGGTGGACAAACGGGCAAAGCGACGCGAATGGGACATTATTGGGCCAAATTGGTATGCTATAGCTCACTGTTTTGGGGGTGGGATCGGGGTCCGAGCATGCTGTAGGCCAAAAATAGACCGGGGCATGCCAGGAAGGCTTGGGATAATCCCAGTTTGGTCCGTTTAATATATTATGGCCATTTGGCTGGACAAATGCATGAAACGACGCGAACGGGGAATTTTTGAGCCAAATTAGTATGCTATAGCCCACGATTTTGGGAGTGGGCCCGGGGTCCGGGCGTGTTGGGGGCTAAAAATAGATTGGGGCATGCCAGGGAGGTTGGCATCTTCCCAGTATAATCTGTTTAATTTTTCATGGCTATTTGTGTGGACAAACAGGCGAAACGGCGCGAACGGGGCATTTTCGGGCTAAATTGTTGTGTCATAGCCCATGGTTTTGGGGGTGGGCCTGGGTCTAGGCGTTCTGTGGGCTTAAAATTGATCGAGGCATGCCAAGAAGGTTGGGGATCAACCCAATGTGGTCCGTTTAATTTTTTGTAGGCATTTGTGTGGACAGACGAGGGAAATGGTGCGAACGGGTCATTTTTGGGCCAAATTGGTAAGCTACTGCCCATGGTTTCAGGGGTGGGCCCGGGGTACAGGCGTGTTGTAGCCCAATAATCAACTAGGGCGTGCTTGGGAGGTTGGGGATCATCCCAGTGTGGCTCGTTTAATTTTTCGTGGCCATTTAGCAGAACAAACGGGAGGAACAGCGTGAATAGGGCATTTTCTGGCCAAATTTCTATGTTATAGCCCACGATTTCGTTGGTGGGCCCATGGCCCGGGCGTGCTGTAGGCCAAAAATCGACCGGGGCATGCCTTTGAGGTTTGGGATTGTCCTAGCATAGTCTATATAATTTTTTGTGTTCATTTGGGTGGATAAGCAGGTGAAACGATGCGAATGGGGCATTTTTGGGCCAAATCGTTATGCTATAGCCCACAATTTTGGTAGAGAGCCTGGGGTCCTGGCGTGCTGTCGGCCAAAAATCGACTGGGGCATGCCAGGGAAGTTGAGAATCATCCCAGTGTGGTCTTTTTAATTTTTTGTGGCCATTTGGGTGGACAAACGAGCAAAACGGTGCAAATACGTCATTATCAAGCCAAATCAGTGTGCTATAGCCCACGGTTTTGGGGGTGGGTCCCGGGTCCGAGCATACTATGGGCCAAAAATTGATCGGGGCATGCCAGGTAGATTGGGGATCATCTCGGTGTGGTCCGTTTAATTTCTTGTGGCCATTTGGGTGGACAAACGGATGAAATGGCGTGAATACTGAATTTTCGAGAGAAATCGGTGTGCTATAGCCCACGGTTTTGGGGGTAGGCCAGCTGTTCGGGCGTGTTGTTAGCTAAAAAACAATCGGGGCATGCCAGGGAGGTTGGGGACCATTCCAGTGTGGTCCTTTTATTTTTATGTGGCCATTTGGGTGGACAAACAGGCAAAACATCGAGAGCGGGGCATTTTCGGGCTAAATCGGTGTGCTATAGCCCACGTTTTTGGGGTGGTCTTGAGGTTCAAGTGTATTGTGAACCGATAATCCACCGGAGTGTGCAAGGGAGGTTGGGGATTATTCCAGTGTGGTCTATTTAAATTTTTGTGGCCATTTGCATGGACAAACAGGCAAAACAGTGCGAACGGGGCATTTTTAGGCCAAATCGGTGTGCTATAGCACACGATTTTGGGAGTGGGCTCAGGGTCGGTGTATGCTGTGGGCCGAAAATTGACTTGGGCATACAAGGAAAATTATGGATCATCCCAGTGTGGTCCGTTGAATATTTCGTGGCCATTTGGGAGGAAAAACAGCCAAAACAGCACGAATGAGGCATTTTTGGGCCAAATCGAAGTGCTATATCCTACAGTTTTGGGGGTGGGATCTGGGTCTGGACGTTCTTTGGGTAGGAAATCTATCAGGGCATGCCAGGGAGGTTTAGGATCATCCAAGTATGATTTGTTTAATTTTTTGTGGCCATTTGGGTGGACAAATAGGCAAAACGGCTCAAACGGGGCATTTTTAGGCTAAATCGATGTGCTATATCCCACAGTTTAGGAGGTGGGCTCGGTTTCTGGGCATGCTATCGGCTAGAAATTGACTGGGCATGCCAGGGAGAATTGGGATCGTCCCAGTGTGGTCCGTTTAATATTTCGTGGCAATTTGGGTGGACAAACGGGCGAAACGATGCAAACGGGTTATTTTTGTGCAAAATCGAAGAGCTATATCCTACAGTTTCGGGGTTGGGCCTGGGGTCCGGGCGTATCATGGTCCAAAAATCTATCGGGGCATGCAGGGAGGTTGGGTATCATGCCAGTGTGGTTCGTTTAATTTTGCGTGGCCATTTGGGAGGACAAATTGGCAAAACTGTGCGAACAGGGCATTTTTGGGCTAAATCGGTGTGCTATAGCCTACGGTTTAGGGGGTGGGCCCAGGGTCCGGGTGTGCTATATGCCAAAAATTAATTGATATGTGCCAAGACAGTTGGGGATCATCCTAGTGTGGTCCAAATAGGTGTGCTATAGACCACGGTTTTGGGGGTGGGCTCGGGGTTTGGGTGTAATGTAGGCCAGGGAGGTTGGGGATTATCCCAGTATGGTCCATTTAATTTTTTGTGGCTATTTGGGTGGATAAATGAGCGAAATGACGCGAACGGGGAATTCTAGGGCCAAATCGGTGTTCTATAGGCCACGATTTCGATTGTGGGCTCGGGGTCCAGGCGTTCTGTGGACCAAAAATGGATCGGGGCGTGCCAGGGAGGTTAGGGATCATCCCTGTATGGTTCGTTTAATTTTTAATGACCATTTGGGTGGATAAACAGGCGAAATGGTGCGAATGACGCATTTTTGGAATAAATTAGTGAGCTATGGCCCACAGTTTTGTGGGTGGGCTCGGCATCCGGGTATTCTTTGGGATGAAAATTTATCGAGGAATGCCAGGGAGGTTATGGATCATCCCAATATAGTCCGTTTACTTTTTGTGTCTATTTGGGGGGGCAAACAGGCGAAATGGTGCGTACGGAGTGTTTTCTGGCCAAATCGGTGTGCTATAGCCCAAGGTTTTGGGGTGGGCCTGGGGTCTGGGCGTGTTGTGGGCCAAAAATCGATTGAAGTATGCCAGTGATATTGGGGATCATCCCAGTATGGTCAGCTAAATTTTTTGTGACCATTTTGGTGGACAAACGTGCCAAACGGCGTGAATGTGGCCTTTTCAGGTCAAATCGGTGTGCTATAGCCTATGGTTTTGGGGGTGGACCAGGGGTCTGGGCGTGATATGGGCGAAAAATCAACCGCGGTGTACCAGGGAGATTAGGATCATCCCAGTGTGGTCCTTTTAATTTGTTGTGGCCATTTGGGTGGACAAACGGGCGAAACAGCATGAATAGGGCATTTTTGGGCCAAATCGATGTGCTATAGTCCACAGTTTCGTGGTTGGTCCTGTGGTCCGAGCGTGGTGTGGGTTAAAAATTAATTGAGGCATGTCAGTGAGGTTGGGGATTGTCCTAGTATAGTCTTTTTAATTTTTCGTGGCCATTTATATGGACAAACAGACGAAATGGTGCGAATAGGGCATTTTCGAGCCAAATCTGTGTGTTATTGCCCACAGTTTTGGGGGTGGGATGGCGCTCAAGCGTGATGTGGGCTAAAAATCAATCGGGGCATGCTAAGGAGGTTGGGAATCATCCCAGTGTGGTTTGTTTAATTTTTTATGTCCATTTGGGTGGATAAATGGGCAAAACGGCACGAACGGGGCAATTTTGGGCCAAAACCAACAGTTTTGGGGGTGAGCTCGGGGTCAGGGCGTGCTGTAGGCCAAAAATAGATTGGGGCATGCCAGGTAGGTTGGGGATCATCTCAGTGTGGTCCGTTTAATTTTTTATGGCTATTTGGGTGGACAAATGGGCAAAATGGCATAAACGGGGCAGTTTTGGGACAAATCAGTGTGCTATAGCCAACAGTTTCAGGGGTCGGCTCGAGGTCCGGGTAAGTTGTACACCGAAAATTAACTGAGGCAAGCCAGGGAGGTTGGGGATTGTCCCAGTATAGTTTGTTTAATTTTTCATGGCTATTTTGGTTGAAAAACAGGCAAAATGGCACGAACAGGGTATTTTTGGGCTAAATCGATGTGCTATAGCCCACGGTTTTTGGGGTTGGCCCAACGTCCGGATGTACTGTATGCCAAAAATCAACCGAGGCATGCCAGGAAGGTTGGGGATCAACCCAGTGTGGTCCATTTAATTTTTTGTGGCCATTTTGGTGGATAAACTAGAAAAATGGCATAATGGGGCATTTTTGGGCTAAATCGGTGTGCTATAGCCGACGATTTTGAGGGTGGGCCCATGGTTCGGTTATTCTGTGGTTTGAAAATCAATCGAGGCATACCAGGGAGGTTAGGGATTGTCCCAGTATGGTCCATTTAATTTTTTGTTGCTGTTTTGGTGGGAAAACAGGTAAAATAGCACGAATAGTGCATTTTCGGGCCAAATCCATGTGCTATAGCCCACGGTTTCAGGGGTGGGCCTGGCGTTCGACTGTGCTGTGGTCCCAAAATTGATCGGGGCATGACAGGGTGGTTGGGGATCATCCCAGTATGGTTCGTTTAATTTTTTGTAGCCATTTGGGTGGCCAAACAGGCACAACAATGCGAAAATCGAGGTTCGACCATGCTGTGGGCCAAAACTCAATCGAGGTCTGCTAGGGTAGTTGGGGAACATTCCAGTGTGGTTTGTTTAATTTTTTGTGGCCATTTTGGTGAAAAAACGGGCGCATCAACATGAACGGGGCATTTTAGGGCAAAATCAGTGTGCTATATCCCACGGCTTTGAGGATAGGCTCGGGGTCCAGGCGTGTTGTGGTTCTAAAATTGACCAGGGCATGACAGGGAGGTTGGGGATCATCTAGTGTGGTCCGTTTAATTTTTTGGGGCTATTTAGGTGGACAAACGGGCAAAACGGCGCAAACGGTGCATTTTTGAACCAAATCGGTATGCTATAGCCAACGATTTTGAGGGTTGGTCTGGGTCTGAGCGTTTTGTGGGATGAAAATTGATCAGGACATGCCAAGGAGGTTGGGGATCATCCTGGTGTGGTTCGTTTAATTTTTTGTGGCGATTTGGGTGGACAAATGGGCAAAACGGTACCATCGGGGCATTTTCGGGCTAAATCGATGTGCTATAGCCTATGATTTTAGGGGTGGGCCTGAGGTCCGGGTGTAATATGGTATGAAAATTAATAAAGGCGTGCCGGGGGGTTGGGGATCGTCCTAGTATGGTCTGTTGAACTTTTCTTGGCCATTTGGGTGTATAAACGGGCGAAATGGCACGAATGGGGCATTTTAAGGCCTAATCAATATGCTACAGCCAACGGTTTTGGGGGTGTGCCTAGGGTCCAGGCAAGTTGTGGGCCGAAAAATAACTGGGGCATTCTAGGGAGATTGGGGATCATCCCTGTGTGGTCCATTTAATTTTTTGTGGCCATTTGGGTGGACAAACGGACAAAACAGCTTGAACAGGGCATTTTTAGTTCAAATCGGTGAGCTATAGCCCATAGTTTTGGGGGTGGGCCCGAGGTCTGGGCGTGCTGTGGGCTGAAAATTGACCAAGGCATACTAGAATGGTTGAGGAATATTCCAGTGTGGTTTATTTAATTTTTCGTGGCCATTTGGGTGGACAAATAAGCGAATCGGCTCGAACGGGGTATTTTAGGGCTAAATTAGTGTGCTAAAACCCATGGTTTTGGGGTTGGGCTCAGGGTCCACGCGTGTTGTGGGTAAAAAATTAATCGGAGCTGGCTAGAGAGGTTTGGGATCGTTCAGTGTGGTCCGTTTAATTTTTTGTGGCCATTTGGGTGGATAGACGGGTGAAACATCGCAAATGGGGCATTTTTGGGCCAAATCGGTTTGCTATATAGCCAACAGTTTCGGGGGTGGTTCCGAGGTCCGGGCATGTTGTGTGATGAAAATCGACTGAGGCATGATAGGGAGGTTGGGGATCGTCCTAGTTCGTCCGTTTAATTTTTTATAGCCATTTAGGTGGACAAACGGGTAAAATGGTTTGATCGGGGCATTTTTGGGCTAAATTGGTGTGCTATATCCCACGGTTTCAGGGGTGGCCTAAGGTTAGGGCGTGCTGTGGGCTGAAAATTGATCGGGGCATGCCAGAGAGGTTGAGGGTCATCCCAGTGTGGTCTATTTAATTTTTCATGGCTATTTGGATGGAAAATAGGCAAAACAGCACAAACGGGACATTTTTGGGCTAAATCGATATGCTATAGCCCATGGATTCTGGGGTGGGCCTGGAGTCCGAGTGTTCTGTGGGCCAAAAATAAACAGGGGCGTGCCACAGAGTTTACGGATCGTCCTATTATGGTTTGTTTAATTTTTCATGGCTATTTGGGTGGACAAAAGGGCGAAATGGCATGAACGGGGAATTTTTGGGCCAAATAGGTGTGCTATAGCACATAATTTTGGGGTTTGGCTTGGGGTCCGGGCGTGCTTTAGACCAAAAATCGACTAGAGCATGCTAGGGAGTTGGGGATCATTCTATCGTGGTCCCTACAATTTTTTGTATCAATTTGGATGGACAAATGGAAAAAACGGTGCGAATGGGGCACTTTTGGGCCAAATCGGTGTGCTTTAGTCTACGATTTTGGGGGTGAGCCTGGGGTCCGGGCGTGCTGTGGGCAGAAAATATACTGGGGCGTGCTGTAGGCAGAAAATATACTGGGGCATGCTAGGAGGGTTGAGGATCATCTCAGTGTGGTTCATTTAATTTTTCGTGGCCATTTGGGTGGACAAACGGGTGAAACGGTGAGAACGGGGAATTTTTAGGCCAAATCGATGTGTTATATAGCCCACGGTTTTAGGGTTGGGCCCGGGGTCCGAGTGTACTATGGGTCAAAACTCAACAGGGTGTGCGAGGGAGGTTGGGGATTATATCAGTGTAGTCCATATAATTTTTCGTCGACATTTGGGAGGACAAATGGGTGAAACGGCACGAATGGGGCATTTTCGGGCCAAATCGGTGTGCTATAGCCCACAATTTTTGGGGTGGGCCTGGGGTCTGGGCATGCGGTGGTCCAAAAATAGCCATAAAAAAATAAACGGAACACACCAAGAAGATCGCCAACCTCACTAGCTTTCCTCGGTACTTTTTGCCCTATAGCACGCCTAGAACTCGGGCCCACCCCCAAAACCGTCGGCTATAGAATATTGATTTATCCTGAAAATGCCCTGTTCACGTCACTTCGCCCGTTTGTCATCCCAAATGGCCATAAAAAATTAAAGGACCACACTGGGATGATCTCCAACCTCCCTAGCATGCCCTGGTCAATTTTTAGCCCACAACACGCCCGAACCCCGGGCCCATCCCTAAAATTGTGAGCTATAGCACACCGATTTGGCCAGAAAATGCCCCATTCGCGTTGTTTTGCCCGTTTGTCTATCCAAATGGCCACAAAAAATTAAACGGACCATACTATAATGATACCTAACCTCCTCGGCATACCCCAAACAATTTTTAGCCTACGACACGAATGGACCTAGGGCCCACTCCCAAAATCGTGGGCTATAGCACACCGATTTGGCCAAAAATGACCATTTTGGGCCGTTTCACCATTTGTCCAGCCAAATGGCCACGAAAAATTAATCAAACTACACAGGGATGATCCCCAACCTCCCTGGCATGCCCCGATCAATTTTTGACCGACAGCACTCCCAAACCCTAGGCCCACCCCCAAAATCGTGGGCTATAGCACACCGATTTGGCTCGAAAATGCACCGTTTGCATCATTTCACCCTTTTGTCTACCCAAATAGACACAAAAAATTAAATGGACTACACTGGGATGATCCTTAACATCCTTGGCTTGCCCCAGTTGATTTTTAGTCCATAAAATTCCCGAACCCCAGGCCCAACCTTGAAACTGTAAGCTAAAGCACGACGATTTAGCCCTAAAATGCCCCGTTCATGTCGTTTTGCCCGTTTGTCCACGAAAATGGCCACAAAAAATTAAATGAACCACACTAGGAAGATCCCAACCTCCATGGCATGCCCTGGTCAATTTTCAGCCTACAGCACACCCGGACCCAGTGCCCACCCCCAAAATCGTAGGCTATAGCACAACAATTTGGCCTGAAAATGCCTTACTCGCGCTGTTTTGCCTGTTTGTCCACCCAAATGGCCATGAAAAATTAAACGAACCACACTGGAATGATCCCCAACCTCCCTGGCATGCCCCAGTTGATTTTTGGCCCACAAAATGGCCAGACCTCAGGTCCACCCTCGAAACTGTGGGCTATAGCACACCGATTTGGTACGAAAATGCCTCATTTGCACCGTTTTGCTTATTTATCCATGAAAATAGCCACTAAAAATTAAATGAACCACACAGGGATGATCCCCAACCTCCCTGTCATGCCTCGGTCAATTTTGTCCCACAGCACACCCGAAACTCGGACGCACCCTCAAAACCGTGGGCTATAGCGCATTGATTTGGCTAAAAAATGCCCCTTTTAAGCCATTTCGCCCATTTGTCGACCTTAATGGCCACAAAAAATTAAATAGACCATATTGGGAAGATTACTAACCTCCCTGGCATGCCCTGGTCTATTTTTGGTCACAGTACACCCGGACCCTGGGCCCACCCCCGAAATCGTGGGCCATAGCACACCGATTTGGCCCGAAAATGCCCCGTTCGCATCATTTTGCCCATTTGTCCACCCAAATGGCCCCGAAAAATTAAATAAACCACACTTGGATGATCCCCAACCTTCTTGGAATTCCCCAATTGATCTTCAGGCCACAGAACGATCGAAATCCGAGCCCACCACCAAAACTGTAGGCTATAGCACACCGTTTTGGTGCAAAAATGCCCCGTTCATGCTATTTTGCCTGTTTGTCCACCCAAATGTCTACGAAAAATTAAACGGACCTCACTGGGAAGATCCCTAACCTCCCTGGAACGCCGCGGTCGATTTTAATCACAAAGCACGCCAAGACCCCGGGCACACCCCAAAATCGTGGGCTATAACTTACCATTTTGGCCCGAAAATGCATCGTTCACGCTGTTTCATCCCTTTGTCCACCCAAATGGCCATGAAAATTAAATGGACCACACTGGGATGATCCACAACCTCTCTGACATGGCCCGATCAATTTTTGGCCAACAGCAAGCCCATACCCCGGGTCCACCCCCGAAATCGTGGGGTATAGTACATCGATTTGGCCCAAAAATGCCCAATTTGTGCTGTTTCACCCGGTTGTCCCCCCAAACGGCCACAAAAATTAAATAGACCACACTGGGATGGTACCCATTCTACCTGGTATGCCCTGGTTGATTTTCGCCCACAGTGCGCCTGCACCCCTAGCCCACCCCCAAAACTATGGGCTATTGCACACCGATTTGGCCATAAAATACCCCATTAACGCTGTTACGCCCGTTTGTCCACAGAAATGGCCACAAAAAATAAAATGGACTACACTGGGACGATCCCCAACCTCCCTGGGATGACCACAACATGCCCGGACCCCGTGCACATACCCAAAACCGTGTGCTATAGCACATCGATTTGTCCTAAAAATGCCCCGCTCACGTTGCTTCGCCTGTTTGTCCACCCAAATAGCCACTAAAAATTAGACGGACCACACTGGTATAATACCCAACCTCCCTGGAATGCCCCAGATGATTTTTGGCCCACAGCAAGCCCGGACCCCAGGCCCACCCCTGAAACCATGGGCTATAGAACACCGATTTGGCCCAAAAATGCCCCGTTAGCATCGTTTCGCTCGTTTGTTTGTCCAAATGGCAACAAAAAATTAAATGGACTATACTACAACAATATCTAACCTCTATGGCACACCACAGTCAATTTTTGGCCCACATCACTCTCGGATCCTGGGCCCACCCCTAAAATCATAGGCTATAGCACACCGTTTTAGCCCAAAAATGCCCCCGTTCACATCATTTCGCTTGTTTTCCACCGAAATAGCCACAAAAAATTAAACAGACCACTCTTGGGAAAATCTCCAACCTCACTGGCATGCCGCGGTCGATATCCATCCCACACCACGCCCGGACCCCGGGCATACCCCTAATATCGTAGGCTATAACATACTGATTTGGCCTGAAAATGCCTCGTTCGCGCCGTTTCGCCCCTTTGTCCACCCAAATGGCCTTGAAAAATTAAATGGACCACACTGGGATGATTCACAACCTCCTTGACATGCATTGATCGATTTTTGGCCTGAATCATGCCCGGACCCCTGGCCCACCCCTAAACCATGGGCTATAGCACACCGATTAGGCCCAAAAATGCCCCGCTTGCATTATTTCGCACATTTGTCCACCCAAATGGACACAAAAAATTAAATGGAGCACACAAAGATGATCCCCAACCTCCCTGGCATGCCCTGGTCAATTTTTCGCCCACAAAATTCTCGGATCCCAGGCCCACCCCTGAAACCGTGGACTATAGCACACCGATTTAGCCAAAAAATGCCCCGTTCATGCCGTTTCGCCCGTTTGTCCATGAAAATGGCCATAAAAAAATTAAACGGACCATACTGGAATGATCCCCAACCTCCTTGTCACGCCCCGATTGCTTTTTGGACCATAGCATGCCTGGATCCCGGGCCCACCCACAAAATCGTGGGCTATAATACATCGATTTAGCTTGAAAATGTCCTGTTTGCGCCGTTTCACCTGTTTGTCCACCTAAATTGCCATGAAAAATTAAACAGACCACACTGGGACAATACCAAACCTCCCTACCAGACCCCGGTCAATTTTCGGCCTACAAAATGCATGAACCCCAGGTCCACCCCAAAAACTGTGGACTATAGTACATAGATTTGGCCCGAAAATATACCGTTCATGCTATTTTACCTATTTGTCCATGAAAATAGCCACAAAAATTAAATGTACCATACTGTGATGATCCCCAACCTCCTTGTCATGCCTCGGTCAATTTTTGGTCCACAACACGCCCGGCCCCCAGGCCCACCCTCGAAACCATGGGCTATCACACACCGATTTGGCCGAAAAATGCCCCGTTAGCACTGTTTTGCCTATTTGTCCACCCAAATCACCACAAAAAATTAAACGGACCACACTGGGATGATCCCCAACCTCCCTGGCACACCCCGATCGATTTTGACCCACAGCACACCCGGACCCTAAGCCCAAGCCCGAAACCATGGGCTACAGGATACCGATTTGGCTAGAAAATGTCCCGTTCGCATATTTCACCCGTTTGTCCACCCAAATAGCCACAAAAAATTAAACGGACCATACTGGGATGATCACTAACATTCCTGGCATGCCCCAGTCAATATTTTTCCACAGTACGCCCGGACCCTAAGCCCATCCTTAAAACCATCTGCTATAGCACCCTGATTTGGCTCGAAAATGCCCCGTTCACGTCGTTTTGCCTGTTTGTCAATCCAAATGGCCACGAAAATTTAAACGAACTATATTGGGACGATCCCCAACCTCCCTGGATTGCCGTGCTTGATTTTTGTGCCACAGCACGCCCTAACCCCGGGCCTACCCACAAAACCGTAGGTTATAGCACACCGATTTAGCTTGAAAATGCCCAATTTGTACCGTTTCGCCTGTTTGTCCACCCAAATATCCATGAAGAATTAAACGGACCACATTCGAATGATCCCTAACCTCCCTGGCATGCCTCAATTGATCTTCAGCCCACAGCATGCCTGTACTACGGGCCCACCCCCGAAACCGTAGGCTATAGCACACCTTTTTATCTCAAAAATGCCCCGTTCACCCCATTTTGCCTGGTTGTCCAGCCAAATCGCCACAAAAAATTAAACGGAGCACACTGAGAAGATCCCCAACCTCCCTATCACTTCGCGTTCAATTTTTAGCCCACAACATGCCCGGACCCCAGGCAAACCCCCAAAATCGTGGGCTATAACTTACCGATTTGGCACAAAAATGCGTCGTTCGCACTGTTTTGCCCCTTTGACCATCCAAATGGCCATGAAAAATTAAATGGACCACAATGTGATGATACAAAACCTCCCTACAATGCCTCAATCTATTTTCAGCCTAAAACATACCCAGACCCCGAGCCCACCCCCAAGACCATGGGCTATAGCACACCGATTTGGACCAAAAGTGCCCCATTCGCGCTGTTTCACCCGTTTGTCCATCCAAATAGCCACAAAAAATTAAAAAAACCATACTGAGGTCATCCCAAACCCCCTGGCATGCCTCAATCAATTTTTGGGCCACAGCACACCCAGAACCCAGGCCCACCCCCAAAACTATGGTCTATAGCACACCGATTTGGCCTGAAAATGCCTTGTTTGTGCCGTTTTGCCTGTTTGCCCACCCAAATTACCACAAAAAATTAAGAAGACCATATTGGGATGATCCCTAACCTCCCTGGCATGCCCTGATCGATTTTTGGCCCACAAAATGCCCGAACCCTGAACCAACCCCAAAACTATAGGCTATAGCACACTGATTTAGTCCTAAAATACCCCGTTCATGCCGTTTCACCCATTTGTCCATGAAAATGGCCATGAAAAATTGAACCAACCACACTGGAATGATCCACAACCTCCATGGAACACCTCAGGCTATAGCACACTGATTTGGCCTAAAAATGCCCCATTTACGCTGTTTGGCCTGTTTGTCCACCCAAATGGCCACGAAAAATAAAAAAGACCATACTAGGATGATCTCCAACCTCCTTGGCATACCTCGGTTAATTTTTTGCCCATAAAATGCCCAGACCCCAGGTCCATCCCTAAAACTGTGGGCTATAGCACACCGTTTTGGCCCTAAAATGCCCCGTTATGCCGTTTCGCTTGTTTGTCCATGAAAAATTAAAAGGACCACACTGGGGAGATCCTCAACCTCCCTGGTATGCCCCAATAAATTTTTGGCCCATAACACGCCTGGACCCAGGGCCCACCCCCGAAACCATTGGCTATAGCACACCAATTTAGCTCGAAAATGCCCCGTTTGGACCGTTTCGCCTGTTTGTCCACCCAAATAGCCACGAAAAATTAAACAGACCACACTAGAATGATCCTCAACACCCCATACATGCCCAAGTCAATTTTTGGCCTACTTCACGCCCGGACCCGGGGTCCACACCCAAAACCATCGGCTATAGCACACCGATTTGGCCTAAAAATGCCCCATTCGCCCCTTTTTGCCTGTTTGCCAACCCAAATGGCCATAAAAAACTAAACAGACCTTACTAGGATGATCACCAACCTCCTTGGCACACCCTGGTTGATTTTCGTCCAATAGAACTCCCGAACCCTTGTCCCACCCCGAAAACCGTGGGCTATAGCACATCGATTTGGCTTGAAAATGCCCTATTCCCGCCTTTTCGCCCGTTTGTCATCCCAAATGGCCACGAAAAATTAAACGGACCACACTGGGGTGGTCCCCAACCTCCCTGCAATGCCTCGATCGATTTTTAGCCTACATCATGCTCGGACCCCTGGCCCACCCCCAAAACCATGGGCTATAGTATACCGATTTGGCTCGAAAATGCCCCGTTTGCATCATTTCACCCGTTTGTAAACCCAAATGGCCGTGAAAAATTAAACGGACCACACTAGTATGATCTCCAACCTCTCTGGCATGCCCCAGTTGATTTTTGGCCTCTAAAATGCCCGGACTTGAGCCCACCCCATAATCAGGGGCTATACCACACCGATGTTGCCTGAAAATTCCCCATTCGTGCTGTTTCATCCGTTTGTCCACCCAAATTGCCATGAAAAATTATACGGACCACACTGGGATAATTCCTTACCTCTCTGGGATGCCCCGGTCAATTTTTGGTTCACAACACATCAGAACCCCGGACCCACCCCCAAAACCACGGGCTAAAACACATCGATTTGGCAAGAAAATAACCCATTCTAACTGTTTCGCCCGTTTGTCCACCCAAATGGCCATGAAAAATTAAATGTACTACACTAGGACGATCACCAACCTCCCTAACATACCCCGATCAATTTCTGGCCCACAGCACACCCGAACTCTGGGCCCACCCTCAAAACCGTGGTCTATAGAACACTAATTTAGCACGAAAATGCCCCATTCGTGCCGTTTTGCCAGTTTGTTCACCCAAATGGCCACAAAAAATTAAACGGACCACAGTAGGATGATCTCCAACCTCCCTGGAATGTCCCAGTTGATTTTTAGCCCTTAGCACGCCCGGACCCCGTGTTCATTCCTGAAATCGTGGGCTATAGCACACTGATTTTAGTTGAAAATATTTCGTTCGCATCGTTGCACCTGTTTGTGCATCTAAATAGCCACAAAAAATTAAACAAACCATACTGGGATGATCCCCACCCTCCCTGACATACCCTGATCAATTTTTTGACCACAGCATGCCTGGATCCCAGGCCTAACCCTGAAACCGTTGGCTATAGCACACCGATTTTGCCTTAAAATGCCCCATTTGCACCATTTTGCTCGTTTGTCCACACAAATAGCCACAAAAAATTAAATGAATTACACTAGGATGATCCCCAACCTCCCTAGCATGCTGCGGTTGATTTTTGGCGCACAAAATGCCTGAACCCTGGGCCCACCCCTGAAACCGTGGTCTATAGCACACTAATTTAGCCCGAAAATACCCCGTTCATGCTGTTTCGCCCGTTTGTCTATGAAAATGGCCACAAAACATTAAAAAAACCACACTGGAATGATCCCCAACCTCCCTGGCACGCTCTGGATGATTTTTGGCCTACAGCACGCCCGAACCCCAGGCATACCCCAAAACCGTGGGCTATACCACACCGATTTGGCCCAAAAATGTCTCGTTCGAGTCATTTTGCCCGTTTGTCTACTCAAATAGCCACGAAAAATTAAACCAGCCATAATAGGATTATCCCAACCTCCGTGGCACGCCCCGTTTGGTTTTTAGCCTATAAAACGCCAAGACCCCAGGTCCACCCCTAAAACTGTGCCCTATAGCACACAGATTTGGCCCAAAAATGTCTTGTTCATACTATTTTTTATTTTTGGTCATAAAAATAGCCACGAAAAATTAAACATACCATACTTTGATGATCCCCAACCTCCCTGGCATGCCTCAGTTAAATTTTGGTCCACAACACCGCCGAATCCCGAGCTCACCACCCAAACCGTGGGCTATAGCACACCGATTTGACCTGAAAATGCCCTGTTGGCACTGTTTCACCTGTTTGTCCACCCAAATCACCATGAAAAATTAAATAGACCATACTGGGATGATGCCCAAGCTCCATGACACACACTGGTTGATTTTTGTCCCACAACACACTCGGACCCTGGGCCTACCCCTGAAACCATTGGCTATAGCACACTGATTTGGCCAGAAAATGCCCCGTTCGTGCCATTTTGCTCGTTTGTCCACACAAATAGCCACAAAAAATTAAACGGACAACACTGGGATGATCCCCAACCTCCTTGGCACACCCTGGTCAATTTTTGACCCACAGCACATTCGAAACCCAGACCCAAGCCTGAAACCATAGGCTATAGCACACCGATTTGGCCCCAAAAGTGGCTCGTTTGTGCATTTCGCCCATTTGTTCACCCAAATGGCCATAAATAATTACACAAACCATACTAGGATGATCCCCAACCATCCTGGCATACCTCAATCGATTTTTGGTGCACAACACGCTCGGACCCCGAGCCCACCCCCAAAACCATGAGCTATAGCACAACGATTTGGCCCAAAAATATTTGTGCCATTTCGCTCGTTTGTCCACCCAAATGGCCACAAAAAATTAAATGAATGACACTGCTACTATACCTAACTTCCCTAGCATGCCTCAATCAATTTATGGCCCACAGCACGCCCGAACCCCAGACCCACCCCAAAACTGTGGGCTATAGCACACCGATTTTGCCTCAAAATGCCCCGTTTGCACTATTTTGCCTGTTTGTCTACCCAAATGGCCACAAAAAATTAAACAAACCATACTGGGATGATTCCCAACCTCCCTAGCAAGCCTCAGTCAATTTTTGTCACACAAAATGACCTGACCCCAGGCCCACCCACAAAACCGTGGGCTATAGTACATCGATTTAGCCCAAAAATGCCTCATCCATGCCGTTATCCCCATTTGTCAGTGAAAATAGCTATGAAAAATTAAACGGACCATTCCCAACCTCACTGGCATGCCCTGATCAATTTTGGGCCCACAGCGCACTCGAACCCCTGGCCCATTCCCAAAACTGTGGGCTATAGCACATCGATTTGACCCAAAAATGCCCCGTTCACACCGTTTCACTCGTTTGTCCACCCAAATGGCCCCAAAAAATTAAACAGACCATACTGGGATGATCCCCAACCTCCCTGGTTTTCCTCGATTGATTTTCGGCCCATAAAATGCCTAGACCCTAGGTCCAAACCCGATCTTGTGGGCTATAGCACATCGATTTTGCCCAAAATGCCCCGTTCGTAATGTTTTGCTCGTTTGTGCATGAAAATGGCTACAAAAAATTAAACGGACCACACTAGGGCGATCCCCATCCTCCCTGGTATTCCCTGGTCAATTTTTGGCCCACAGCACGCCTAGACCCTGGGTCCACCCTCAAAACCGTTGGCTATAGCACACCAATTTGGCTAAAAAATGCCTCATTCGCACCACTTCGCCTGTTTATCCACCCAAATAGCTATGAAAAATTAAACAAACCACACTGGGATGATTCCCAACCTTCCTGGCATGCTCTGGTCAATTTTTTGCCCAAAGCACGCCCGAACCCCAGGTCTAACCCTGAAACCATGGGCTATAGCACAATGATTTGGCCCGAAAATGCTCCGTTTACGTTGTTTTGCCTGTTTATCCACCAAAATGTCCACGAAAAATTAAACGAAACACACTGGGATAATCCTCAACCTCTCTGGCACACCCCAGTCAATATTTGTCCATAGCACACCCGGACCTTAAGCCCACCCCTAAAACTGTGGGCTATAGCACAACGATTTGGCCTGAAAATGCTCCATTCATGCCGTTTCACCCGTTTGTCCACCCAAATGGCCACAAAAAAATTAAACAAACCATACTGAGGCGATCCCCAACCTTCCTGACATGCCCTGATCGATTTTTGGCCCACAGCACGCTGGGACCCCTGGCCCGCCCCCAAAACTGTGGGTTATAGCATACCGATTTAGCCCAAAAATACCACTTTTTCGGCGTTTCTCTCGTTTGTCCACCCAAATAGCCATAAAAAATTAAACGAACCACATTAGGATGATCTCCAACCTCCTTGGCATGCCCCAGTTAATTTTCGGCTTACAGCACGCCCGGACCCCTGGCCACCCCCAAAACTATGGGCTATATAGCACACTGATTTGGTCGAAAATGCCCCATTCATACTATTTCACCCATTTATTCACCCAGATGGCCACAAAAAAATTTAAAAGACCATACTGGGATGATACCTAACCTCCCGGTCTTGCTTCGATCGATTTTTTGCCATAGCACGCCTGGACCCTGAGCCCATCCTCAAAATCGTGGGCTAAAGCATACCGATTTGGCCCAAAAATGCCCCGTTCGCACTGTTGTGCCTATTTGTCCACCCAAATGGCCACAAAAAATTAAACGAACCATACTGGGACGATCGTTAACCCCCTTGCATGCTTCAGTCGATTTTTGTCCCACAGCACGCTCGGACCTCGAACCTACCCCTAAAACTGTGGGGTGTAGCACACTGATTTGTCCCTAAAATGCCCCATTCGCGTCGTTTTTCCTGTTTGTCCACCCAAATTGCCATGAAAAATTAAACGGACCACACTAAGATGATTTTCAACTCCCTGGCACGCCCCAATCAATTTTTAGCCCACAGCACGCCTGTACCTCGGGCCCACCCCAAAATCGGGGGTTATAGTACATCGATTTGGTCCGAAAATGCCTCGTTTGCACCATTTAACCCGTTTGTCCACTAAAATGGCAACGAAAAATTAAACGGACCATACTAGGATGATCCCAAACCTCCCTGGCACGCCCTGATCAATTTTTGGCCCACAGCATGCCCGGACCCCGAGCCCATCCCCAAAACCGTGGGTTATAGCACACCGATTTAGCCCGAAAATGCCCCGTTGGCGCCTTTTCACCCGTTTGTCCACCCAAATAGACATAAAGAATTAAAGGGACCACACTGGGACGATGCCCAACCTCCCTGGCATACGCCGATAAATTTTTGGCCCATAGCATGCTCGGACCTCGAGCCCACCCCCAAAACCATGGGCTATAGTGCACCTATTTTGCCCGAAAATGTCCCGTTCGAGCCGTTTCACCCATTTGTACAGCGAAATAGCCACAAAACATTAAACAAACTACACTGGGATGATACCCAACATCCCTGGCACACCTCGGTTGATTTTTGGCCTACAACATGCTCGAACACCTGGCCCACCCCCAAAACCGTGGGCTATAGCACGCCTATTTGGCTTTAAAAAGTCCCGTTCGCGCCATTTTGCCCGTTTGTCCACCCAAAAGGCCACAAAAAACTAAACAAACCATACTGGGATGATCCCAACATCCCTGGCACGCCCAGGTCAATTTTTGGCCCAAGCACACCCGAACCCTGTGCCCACCCCCAAAACCGTGTGCTATAGTACATTGATTTGGCCCAAAGATGCCCTGTTCACGTTGTTTCTCTCATTTGTCCACCCAAATGGCCACAAATAATTAAATGAACCACACTGATACGATCCCCAACCTCCCTGGCATGCCCTGCTCGATTTTTGGCCCACCGTATGCCCGGACCCTTGTCCCACCCCCAAAACCGTGGTCTTTAGCACATTGATTTGGCCCGAAAATGCCCCGTTCGCTCCGTTTTGCCCGTTTGTCCACCCAAATGGCCACGAAAAATTAATTGAACCATACTGGGATGATACCCAACCTCCCTGGTATAACCCAATCAATTTTCATCCCACAGCATACTCAGACCTCAGGCCCACCCCCAAAACCATGGTCTATAGCACACCGATTTGGCCTAAAAGTGCCCCGTTTGCTCCGTTTTGCTTGTTTGTCCACCGAAATGGCCACCAAAAATTAAACGGGCCACACTAAGATGATCACTAACCTCCCTAGCATGCCTCAATTGATTTTCAGCCAACATCTCATCCAAACCCTGAAACCGTTGACTATAGCACACTGATTTGGCCCGAGAATGCCATATTTACGCCGTTCCACTTGTTTTTCCAGCCAAATAGCCATAAAAAATTAAACGGATCACATAAGGATAATCCTCAACCTCCCTGGCACGCCCCAGTCAATTTTTGGCCCACTGCATGCCTAGACCCCAGGCCTACCCACGAAACCGTGGGCTATATAGCACTCTAATTTTGTCCGAAAATGCCTCGTTCGTGTTGTTTCGCCTGTTTGTCCACCTAACTGGCCACAAAAAATTAAATAGACCACACTGGGATGATCCCCAAACTTCCTGACACGTCCTGGTTAATTTTCAGCCCACAGCACGCCTGAACCCCAGGCCCACCCCTAAAACTGTAGTCTATAGCATAGTGATTTTGCCCTAAAATGCCCCGTTTGCACCGTTTTGCCCGCTTGTCCACCCAAATACGCATGAAAAATTAAATGGACCATACTGGGATGATCCCCAACTTCCCTGGCATACCCCGGTTAATTTTCGGCCAACAGCACGCCCAAAACCCTGGCCCACCCCCAAAACTGTGGGCTCTAGCACATCGATTTGGCCCGAAAATGCTCCATTCACGTTGTTTTGCCCGTTTGTCCACCCAAATGGCCATAAAAAATTAAACAAATCATACTGGAATGATCTTTAACCTCCCTATCACGTCCTAGTCGAATTTTGGCCCACAATACGCTCGGACCCCGGGCATACCCCCGAAACTGTGGGCTATAGCACACCGATTTGGCCCAAAATTGTTCCATTCGCACCGTTTTGCCCGTTTGTCCATCCAAATGGCCATAAAAATTAAACGGACCACACTGGGATTGTACCCAACATTTCTGGCATGCCTTGGTCAATTTTTAACCCATATCATGCCCGAACCCTGGGCCCACCCCTAAAACCATGGCCTATAGCAAATCGATTATGATCGAAAATACCTCGTTCGCGCCGTTTTGCCCTTTTGTCCACCTATATGGCCACAAAAATTAAATGTATTGGACTAAAATGATCCCCAACCTCCCTGGAACACCCCGGTCAATTTTTAGCCCACAGCACGCCCAGACCCTGGGCTCACCCCTGAAACAGTGGGCTATAGCACACCGATTTGGTTTGAAAATGCCCTGTTCGCAACTTTTCGCCCGTTTGTTCATGAAAATGGCCACAAAATGTTAAATGGACCACACTGGGATGATCCCTAACCTCCCTGATATGCCTCGGTCGATTTTTGTTGCACAGCACACCCAGACTACGGGCCCAATCCTGAAATTGTGGGCTATAGCACACCGATTTGGCCCAAAAATGTTCCGTTTACGTCGTTTTGCCCGTTTGTCCACCCAAATGGCAACCAAAATTTAACGGACCACACTAGGATGATCCTGAACCTCCCTAGTATGCCCCGGTCGATTTTTATCCCAAAGCACACCTGAACCCCAAGCCCACCCCCAAACCGTGGGCTATAGCATACTGATTTGGCCTAAAAATGCCCAGTTCACCCTATTTCGCTTGTTTGTCCATGAAAAATTAAACGGACCACACTGGAATGATGCCCAACCTCCTTGGAAGGGCTCAATCAATTTTCGGCCCATATCACACCCGAAACCCGGGCCAGCCCCTAAAATCGTGGGCTATAGACAACCGATTTTGTCCGAAAATACCCCGTTTGTGCTGTTTCACCCATTTGTCACCCCAAATGGCCACGAAAAATTAAACAGACCATACTGGGATGATCCCCAACCTCCATGGCACACCTCAGTTAATTTTTGGCCCACAACAAACTCGAACATCGAGCCCACCCCTAAAACCGTAGGATATAGCACACCGATTTGGCTTGAAAATGAATCGTTCGCGCTGTTTCGCCTGTTTATCCATCTAAATGGCCACAAAAAATTAAATAGAACATACTAAGACGATCAGTAACCTCCTAACATGACCCAATCAATTTTCGTCCAAAAGTGCTCCCGGACCCCAGGCCCACCCCCAAAACTGTGGGCTATAGCACAGCTATTTGGCTAAAAGATGCCCCGTTCATGCCATTTCATCCATTTATCAAATCAAACATCCACGAATAATTAAACAGACCATATTGGGATGTCCTCAATATCCCTGGCATGCCCTGGTTGATTTTTGACCCACAGCATGCCCGAACCCTGGCCCACCCCCTAAATCGTGGGCTATAGCACACTGATTTATCCCAAAAATGCCCTGTTCGCATCATTACGCCCATTTGTCCAACCAAACAGCCACAAAAAATTAAACGGACCATACTGGGATGATTCCCAACCTCCCTGGCATACCCTAATGGAATTTCAGCCCACAGCATACCCTAATATCGTAGGCTATAGCACACCAATTTAACGTAAAAATGCCCTATTCACGCCATTTCTCCCATTTGTCAACCCAAATGGCCACAAAAAAATTAAACGGACCACACTAGGATGATCACCCACCTCCCTGGCATGCCCTGTTTGATTTTTCGCCGATATCACGCTCGGACCCCATCCCAATTCCGAAATTGTGGGCTATAGCACACCGATTTGGCCCAAAAATGCCCCATTTCGCCCGTTTGTCCACCCAAATGGCCATTAAAATTTAAATGGATCATATTGGAATGATCCCCAACCTCCCTGGCATGCCCCGATCAATTTTTGGGCCACAGAACTCCCAGACCCTGGGCCCACCCCCGAAATTGTGGACTAAAGCACACTAATTTGGCCCAAAAATGCCCCATTCGTGCTGTTTTGCCCGTTTGTCCGCCCAAATGGCCATGAAAAATTAAACGGACCATACTGCAATGATCCTTAGCCTCCCTGACATGTCTCAATTAATTTTTGGCCCACATCACACCCAGACCCCGGGCCCACCCCCAAAACCATTAGCTATAGCACAACGATTTTGCCCAAAAATGCCCCATTTGCATTATTTTGCTCGTTTATCCACCGAAAAGGCCACAAAAAATTAAACGAACCACACTGGGATGATCCCCAACCTCCCTGACATGCCCCGTTTGATTTTTGGCCTACAGTACGCCCGGACCCCGGGCCTACCCCTAAAACCGTTGGCTATATAGCACACCGATTCAGCTCGAAAATGCCTCGTTTGCACCATTTCACCAATTTGTCCATGTAAATGGCCACAAAAAAATAAATGAATCATACTGGGGCGATCCCCAACCTCCATGGTGTGCCCTGCTCGATTTTTAGCCCATAGCACGCCCTGACATGGTCTTATCCCCAAAATCGTGGGTTTTAGCACATCAATTTTTCCTGAATATGCCCTGTTTGCACCGTTTCACCCAAATGGCCACAAAAAATTAAACGGACCATACTGAGATGATCCCAAACCTCCCTGGCATACCCGATTGATTTTTGGCCCACAACACGCCTCGACCCCAGGCCCACCCCTAAAACCATGGGCTATAGCACTCCGATTTAGCCCAAAAATGCCCCGTACCCGCTTTTTACCCCGTGTTTCCACCCAAATGGCCACAAAAAATTAAACAGACAACACTGGATGATCCTCAACCCCCTTGGCATGGCCCGATTAATTTTTGGCCCACATTATGCTTGTACCCCGAGCCCACCCAAAAATCATGGGGTATAGCACACCAATTTGGCCTGAAAATGCTCCGTTTACGCCATTTTGCTCGTTTGTCCACCCAAATGGCAATGAAAAATTAAACGGACCATATTGGGATGATCCCCAACCTCCCTGGCATGCCTAATATTAGCCCAAAGCACACCTGAACTCTCGGCCCACCCCTGAAATAGGATATAGCACAACAATTTGGCCTGAAAATGGCCCCTTCATGGCATTTCGCCCGTTTGTCCACCAAAATGGCCACGAAAAATTAAACGGAACACACTGAGATTATCCCCAACCTCCCTAGCATGCTCCAATCAATTTTCGGCCCATAATACACCCCGACCCTAGGCCCACCCCCAAACCATTGGATATAGCACACTGATTTGGTGCAAAAATGCCTCGTTCGCGCCGTTTCACCCATTTTTCCATCCAAATGGCCACAAAAAATTAAATGGACTATACTGTGATGATTACTAACCTCCCTAGCATGCCCTAGTCAAAATACAGCCCACAACACTCCTGGAACCTGGGCCCACCCCCAAAACCATGGGCTATAGCACAACGATTTGACACAAAAATGCCCTATTCATGTCGTTTCGTTGATTTGTCCATCGAAATGGCCACAAAAAATTAAACAGACCACATTAGGATGATTCCCAACATTACTGGCATGCTTCAATTGATTTATGACCCATAGTATGATCAAACCTCAGGCCTACCCTCGAAATCGTGGGCTATAGCATACCGATTTAGCCTGAAAATGCCCCGTTCTCGCTGTTTCATCCGTTTGTCCAACGAAATGGCTACAAAAATTTAAAAGGACCATACTGAGATGATCCTTAATCTCTCTAGCATGCCTCGATTGATTTTTGGCCCACAGCATGAACTGACCCTGGGCCCACCCCCAAAATCGTGGGTTATCACACCAATTTGGCTCGAAAATGCCCTATCCATGCAGTTTCACTCATTTGTCTACCCAAATGGCCACAAAAAATTAAACGGACCACACTGAGATGATCCCCAACCTCCCTTACATGCCCTGATAGATTTTCAGCCCATAGCACACCTGGACCCCAGCCCAATCCCAAAATTATGGACTATAACACACCGATTTGGCCCAAAAATGTGTTGTTTAGCTCGTTTGTCCACCCAAATGGCCACAAAAAATTAAATGGACCACACTGGGATGATCCCTAACCTCCTTGGCATGCCCCAATCGATTTTTGGCCAATAGCATGCCCAAACCTCGAGCCCACCCCTGGAACCGTGGGCTATAGCACACCTATTTGGTTTGAAAATGCCTCGTTCACGTCGTTTCACCCATTTGTCCACCCATGTAGCTACAAAAATTTAAACGGACCATACTGAGATGATCCCTAACCTTTGTGGCATGCCTCGATCAATATTTTGGCTGCAGCACGCCCGATTCCAAGGCCCACCCTTAAACTGTGGGCTATAGCACACTGATTTAGCCCGAAAATGCCCCGTTCACGTTGTTTCACCCGTTTGTCCATCCAAATGGACAAAAAAATTTAACAAACCACACTGGGATGATCCCCAACCTCTCTATCACACCCTGATTAATTTTTGGCTGACAAAACATCTGGACCTCAGGCCCAAACTAGAAACTGTGGGCTATAGCACACCGATTTGGCTTTAAAATGCCCTGTTCGTGCCGTTTTGCTCGTTTGTCCACCCAAATGGCCACAAAAAATTAAACGTACGACACTAGGACGATCCCCAACTTCTCTGGCACACCTCAGTCAATTTTTCGGCCCACAACACTCTCGGACCTTGGGATCACCCCAAAAACCGTAGGCTATATTACACCAATTTAGCCCGAAAAATGCCCTATTTATGCCCTTTTGCCTGTTTGTCCACTCAAATAGCCACGAAAAATTAAACAGACTATTCTGAGACAATCCCCAACCTCCTTGGCATGCTTAAGTTGATTTTCAACCTACAGTATGCCCAAAACCCTAGCCTACCCTCGAAACCATGGGCTATAGCAGACCAATTTAGCCTGAAAATGCCCTGTTCGTGCTGTTTCGCCTGTTTGTCCACCCAAATGGCCACAAAAAATTAAACGAACAACTCTGGGATGATCCCAACTTCCCTGGCACACCTCGATCAATTTTCTGCCTACATCACACCCAAACCCCGAACTCACCCCCAAAATCATGGGCTGTAGTACACCTATTTGGCCCGAAAAATGCCTTTTTTGCGTTGTTTCACCTGTTTGTCCACCCAAATAGCCATGAAAAATTAAACGGATCACACTGGGATGATCCCAACCTCCCTAGAATACCCCGGTAAATTTTTGGCAAACAACATGCTCGGAGATCGGGCCCACCCTCGAAACCGTGGGCTAAGCACACAGATTTGGCCCAAAATACCCCGTTTACACTGTTTCGCCCATATGGCCACGAAAAATTAAAAGGACAATATTGGGATGATCCCCAACTTCCCTATCATTCCTTGGTTGATTTTCAGCCCACAGCATGCCTGAACACTGGGCCCACCCCCAAAACTGTGAGCTATAGCGCACCGATTTAGCCTGAAAATGCCCTGTTCGCACTATTTCGCCAGTTTATCAACCCAAATAGCCATAAAAAATTAAATGGAAAATACTGGGATGATCCCCAACCTCCCTGGCATGCCTCGATCAATTTTTGGCCCACAGCACACCCGGCCCTGGGCCCACCCCTAAAACCGTGGGCTATTGCACACTAATTTGGCCCAAAAATGACCCATTCGCGTCGTTTTACCCGTTTGTCCACCCAAATAGTGACAAAAAATTAAAATCACCACACTGGGATGATCCCCAACCTCCCTAGCACACCCCGATCGATTTTTGGCCCATAGCACGCACAGAAACTAGGCCTACCCCCGAGACCATAGGCTATAACACACCAATTTTGCATAAAAATGCCTTGTTTGCACCATTTTGCCTATTTTTCACCCAAATGGCCACAAAAAATTAAATGGACCATACTGAGATGATCAACAAACTCCCTAAAATGCCCACACCTCAGGCCTACCTCCAAAACCATGGGCTATAGCACAACGATTTGACTCAAAATGCCCTATTCATGTCATTTCATCCATTTATCCACCCAAATAGCCACGAAAAATTAAAAAAATCACAATGGGATGATCCCCAATATCCCTAGCATACCCTGGTCGATTTTTGACCCACAGCACGCTCAAACCCTGGTCCCACCCCCAAAATAGTAGGCTATAGCACACCGATTTAGCCCGAAAATGCTCCGTTCGCACCGTTTAGCCCGTTTGTTCAACCAAATGGCCATAAAAAATTAAAGGGACCATACTAGGATGATCCCCAACCTCCTTGGCATGCCCCAGTCAATTTTTGGACCACAGCATGCTCGAACCCCGAGCCCACCCCCAAAACCGTGGGCAATAACACACTGATTTTGCTCAAAAATGCCCTATTTGTGCAGTTTTACCCATTTGTCCACCCAATTGGCCACAAAATTAAACGGACCATACTGGGATAATCCCAAACCTTCTTGGCATGCCCCAGTTTATTTTCATCCAACAGCACGCCCGGACCCTGGCCCAATCCCAAAATTATGGGCTATAGCACACTGATTTGGCCCAAAAATGCCTCGTTTCGCCCGTTTGGCCATCCAAATGGCCACAAAAAATTAAACGAACCATGATGGGATGATCCCCAACATCCTTGGCATGCCCCGATCAATTTTCGACCAACAACATGCCCGAACCTCGAGCCCAGACCTGGAATCGTGGGCAATAGCTCATCGATTTTGTTCAGAAATGCCTCGTTCACGCTGTTTTTCTCGTTTATCCGCCCAAATAGACACAAAAATTTAAACGGAACTTATTGGGATGATACCCAACAACCTTGGCATGCCTCGGTCACTTTTTGAGCCTCAGCATGCCCGGTCCCCAAGCCCACCCTCGAAATCGTGGGATATAGCACACTGATTTGGCCTGAAAAATTAAATGGACCACATTGGAATGATCCCCAACGTCCCTATTATGCTTCAATCAATTTTTGGCCCACAGTACGCCCGGACCCCAAGCCCACCCCCAAAATTGTGGGCTATAGCACACCAATTTTTCCCAAAAATGCCCTATTCACACTATTTCTCTAGTTTGTACACCCAAATGGCCATAAAAAATTAAACAGACCATACTGGGATGATCCCCAACCTCCCTAGAATGCCCCTATCAATTTTGGGCCCATAGCATGCCTAGACCTTGGGCCCACCCCCAAAACCGTTGGCTATAGCACACCTATTTGGCCCGAAAATGCCCCATTCACGCTATTTCACCTGTTTTTCTTCCTTAATGGCCATAAAAAATTATATGAACCACACAGGGTCGATCCTTAACTTCCTTGGCATGCCCCGATTGATTTTCGACCCACAGCATGCCCAAACCTCGGGCTTATCCCCTAAACCGTTGGCTATAGCACACCAATTTGGCCTGAATATGCCCTGTTAGCACCATTTTTCCCATTTGTCCACCCAAATATCCATAAACAATTAAACACACCACACTAGGATGATCTCCAATCTCACTGTCACTCCCCAGATAATTTTTGGCCCACAGCACGCTCGGACCTCGGGCCCACCCCCAAAATCGTGGTCTATAGCACATCGATTGGCCTAAAATTGCCCCGTTCATTCTGTATCACCCATTTTCCCACCTAAATGGCCACGAAAAATTAAATAACCACACTAGGATGATCCCCTACCTCTCTGGAATGCCTCTATTGATTTTTGGCCCACAGAACGCCTGAACCCCAAGCCCACCCTCCAAATCGTGGGCTATAGCACAATAATTTGGCTCAAAAATATCTTGTTTGCACCATTTCACCCGTTTGTCCACTCAAATGGCCATGAAAAATTAATTGGACCATACTGGGAAGATCCTCAGTCTCTTTGGGATGCCTGATTTTTGGCCCATAGCAAACTCGGACCTCGAGCCCACCCCCAAAATAGTGGGCTATAGCATAATGATTTGGCTCAAAAATACGCTGTTAGTGGCGTTTAGCCCATTTGTCCACACAAATGGCCATAAAAAATTAAACATACCACACTAGGATGATCCCCAACCTCCCTAGCATGCCTCGATTGATTTTCGGCCCACAACACGCCTGGACCCTGGTCTTACCCCTGAAATTGTGGGCTATAGCACATCGATTTATCCTGAAAATGCCCCATTCGTGTCGTTTCACCTTTTGTCCACCCAAATGGCCATGAATAATTAAATGAACTACACTGAGATGATCCCAACCTCCCTAGCATTCCCCGATCGATTGTTAGCCCACCACATTCCTGGACTACGGGCCCACCCCCAAAATCGTTGGCAATAGCATAGTGATTTGGCTCAAAAATGCCCTGTTCGCGCCGTTTCGCCTATTTGTCCACCTAAATGGCCACAAAAATTTAAACGGACCACACTGGGATGATCCCCAACCTCCCTGGCATGCTCCGATAGATTTTTGGCCCATATCACGCCCGAACCTTTGGCCCACCTCTGAAATCGTAGGCTATAGCACACCGATTTAGCCTAAAAATGCCCCATTCATGCTGTTTTGACCGTTTGTCCACTATAATGGCCACAAAAAATTAAATGAACCATACTAAGATAATACCCAACCTCTCTGGCATGCCCCAATAAATTTTTTGCCCATATTACGCTCGGACCACATGACCACCCCCAAAACTATGGGCTATAGCACACCGATTTGGCCCAAAAATGCGCCGCTTGTGTTGTTTCATGGGTTTGTCCACCCAAATCGCCATGAAAAATTAAACGGACCATACTAGGATGATCCCAACCTCCCTTCCATGCCCCAGTCAATTTTCGACCCACAACACTCTCGAACCCCGGGCCACCCCCAAAACCATGGGCTATTGCACATCGATTTGGTGTAAAAATTTCCTATTCATGCCATTTTGCCCGTTTGTGAACCTAAATGGCCATGAAAAATTAAATTCACCATACTAGGATGATCCCCAGCCTTCTTGGAATGCCCCGATCAACTTTTGGCCCATAGCACGCCCGAACACCAGACCCACTCCCAAAATTGTGGGCTATAGCACACCGATTTAGCCTGAAAATGCTTTATTTTTGCCATTTTGTCCATTTGTCCATCCAAATGGCCATGAAGAATTAAATAGACCACACTGGGACAATCACCAACTTCCCTAGCACACCTTGATCAATTTTTAGCCCACAGCATGCCCAAAACTCAGGCCAACCCCCAAAACCGTGGGCGATAGCACACCAATTTGTGTCAAAATGCCCTGTTCGCATTGTTTCTCCCATTTTTCCATCCAAATGGCCTCAAAAAATTAATAAAATCACATAGGGATGATCCCCAACATGCCTGGCATACCCTGGTCAATTTCTAACATATAGCACGCCTGGACCCCAGACCTACTCATGTGTGAGCAGATGTTAACATATTTGAGGCTTTTAATTGAGAATAATTGCAAGGTATTAATCAAATTTTGTTGTTTTTGATTGTTTTATCCTTGATTTTGCATTAGAAACTATGATGCTAGAGAACCAACAAGGATGGAAGTAAAAGAGTTAAAATCTGAAGCAAAAAGAAGAGAAGTATGGTTGATGACATTCCTGATAAGTCATCAGCCCTGTGATAAGTTATCATCTTTATTATCAACCTTAGATAGAGAATGGACCTTAGATGAAAGTTCTGATGACATTTTATGATAGGCCGTTATAATGGTGATAAGTCATCAGGAATGCCATCAGACTTAGGCAGGACATGAGAATTGGAGCAAAAGTATGATGACATTTCTAATATGTCGTCACAGTCCTGATAAGCCGTCATAAGTTTCCTTCAACCTAAGATATTACTAGTGCAGATTTGAAGAAGACCTGACGACATTCTTGATAAGTCGTCAGGATCCTGATAAGGCGTCACCAATAGTCGTTGTCTATTCCAAGAAAAAGTTGTAACCTTGATTTTGTTTCCACCTTGTTTAGGGTTTTTTTAGGGGGTCGACACATTGAGTTTTGAGATAACATATTTTGATATTTTTCTCTCTCTACTTTTGGGTTGAAAAAACAAAATACATTAAAAAGATTATTACCAGTAATTTGGGATTTCCTTTGTGATCTAATTTGTGATTCACTAGTTATTATTCAGCTTTGTAAGTTTATATTTCAAATTATGAATTCAATTATGTGTTTCATTTGTTGCATCATGAGTGGCTAAATTCCATCAACCTGAGTTATGGGATCTAGGGTTAGGTCTTGATAAGATGCTAAGTGTTCAAGATTCAAAAGGTGGTAGGATTTCTTGATAATTCTGAAGCTGTAGTTAATGTCTGTTGGTTGCAAACAGTAGACACACCTGCTTTGATTTGCTTGAGAAAGAAATCAAATATAATAGGAAGTGAGTTATCAACAGGGACTCAGAAATACTTTATTTAATAACCAGCATTGTAACCAGGTTGGTTAACCTGAGGTAAAATTTAGGCAGTGAATAAAAATTCCCTAACTCCAAGAGGATTAGGAAATTAAACGCTTAAGTAGGTCGAGAGAAATTTAAGCATAATATCGATAAAGATAGCTTGTTGTCCTATCTACCGTGAGAATCTTGAACCACTATTAGCATCTGTCAAGTACCGAACACCCTAGTGAACATAATTCTGGTTTTCTATAAACTCTTGACTACAAACACTGATTAAAGCGACCGACAATTATTTTCTAATCATTAAAAATCCCCATTTTGTCTTCTCGTGCCAATTATTTGAATTTAACTTGTAGCTTTAGTTTCAAACTAGTTTAATCGCTACTCACATTATTCCCTGTTGATTCGACCCTAACTCCAAAGTTGGGTAAATATATTGACGACAACCGCCTTGCACTAAATTGACGTATAAGTTGAGCATTATCAAAAATTGCGCCGTTTCCAGGGAACAATTTGGCGTATTGAGTTGGTTTGAAATTTTAGCCTACTTGCTTGAACTCAAACTTAAATAATTGTTTTTAGTTTTCTTTTATTTCTTGTGTTAGATAGATTTTTATTTTAGTTTACTTATTACTATGGCATTGTGGAATGAACATGAGCTTGGTGGTTGGAAATCTTATCTTGATGATCCATGTCCATATTATGATCGACGTCACTTTTGGTAAGATTCTAGATATGATCCCCAGAGAGAGATGTGTGCACCATCTCCATCCTACCAGGAGTATGATTGTTCTTTATATGGTGGTCAAGATGGACATTAGAGTGATTGACTAAATTCCCCCTCCCCCCATTGTGCTAACCCAAATTCTAGTTCTTCTTATGATTTTGATAGGTCTTTTAGTCAAAAAAAGGTAGAACAAAACACCGGAAAGAGTGGCATTAAAGCTATGCTTCAACTAATATTGGATCATATGGACACAAGGAATGATATCATATGTGATATACGTCAAGACATTAGGGCATTTAATAAGGAAAGAGAAAGGATAAGGGAGATGGATATTGAGGTCCATAATCTAAAGCTCTCTTCTACATTTTATTTAGATGATATCTTGCATGTGGAATCATTTAGACTAATCGAAGAGTGTGAAGATGAGGAGCAAGAATCCTATAGTGATTTTGAGCTTGATGTTGAGCAACCCTTGGTTATTTCCCAACCAACCGAACCATTTATGAACGAAGATGTTAAAGATGAGGAAATAGTACTAGAGTCAAAAGAAAAAATCAAGCATAATTCTTGTGAAGATTCTAGTCCATTTTAGAGTAAATATATATTATGGATGCTACCCCAAAATTGAGAGTTAGTCCTCATTCGAACCACTTTTCAAGATTATGCTTGGTGGATGTGATGAAAGTTGAATCACCCGAGCAAATGATGAATTTTGAAAATGAGGAAGAAAATTCTTACATTTTGGGAGTTTGTCATTCCAAAAGGGTATGCTACAACCCCAATCTTGAAGGCCAAGAATCTTAAATATCAATGTCCATTTAGTGACTTTTTAAGATCCTTACTATTGCCCAATGAGCCCATATAAAAGTTCGATCCAAAATTGGGCAAGCGAGTCTAGTCTTTGAAGTGGCATGATAGAACATTCCTTATCATGCCCTCACATTTTCCCAATGGACCTAAAAGATGTAAAGATCAAAAGATGGTCCGACAATTCAAATCGTCAAAGTAGAGGGATAAAGGATGACTAAATATTGTCGTGCCACGACACTAAATTAGGCGCTTCTTGGGAGGCAACCCAAGGTATTTTGTTGTTTGTCTTCGTATTATGTTATTAACATCTGATCTTCACACCCATGGTGCCACAGGTATGTTTCTAACTCTCTTTATTTGTTTGATGCATTGGGGACATTGTATGATTTTAAGTTGAGGGTGGGGAAACTTGTGGGTGTTGATTTCCTCTTGGGGTTTTTGTTGTCGTGCCTCTTTTCCCCGGAGTCATGTTTCTAGTAGAGCCAGCATGTTTAGGCATATTGTTTTTGTTTTGTGATGTGTTGTAGTTGACTACGAGAAATATAAGTACCTTAGGTAGTTAACATGATTTTGTTGATTTTTGAACACCTCTCCTATGGTCTGTTTTTATAACTGTGTGATATGTATTTATGTGTGACCACTTTGCATCTTGTTATGGCATTAGTACTAGGGACATGATAATCACTGCTAACAATTCCATGAACCGAATGGGTAGTAGCTTGTGATGTACCTTTGTGCCATATGTGTGTGAGATACTACCTAGTTCCCATTGTGTGTTAAAGCCAAAACTTGCCCGGTTGGTCTTGCCTTGGTTGTAGGATAGCAGTTAGGAAAGGATCATAGGCCGTTGTTGATATTAGTCCACTTTTAGCCAAAATTATGTTCCATGTGTGAATAATATCCCTTGATCCTGATTTTGAGCCTGAATGCCTATTTTTTTATTATACCTATCACCTTCCCATTTGTATCACAATGAAACTGTTTTGGCCCTGGTCCTTCTTGGACACTGTGCACCTTGACTTAGGCAAATGGCCTAAGTTGAGGGTGGCTATCATAGGGGTACATTATGTAAAATGAATAGGAAGAAAGGTAGAGTAAAAGAAAAGAATAAAAAGTTGGGTGCGGTAGAAAAGAGCAAGAAAAAGAAAAGTTGTGAAAAAAAAAGTAATTGTAGAAAAGACCGTACCCATCCTGAATAAGTGTGATCAAGAAGCGGAAAAGGCTAATGAGTGAAGGTTGGGGATCATCCCAGTATGGTTCGTTTAATTTTGTGTCCATTTAGGTGGACGAACGAGCAAAACAACATGAACGGAGAGTTTTCGAGCCAAATCGGTGTGTTATAGCCCACAATTTTAGGGGTGGGCTCGGGGTCTGGGCATGTTATAGTCTGAAAATTGATCGGGGTATGCCAAGGAGGTTGGGGATCATCCAAGTATGGTCCATTTAATTTTTTGTGGAAATTTGGGTGGACAAACGGGCGAAACGGCGCGAACGGACAATTTTTTGCCAATTTAATGTATTATAGCCCATGGTTTCGGGGGTGGGCCTATGGTCTGAGTGTGTTGTGGGCCAAAAATCGATCGAGACATGACAGGAATGTTGGAGATTATCTCAGTATGGTCCGTTTAAAATTTTTTGGCCATTTGGGTGGACAAACATGCGAAACAACGTCAACGGGACATTTTAAGGAAAAATTAGTGTGCTATTAACCACGATTTAAGGGGTAGGCCCGGGAGCCGAATGTGTTGTGGGCCAAAAAATTGATCGAGCATGCTAGAGAGGTTGGGGATCATCCTAGTGTGGTCTACTTAAATTTTCGTGTCCATTTGGGTGGACAAACGGGCGAAATAGCACAAACAGGGCATTTTTGGGCCAAATCGGTGTGCTATAGCCCATGGTTTTAGGGGTGGGCCCAGGTTCCGAGCGTACCGTGGGCCAAAAATTGATCGGGGCATACCAAGGGGGTTGAGGATCATCCTAGTGTGGTCCGTTTAAATTTTTGTGGCCATTTAGGTGGACAAATGGGTGAAACAACGCGAATGGGGCATTTTCGAGACAAATCGGTGGGCTATAGCCCATGGTTCTGGGGGTGGGCCCAAGGTCCAGCGTGCTATGGGAAAAAAATCGAATGGGACATGCTAGGAAGGTTAGGATTGTGCCAGTGTAGTTCGTTTAAATTTTTGTGGTTATTTGGGTGAACAAACGGGTGAAACGACACGAATGGGGCATTTTCGGGCTAAATCAGTGAGCTATAGCCCACAATTTTGGGGGTGGGCCCTAGGTAGCGGTGTTCTGTTGGCCAAAATTAGACTAGGGTATTCTAAGGAGGTTGGGTATCATCCCAGTGTGGTCCGTTTAATTTTTTATGGTGATTTGGGTGGACAAACGGGTGAAACGGCATGAACGGGGCATTTTTGGGCTAAATTGGTGTTCTATAGCCCACAGTTTAGGGAAAGGGCCAGGGGTCTGGGCATGTTGTAGGACAAAAATCATCTGAGCCATGCCAGCGAAGTTGGGGATCATCCCAGTTTGTTCGTTTAAATTTTAGTGGCTATTTGGGTGTAAAAACTGGCGAAATAGTGAGAACATGGCATTTTTGGGCCAAATCGGTGTGCTATAGCCCACGATTTTGGGGGTGGGCCTGGGTTCGGGCATGTTGTAGTCCAAGAATAGATCGGGGCATGCCAGGGAGGTTGGTGATCATCCCAATATGGTTCGTTTAAATTTTCTTGGCCTTTTGGGTGGACAAATAGGAGAAATGGTGCGAATGGGCCATTATCGGGCCAAATCGGTGTGCTATTGCCCACGGTTTTAGGGGTGGGCCCGGGGTTTGGGTGTATCGCTGGTCATAAAATGTTCGGGGTAGGCCAGGGAGGTTAGGGATCATCCCAGTATGGTCCGTTTAAATTTTTTGGCTATTTGGGTGTATAAAAGGGCGAAACAGCGCGAATGTGGCATTTTTTGGCCAAATCAGTGTGCTATAGCCCTCAGTTTCATGGGTGGTCCCGGTTTCCGGGCGTGCTGTGTGTGAAAAATTGACAAACAGAAAAAACAGCATGAACGGGGCATTTTTGGGTCTAATTGGTGTGCTATAGCCCATGGTTTTAGGTGTGGGCCTAGAGTTTGGGCGGATATGGGCCAAAAATCAATCGGAGCATACCAGGGAGGTTGGGGATGGTTCCAGTGTCGTTTGTTTAAATTTTTTTGCCATTAGGTGGATAAACATATGAAATGGCATGAACAGAGCATTTTTGGGCCAAATTGGTATGCTATAGCCCATGGTTTTGGGGTGGGCCCTGGGTCAAGGCTTACTAATGGCTGAAAATCGACCGAGGAATTCCAGAAAAGTTGGGATCATCCCAGTGTGGTACATTTTAATTTTTGTGGCCATTTGGGAGGACAAACACGCAAAACGGTGCAAATGAGGCATTTTCGGGCTAAACCAGTGTGCTATAGCCTACGGTTTTGGGGATGGGCTCAGGGTCCGGGTGTACTGTGGTCTTAAAATCTACTGGGGTGTGCCAGGGAGTTCAAACATTATCCCAGTGTGGTCCTTTTAATAAATGATGGCCATTCAGGTGGACAAACGGGAGAAACGGCACAAACAGGGCATTTTGGGCCTAAATTTGTATGCTATAGCTCACGATTTTGGGGGTGGGATCAGGGTTCGAGCATGCTGTAGGCTAAAAATTGACCAGGGCATGCCAGGGAGGTTAGGGATTGTCCTAGTATGGTTTTTTTAAATTTTGTGGCCATTTGTGTGGACAAACAGGCGAAACAGCACGAAGGGGGTACTTTTGCACAAAATTAGTCTGCTATAGCCTGCGGTTTCGACTGTGGACCTAGGGTCCGGGCATGCTATAATCCTAAAATTGATTAGGGCATGCCAGGGAGGTTGGGAATCATCCCATTATAGTACGTTTAAATTTTTGGGGCCATTTAGTTGGACAAACAGGTGAAACGAAGTGAACAGAGCATTTTCGAGCCAAATTGGGGTGCTATAGCCCACGATTTTGGGGGTGGGTCTGGGTCCAGGTGTACTATTGGATGAAAATTAATCGAGGCATAATAGGGAGGTTGGGTATCGTCCCATTATGGTCTATTTAAATTTTCGTGGCCATTTGTGTGGATAAAAGGGCAAAATGGCATTAACGAGGCATTTTCAGGCTAAATTAGTGTGCTATAGCCCACGGTTTCAAGGGTGGGCTCAGGGTCTGAGTGTACTGTGTCCCAAAAATTGATCGGTGCATGCCAGAGAGGTTAGGGATAATCCCATTATGGTCCGTTTAAATTTTGTTTGCTATTTGGGTGGACAAATGGGCAAAACGGCGCGAATGGGGCATTTTTGGGCCAAATTGATGTGCTATAGCCCATGTTTTAGGGGTGGGCCTGTGTCCGGGCGTGCTGCTGGCTGAAAATCGACCTGGCTAGTCCAAGGAGGTTGGGAATCATCCCAGTGTGGTCCGTTTCAATTTTTTCGCTATTTGGGAGGGCAAACAGGCAAAACAACATGAACGGGGCATTTTTGGGCCAAACCATTGTGCTATAGCCTACAATTTTTGGGTGGGCCTAGGGTCTGGGCGTGCTGTGGGCTGAAAATTGATCGGGGCATGGATGGGAGGCTAGGGATCATCCTAGTGTGGTCCATTTATATTTTCGTGTCCATTTGGGTGGACAAACAAGAGAAACGGTGCAAACGGGGCATTTTCAGGCCTAATCGGTGTGCTATAGCCCATGGTTTTGGGGGAGGGCCGGGGTCTGGGTGTGCTATAGGCCAAAAATCGACTGGGGCATGCCAAGGAGTTAGGTATCATCCCAGTGTGGTCTGGTTAAATTTTTGTGGCCAATTGGGTGGACAAACAGATAAAACGGCGCGAACGGGGCAGTTTTGGGCCAAATCTATGTGTTATATAACCCATGATTTAGGGGGTGGGCCCAGGTGTACTGTGTTTTAAAAATCAATCGGGGCACGCCAGAGAGGTTGGGGATCAACCCAATATGGTCCATTTCAATTTTTGTGGCCATTTGGGTGGACAAAGGGTGAAATGGTATGAATGGGGCATTTTTGGGCCAAATTGATGTGCTATAAACCACAGTTTTGAGGGTTAAAAATCGACCGAGACATGCTACGGATGTTTGAGATCATCCCAGTATGGTCCGTTTATTTTTTCATGGGCATTTGGGTGGAAAACAGGCTAAACGGTGCAAACAGGGAATTTTTGGGGCTAATCGATATGTTTTAGCTGACGGTTTTGGGGGTAGGCCCGGGGTACGGGCGTGCTGTGGATTAAAAATCGATCGGGGTATGCTAGGGAGTTGGAGATCATCCCAGTGTGGTCCGTTTAAACTTTTGTGGCCATTTGGGTAGACAAACGCATGAAATAGCGCAAAAGGTGCATTTTTAGGAAAACTCAGTGTGCGAGAATGGGCATTTTAAGGCCAAACCGGTGGGCTATAGCCAATGATTTTGGGGGTTGTCCCAGGTCCGGGCGTACTATAGGCCAAAAATCGATTAGGGCATGCCAGGGAGGTTGGGGATCTTCTCAGTATGGTCCGTTAAAATTTTTGTGGCCATTTGGGTGGACAAACAGGCAAAATGGGGTGAACGGGGCATTTTTGGGCTAAATTGATGGGCTATAGCCCATGGTTTTAAGGTATAACTCAGGGTTCGAGCGTGCTCTAAGTCAAAAATTGACCATGACATAACAGGGAGGTAAGGGATTGTTCTAGTATGGTCCGTTTAAATTTTCATGGTCATTTGGGTGGACAAACAGGCGAAATGGCACGAATGGGGCATTTTTGGGACAAATCGATGTCGTATAGCCTTCGATTTCAGGGGTGGGCCCGAGTTTCGAGTGTACTATTGATGAAAAATCGATCGACACATGCCAGGGAGGTTAGATATCATCTTAGTGTGGTTCGTTTAAATTTTCATGGCCATTTGGGTGGACAAATGAGCAAAATGGTGCAAATGAGGTATGTTCGGGCTAAATTGGTGTTCTATAGCCCACGGTTTCGAGGGAGGGCCCGGGGTTCTGGCGTGCTGTTGGACAAAAATTGACCTAGCGTGTTAGAGATGTTAGGGATCATCCCAGTATGGTCCGTTTAAATTTTTGTGGTCATTTGGGTGAAGAAATGGGGAAAACAGCACGAATGGGGCATTTTTAGGCTAAATCGATGGGCTATAGCCCACGATTTTGGGGGTGGGCCCAGTTTCGAGCGTGCTGTAGGACAAAAATAGATTGAGGCATGTCAGAAATGTTGGGTATCATCTCAGTATAGTCCGTTTAAATTTTCATGGCTATTTGGGTTTGCAAACAGGTGAAACAACGCGAATGGGGCATTTTCGGGCCAAATCGGTGTGATATAGCCCACGGTTTCACGGGTGGGTCCAGGGTTCGGGCATGCTGTGGGTGAAAAATCAACCGGAGCGTGCCAGGGAGGTTGGGGATCTTTCCAATGTGATCTATTTAATTTTTTGTGGCCATTTGGGTGATCAAACGGGAAAAACAGAGTGAATGGGGCATTTTCGGGCCAAATAAGTGTGCTATAGCCTACGGTTTCAGTGGTGGGCAAGGGGTCCGAGCGTTCTGTGGGTCAAAAATTAATCGGCGTATGCCAGGGAGGTTGGGAATCATCCTAGTGTGGTTTGTTTAAATTTTTATGGCCATTTGGGTGGATAAATGGGCAAAATGGTGCGAACGGGGTATTTTCGAGGCAAATCCGTGTGCTATTGCCCACAGTTTCTGGGGTGGGCTTGGGGTAAAGGCATGTTGTGGGCTTAAAATCAACTGAGGCATTTCATGGAGGTTGAGGATTATCCCAGTATGGTCAGTTTAAATTTTTGTGGCCGTTTGGGTGGACAAACGGGCGAAATGGCGCGAATGGGCATTTTCGAGCTAAATCGGTGTGCTATTACCCACGATTTTGGGGGTGGGCCAGGGGTCCAAGCGTGCTGTGGGACAACAATTGACCGGGTCGTGCCAGGGAGGTTGCGGATCATCCCAGTATAGTCCGTTTAAATTTTCATGGCTATTTGGGTGGATAAAAGGACAAAACAATATGAACGGGGCATTTTTGGGCTAAATTGTTGTGTTATGGCCTACGGTTTAAGGGGTGGGCCCGGGGTCCGGGCGTGCTGTGTGCCAAAAATTGATCGAGGCATGTGAGGGAGGTTGGGGATTATCCCAGTATGGTCCGTTTAAATTTTTGTGGCAATTTTGATCGACAAACGGATGAAACGACGCAAAAGGGGCATATTTAGGACAAATCGGTGTGCTAAGCCCACTATTTTAGGGGTCGGACTGCGTTTCGAGCGCGTTGTGGGCTAATAATTGATCGGGATATGCTAGGGTTGTTCGGTATCATTCCATTGTGGTACGTTTTATTTTTTGTGGCCATTTGTGTGGGCAAACGTGCGAAACAGTACGAATGGGGTATTTTTGGGCCAAATTGTTGTGATATAGACTACGGTTTTGGGGGTTGGCTCGGGTCTCTGCATGCTGTGGGCTAAAAATTAAATGGGCATGCCAAGGAGGTCGGGGATCATCCCTGTATGGTCTATTTAAATTTTTGTGGCCATTTGGGGGGACAAACTATTAAAATAGGGCGAACGAAGCATTTTCAGGCTAATTTGATGTGCTATAGCCCACGGTTTCGAGGGTGGGCCCAGGGTTCGAGCATGCTATGGTTTAAAAATAGATCAGGGCATGCCAGGGAGGTTAGGGATTCTCCCAGTATGGTTCGTTAAAATATTCTTGGTCATTTGGGTGGACAAATGAGCAAAACGGTGCGAACGGGGCATTTTTGGCGCAGATCAGTGTGTTATAGCTTACAGTTTTGGGTGTAGGCTCGATGTCCAAGCGTACTATTGGTCAAAAAATGATCGGGGCATGCTAGGGAGGTTGGGGATAGACCCAGTGTGGTCCGTTTAAATTTTTGTGGCCATTTAGGTGGAAAAAAGGGCAAAACGGCGCGAACAGGGCATTTTTGGGTCAAATTGATGTGCTATAGCCCACGATTTCGGGGGAGAGCTCGGGGTCCAGGTGTGCTGTGGGCTAAAAATCCATCGGGTCATGTTAGGGAGGTTAGGGATCATCCCAGTAGGGTCCACTTAAATTTTTACAGCCATTTGGGTGGACAAATGGAAAAAACAGTGTGAGCGGGGCATTTTTGGGGTAAATAGGTGGGCTATAGCCAAGGGTTTTGGGTGTGAGTTTGGGTTTGGGTGTGTTGTGGGTCAAAATAAACTAGGGAGTGCCAGAGAGATTGGAGATTATCCCAGTGTAGTCCGTTTAAATTTTAGTGGCTATTTGGGTGGACAAACGGGTGGCCAAATCGTTGTGCTATAGCTCACAGTTTCAGGAGTGGGTCCGAGGTTCGGGCGTGCTGTGGGCCAAAAATCGATTGAAGCATGCCATAAAGGTTAGGGATTGTCTAAGTTTGATTCGTTTAAATTATTGTGGCCATTTGGGTTGACAAACGGGAAAAACAGCGTGAACAGGGCATTTTCGGGCTAAATTAGTGTGCTATAGCCAACGGTTTGAATGGTGGGCCAGGAGTCCGGGTAAGCTGTGGGCCAAAAATTGATCGAGGCATGTCAGAAAGGTTGGGTATCACCCCAGTATAGTTCGTTTAAATTTTTATGGCCATTTGTGTGGACAAACGAGCAAAATAGCAAGAACAGGGCATTTTTGAGCTAAATCGGTGATCTATTGCCTACGATTTTGGGGGTGGTCCCAGGGTCCAGATGTGTTGTGGGCCAAAAATTCATCAGGGCATGCCAGAGAGGTTTGGGATCATCTCAGTGTGATCCGTTTAAATTTTCATGGCCATTTGGGTGGACAAACGAGCAAAATAGCGTGAGTGGGGCATTTTTAGGCCAAATCGGTGAGCAATAGCCCACGATTTCTGGGGTTGGCCCGAGGTCTGAATGTGATGTAGGCTAAAAATCAACCGAGATATACCAGGGTGGTTGGAGATCATCCCAGTGTGATCTATTTAAATTTTAGTGGCCATTTGGGTGGATAACGGGCAAAACGATGTGAACGGGGCATTTTCGGGCACAATCAGTGTGCTATAGCCCATGGTTTCGAGGGTGGACACGGGGTCCGGGTGTATTATTGGCAAAAAAAAGATCGGGGTGTGCCAGGGATGTTGGAGATCATCCCAGTATGGTCCTTCTAAATTTTTTTGGCCATTTGGACGGATAAAAGGGTGAAATGACGTGAACGGGGCATTTTTAAGCTAAATCTTTGTGCTATAGGCCACGGTTTTGGGGGTGGACCCGGGGTCTAGGTGAGCTATGTGCCAAAAATTGACCGAGGCGTGCAAGGGAGGTTAGGGATCATCTCATTGTGGTCCGTTTAAATTTTCATGGCCATTTGGGTGGACAAACGAGCAAAACAGCGCGAAAGGGGCATTTTCGGGCCAAACTAGTGTTCTAAGCCCATAATTTTGGAGGTGGGCCTAGTTTCCGGGCGTGTTGTGGGCCAATAATTTATCGGGGCATGCCAGAGAGGTTGGGTATCATCTTATTGTGGTCTGTTTAAATTTTCGTGGATATTTGGGTAGGCAAAAGGGCAAAACAATGCAAACGGGGCATTTTTGGTCTAAATCAGGGTGGTATAGCCCACGATTTTGGGGTGGGCCCAGGTTTCGGGCATTCTATGGCCTAAAAATTGGTCGAGATATGCCAGGGAGGTTGGGAATCATTCCAGCATGGTCCGTTTAAATTTTTGTAGTCATTTGGATGGACAAATGGGCGAAATAGCACGAATGGGGCATTCTCGGGCCTAATCAATATGCTAAAGCCCACGATTTTGGGGGTGGGATCTGGGTCAAAAATCAACCAAGGCATGCAAGGGAGGTTGGGGATTGACCCCGTATGGTCTGTTTAAACTTTCTTTCCCATTTGGTTAGACAAACAGGCAAAACGGCATGAACGGGGCATTTTTGGGCTAAATTGGTATGGTATAGCCTATGGTTTTGGGGGTGGGCCCAAGGTTCGAGTATACTGTTGGTCAAAAATTGACCGGGCCATGCCAGGGAGGTTGGGGATCATCCCAGTGTGGTCCTTTTAAATTTTTGTGGCTATTTGTATGGACAAACGAGCAAAACAATGCGAACGAGGCATTTTCGGGGCATATTGGTGAGTTATAGCCTATGGGTTTGGGGGAAGGCCCGGGGTCCGGTCGTACTGCGGGCCAAAAATCAGGCGGGGTATGTCAGGGAGGTTGGGGATCATCCCATTATGGCCCGTTTTTATTTCCATTACCATTTGGGTGGATAACCAGGTACAACGGTGCGAATGGGGTATTTTTGGGCTAAATCGGTGTGCTATAGCCTACGGTTTTGGGGGTGAGCCCAGGGTTCGGGCGTACTGTGGGCTTAAAATGTACTGGGGTGTGCCAGGGAGTTCAGACATCATCCCAGTATGGTCCGTTTAATATATCGTGGCCATTCGGGTGGACAAATGGGCAAAACAGCGCAAATAGGGCATTTTTGGGCCATATCTATGTGATATAGCTCATGGTTTTGGGGGTGGGCTCGGGCGTCCGAGTATGCTGTAGGCTAAAAATCAACCAGGGCATGCCGGGGAGGTTAGGGATTGTCCTAGTGTGGTTTGTTTAAATTTTTGTGGCCATTTGTGCGGACAAACAGGCGAAACAGCACTAACGGGGGATTTTTGGGCAAAATTAGTCTGCTATAGCCCGCGGTTTCGGCTGTGGGCCCAGGGTCTGGGCATGGTATAATCCTAAAATTGACCGAGGCATGCCAGGGAGGTTGGGGATCATCCCAGTGTAGTATGTTTAAATTTTTGTGGCCATTTAGGTGGACAAATAGGTGAAACGAAGTGAACGGGGCATTTTCGAGCCAAATTGGTGTGCTTTAGCCCACGATTTTGGGCGTGGGCCTGGGTCCAGGTGTACTATTGGATGAAAATTAATCGAGCCATAATAGGGAGGTTGGGGATCATCCCAGTATGGTCTATTTAATTTTTCGTGGCCATTTGTATGGATAAAAGAGCAAAATGGCACGAACGAGGAATTTTTGAGCCAAATCAGTGTGCTATAGCCCACAGTTTCAGGGGTGGGCTTGGGGTCCGAGCGTGCTGTATCCCAAAAATCGACCGGCGCATGGCAAGGAGGTTGGGGATCATCACAGTGTGGTCCGTTAAAATTTTCTTGGCTATTTGGGTGGACAAATGGGCAAAACGGCGCGAATAGGACATTTTTGGCCCAAATCGATGTGCTATATAGCCCATGGTTTTAGGGGTGGGCCTGGTGTCTGGGCGTGCTGTTGGCCAAAACGACGTGAACGGGGCATTTTTGGGCTAAATCGTTGTGCTATAGCCCATAATTTTGGGGGTGGACCCAGGGTCCGGGCGTGCTGTGGGCTGAAAATTGATCGGGGTATGGCTGGGAGGCTGGGGATCATCCTAGTGTGGTCCATTTATATTTTTGTGTCCATTTGGATGGACAAACAAGTAAAACGGTACAAACAGGGCATTTTCAAGCCTAATCGGTGTGCTATAGCCCATGGTTTTGGGGGAGGGTCCGTGGTTTAGGAGTGTTGTAGGCCAAAAATCGACCGGGGTGTGCTAGGGAGTTTGGTATCATCCCAGTGTAGTCTGTTTAAATTCTTGTGGCCATTTGGGTGGACAAACAGACAAAACGGCGCGAACGGGGCAGTTTTAGGTCAAACCTATGTGTTATATAGCCCATGATTTAGGGGGTGGGCCCAGGTGTACTATGGTTCAAAAATTAGTCGGGGCGCACCAGGGAGGTTGGGGATCATCTTAATTTGGTCCATTTCAATTTTCGTGGCCATTTGGGTGGACAAAGAGAGAAACGGTGCGAATGGGGCATTTTCGGGCTAAATCAGTGCACTATAAACCACACTTTTGAGGGTGGGCACGGGGTTCGGGAATACTGTGGGTTAAAAATTGATCGAGATGTGCTAGGGAGGTGTGAGATCATCCCAGTATGGTCCGTTTATTTTTTCATGGACATTTGGGTGGAAAACGGGCTAAATGTGGCGAACAGGGAATTTTTGGGCCTAATCAATGTGTTATAGCCCACGGTTTTTGAGGTAGGCACGCGGTATGGGTGTGCTGTGGATTATAAATCAATCGAGGCATGCTAGGGAGTTGGGGATCATCCCAGTGTGGTCCGTTTAAACTTTTGTGGCCATTTGGGTGGACAAACACATGAAATAACGTAAAAGGTGCATTATTAGGAAAAATTAGTGTGCAACAGTACACGGTTTTTGGGATAGGATTGGGGTATGGGCGTGCGGTAGGCCAAAAATCAACCGAGGTATGCCAGGGAGGTTGAGGATCATCCTAGTGTAGTCCGTTTAAATTTTCATGGCTATTTGGATGGACAAACAGGCAAAACGGCGAGAATGGGCATTTTAGGGCCAAACCGATGGGCTATAGCCAATGATTTTGGGGGTTGTCCCAGGTCCGAGCGTACTATAGGTCAAAAATCGACTAGGGCATGCCAGGGAGGTTAAGGATCTTCCCAGTATGGTCCGTTAAAATTTTTGTGGACATTTGGGTGGACAAACAGGCAAAACGGGGTGAACGGGACATTTTTGGGTTAAATCGATGTGCTATAGCCCATGGTTTCAAGGTATAACTCGGGGTTCGAGCGTGCTATAAGCTGAAAATCGACCATGACATGACAAGGAGGTAAGAGATTGTCCTAGTATAGGTCATTTAAATTTTCATGGTTATTTGGGTGGTCAAATAGGCAAAATGGCACGAATGGAACATTTTTGGGACAAATCAGTGTCGTATAGCCTACGGTTTCAGGGGTGGGCCTGAGGTTCGAGTGTACTATTGATGAAAAATTGATTGAGGCGTGCCAGGGAGATTGGGGATCATCCCAGTGTTGTCCGTTTAAATTTTCGTGGCCATTTGGGTAGACAAACGAGCAAAACGGTGCAAACGAGGAATGTTCGGGCCAAATCGGTGTGCTGTAGCCTACGATTTCGGGGGAGCCCCAGGGTTCGGGCGTGCTTTTGGCCAAAAATCGATCGGCCATGTCAGGGATGTTAGGGATCATCCTAGTATGGTCTGTTTAAATTTTTGTGGCCATTTGGGTGGACAAATGGGGAAAATAGCACGAACAGGGCATTGTTGGGCTAAATCGATGGGCTATAGCCCACGGTTTTGGGGGTGGGCCCAGTTTTGAGCGTGCTGTAGGCCAAAAATAGATTGGGGCATGCCAGAGATATTGGGTATCATCTCAGTGTAGTCCGTTTAAATTTTCATGGCTATTTGGGTTTACAAACAGGCAAAACAACACGAATGGGGCATTTTCGGGCCAAATCAGGGTAATATAGCCCACGGTTTCAGGGGTGAGTCCAGGGTTCGAGCGTATTGTGGGCGAAAAATCAACCGGAGCATGCCAGGGAGGTTGGGGATCTTCCCAATGTGATCAATTTAATTTTTTGTGGCCATTTGGGTGATCAAACGGGAAAAACAGCGTGAACGGGGCATTTTCAGGACAAATAGGTGTGTTGTAGCCTACGATTTCAGTGGTGGGCAAGGGGTCCGAGGGTGTTGTGGTCCAAAAATTAATCAAGGCATGTCGTGGAGGTTGTGGATCGTCCTAATGTGGTTTGTTTAAATTTTTGTGGCTATTTAGGTGGATAAACAGGCAAAATGGTGCGAACGAGGTATTTTCGGGCTAAATCGGTGTGCTATTGCCCACATTTTTGGGGGTGAACCTGGGGCATTCCTGGGAGGTTGGGGATCATCCCAGTGTGGTCCATTTAAATTTCCATAGCCATTTGGGTGGACAAATGGGCAAAATAGTGCGAACAGGGCATTTTTAGGCGAAATCGGTGAGCAATAGCCCACGGTTTTGGGGGTGGGCCTGGGGTCAAGGCGTGCTCTGGGATAAAAATCAATAGAGGAACGCCAGGGAGGTTGGGGATTATCCCAGTATGGTCTGTTTAAATTTTTGTGGCTGTTTGGGTGGACAAACGGGAGAAATGGGGCGAATGGGGCATTTTCGAGCTAAATCGGTGTGCTATTACCCACAATTTTGGGGGTGGGCCAAGGGTCCAAGCGTGCTGTGGGCCAAAAATTGACCGGGGCATGACAGGGAGGTTGGGGATCATCCTAGTATAGTCCGTTTAAATTTTTGTGGCCATTTGGGTGGATAAAAGGGCAAAACGACATGAACGGGGCATTTTTAGGCCAAATCGTTGTGTTATAGCCCACGGTTTAGGGGGTGACTGGGGTCCGGGCGTGCTGTGTGCCAAAAATCAATTGAGGCATGTCAGAGAGGTTGCGGATCATCCCAGTGTGGTCCATTTAAATTTTTGTGACAATTTGGGTCGACAAAAGGGTGAAACGACGCAAAAGGGGCATGTTCGGGATAAATTGGTGTGCTAATCCCACGATTTCAGGGGTGGGATTGGGTTCCTAGCGTGTTGTGGGCTTATAATCAATTGGGACATGCTAGGGTTGTTGGGTATCATTCCAGTGTGGTCCGTTTTAATTTTTATGGCCATTTGTGTGGGCAAACGGGCGAAACAATGCGAATGGGGTATTTTTCGGCCAAATCGTTGTGCTATAGCCTACGGTTTTGGGGGCTGGCTCGGGTCCCTGCATGCTGTAGGCTAAAAAACAAATGGGTGTTGCAAGGAGGTTGGGGATCATCCCAGTATGGTTCGTTTAAATTTTTGTGGCCATTTGGGTAGACAAACTGGATAAACGGGGTAAACGGAGCATTTTCAGGCTAATTCGATGTGCTATAGCCCACGGTTTTAGGGTGGGCCCAGGGTTCGAGCATGCTATGGTTCAAAAATAGATCAGGACATGCCAGGGAGGTTAGGGATTCTCTCAGTGTGGTTCGTTAAAATATTCTTGGTCATTTGGGTGGACAAATGAGCGAAACGATGCGAACGGGGCATTTTTGGCCCAGATCAGTGTGCTATAGCTTACAGTTTTGGGTGTGGGCTCGAGGTCCATGCAAACTATTGGTAGAAAATTGATCGAGGCATGATAGGGAGGTTGGCGATAAGCCCAGTGTGGTCCGTTTAAATTTTCATGGCCATTTAGGTGGAAAACGGGCAAAACGGCGCGAACAGGGCATTTTTGGGTCAAATCGATGTGCTATAGCCCACGATTTTGGGGGAGGGCCCGAGGTCTAGGCTTGCTGTGGGCTAAAAATCCATCGGGGCATGTCAGGAGGTTAGGGATCATCCCAGTAGGGTTCACTTAAATATTTACTGCCATTTGGGTGGACAAACGAGAAAAACGGCGCGAACGGGGCATTTTTGGGCTAAATAGGTGGGCTATAGCCAAGGGTTTTGGGTGTGGGTTCGGGTTTGGGCGTGTTGTGGGTCAAAAATAGACTAGGGAGTGACAGAGAGGTTGGAGATTATCCCAATGTAGTCTGTTTAAATTTTGGTGGCTATTTGGGTGGACAAATGTGTAAAACATCACGAATGGGGCATTTTTGGGCCAAATCGTTGTGCTATAGCCCGCAGTTTCAGGAGTGGGTCCGAGGTCCGTGCGTACTGTGGGCTAAAAATCAACCGAAGCATGCCACAAAGGTTGGGGATCGTCCAAGTTTGATCCGTTTAAATTATCATGGCCATTTGGGTTGACAAACGGGAAAAACAGTGGGAATGGGGCATTTTCGAGCCAAATTGGTGTGCTATAGCCAATGGTTTCAATGGTGGGCCAAGAGTCCGGGCATGCTGTGGGCCAAAAACTAATTGAGGTATGCTAGGGAGGTTGGGGATAAACCCAGTGTGGTCCGTTTAAATTTTCATGGCCATTTAGGTGGAAAAACGGGCAAAACGGCGTGAACAGGGCATTTTTGGGTCAAATCGATGTGCTATAGCCCATGATTTTGGGGGAGGGCCCGAGGTCTAGGATTGCTGTCGGCTAAAAATCCATCAGGGCATATCAGGAGGTTAGGGATCATCCCAGTAGGGTCCACTTAAATTTTTACTGCCATTTGGGTGGACAAACGAGAAAAACGGCGCGAACGGGGCATTTTTTGGCTAAATAGGTGGGCTATAGCCAAGGTTTTGGGTGTGGGGTTGGGTTTGGGCGTGTTGTGGATCAAAAATAGACTAGGGAGTGCCAGAGAGGTTGGAGATTATCCCAATGTAGTCTGTTTAAATTTTGGTGGCTATTTGGGTGGACAAATGGGTAAAACATCACGAATGGGGCATTTTCGGGCCAAATCGTTGAGCTATAGCCCACGGTTTCAGGAGTGGGTCCGAGGTCCGTGTGTGCTGTGGGTTAAAAATTGACCGAAGCATGCCACAAAGGTTGGGGATCATCCAAGTTTGATCCGTTTAAATTATCGTGGCCATTTGGGTTGACAAACGGGAAAAATAGTGGGAATGGGGCATTTTCTAGCCAAATTGGTGTGCTATAGCCAATGGTTTCAATGGTGGGCCAAGATTCTGGGCATGCTGTGGGCCAAAAATTGATTGAGGCATGCTAGGGAGGTTGGGGATAAACCCAGTGTGGTCCGTTTAAATTTTCATGGCCATTTAGGTGGGAAAATGGGTAAAACGGCGCGAACAGGGCAATTTTGGGTCAAATCGATGTGCTATAGCCCACGATTTTGGGGGAGGGCCCGAGGTCTAGGCTTGCTGTGGGCTAAAAATCCATCGGGGCATGTCAGGAGGTTAGGGATCATCCCAGTAGGGTCCACTTATATTTTTACTACCATTTGGGTGGACAAATGGGAAAAACGGCACGAACGGGGCATTTTTTGGCTAAATAGGTGGGCTATAGCCAAGGGTTTTGGGTGTGGGTTCGGGTTTGGGCGTGTTGTGGGTCAAAAATAGACTAGGGAGTGCCAGAGAGGTCGGAGATTATCCCAATGTAGTCTGTTTAAATTTTGGTGGCTATTTGTGTGGACAAATGGGTAAAACATCACAAATGGGGCATTTTCGGGCAAAATCGTTGTGCTATAGCCCACGGTTTCAGGAGTGGGTTTGAGGTCCGTGAGTGCTGTGGGCTAAAAATCGACCGAAGCATGCCACAAAGGTTGGGGATCATCCAAGTTTGATCCTTTTAAATTATCGTGGCCATTTGGGTTGACAACAGTGGGAATTGGGCATTTTCGAGCCAAATTGGTGTGCTATAGCCAATGGTTTCAATGGTGGGCCAAGAGTCCGGGCATGTTGTGGGCCAAAAATTGATCGGGGCCTGCCAGGGAGGTTGGGTATCACCCCAGTATGGTTCGTTTAAATTTTTGTGGTCATTTGTGTAGACAAACAAGCAAAATAGCACGAACAGGGCATTTTTGAGCTAAATTGGTGATTTATTGCCTACGGTTTGGGGGGTAGGCCTGGGGTCCAGATGTGGTTTGGGCCAAAAATTGACCAGGGCATGCCAGAGAGGTTGGGGATTATCTCAGTGTGATCCATTTAAAGTTTCTTGGCCATTTGGGTGGACAAACAGGCAAAACGGCGTGAGTGGGGCATTTTCAGGCCAAATCGGTGAGCAATTGCCCACGGTTTCTGGGGTGGGCCTGGGGTCCGAACGTGCTGTGGGATGAAAATCAACTGAGGCATACCAGGGTGGTTGAGGATCATCTCAATGTGGTCTGTTTAAATTTTAGTGGCCATTTGGGTGGACAAACGGGCAAAACGGTGCGAACGGGGCATTTTCAGGCACAATCAGTGTGCTATAGCCCATGGTTTTGAGGGTGGACACGGGGTCCAAGCGTACTGTTGGCCAAAAACAGATCGGGGTTTGCCAGGGAGGTTGGAGATCATCCTCATATGGTCCGTTTGAATTTTTTTGGCCATTTGGGCGGATAAAAGGGTGAAATGGCATGAACGGGGCATTTTTTAGCTAAATCTCTATGCTATAGCCCACGGTTTTGGGGGTGGACCCGAGGTCTAGGTGAGCTGTGTGCCAAAAATTGACCGAAGCATGCAAGGGAGGTTAGGGATCGTCCCAGTGTGGTTCGTTTAAATTTTTGTGGCTATTTGGGTGGATAAACGAGTGAAACAGCGCGAAAGGGGCATTTTCGGGCCAAACTAGTGTGCTAAGCCCACGATTTTGGAGGTGGGCCAAGTTTTCGAGCGTGTTGTGGGCCAATAATTTATCGGGGCATACCAGAGAGGTTCGTATCATCCCAGTGTGTTCCTTTTAAATTTTTGTGGGTATTTTGGTAGGTAAAAGGGAAAAACAACGCAAATAGGGCATTTCCGGTCTAAATCAAGGTGGTATAGCCCATGGTTTTGGGGGTGGGCCCAGGTTCCGGGCATTCTGTGGCCTAAAAATTGACCGAGATATGCTAGGGAGGTTGGGAATCATTCCAGCATGGTCCGTTTAAATTTTTGTAGTCATTTGGGTGGACAAATAGGCAAAACAGCATGAACGAGGCATTTTTGGGCCTAATCAATATGCTAAAGCCCACGATTTTGGGGGTGGGCTCGGGGTTTAAGCATGCTCTGGGTCGAAAATCAACCAGGGCATGCAAGGGAGGTTGGGGATAGACCCCGTGTGGTCCGTTTAAACTTTATTTCCCATTTGGTTAGACAAACAGGCAAAACAGCGTGAACGAGGCATTTTTGGGCTAAATTGGTGTGGTATAGCCTATGGTTTTGGGGGTGGGCCCAAGGTTTTAGCATACTGTTGGTCAAAAATTGACCAAGCCATGCCAGGGAGGTTGGGGACCCTCCCAGTGTGGTCCGTTTAAATTTTTGTGGCTATTTGTATGGACAAACGAGTAAAACGGTGCAAACGAGGCATTTTCGGGCCAAATTAGTGAGTTATAGCCTATGGGTTTGGGGGAGGGCACGGGGTTCGTTCGTGCTCCAGGCCAAAAATCGGCTGGGGTATGTTAGGGAGGTTGGGGATCATCCTAATATGGCCCGGTTTTATTTCCATTGCCATTTGGGTGGACAACCAGGTAAAACGGTGCGAATGGGACATTTTTGGGCTAAATCGGTGGGCTATAGCCCACGGTTTCGAGGATGGGCCCGAGTTTGGGCGTGCTGTGGGTCAAAAATAAATCGGAACATGCCAGAGAGGTTGGGATCATCCAATGTAGTTCGTTTTAATTATTGTGGTCATTTGGGAGGACAAACGGGCGAAACGGTACAAAAGGGGTATTTTCGGGCCAAATTAGTATGCTATAGCCCACATTTCAGTGGTGGGCCAAGGGTACGGGAGTGTTGTGAGCTAAAAATTAACCGAGGTATGCCAGGGAAGTTGGGGATCATCCCAGCATGGTCCGTTTAAATTTTTGTAGCCATTTGGGTGGACAAATAGGCGAAACGACATGAACGGGGCATTTTCAAGCAAAATTGGTCCGCTATATCACACGGTTTTGGGGGTGGACCTGGGATCCAGGCGTGCTATGGGTATTAAATCCATTGGGGCATGCTAAGGAGGTTAGGGATCATCCCAGTATGGTCCGTTTAATTTTTTGTAGCCATTTGGGGGGATAAACGGGCGAAACAGAGCGAATGAGGATTTTTCGAGCCTAATCGGTCTGTTATAGCCAATGGTTACGGGGGTGGGCCTGGGGTCCAGGCGTGCTGTTGGTCAAAAATTGAATGGGGCATGACAGGGAGTTGGGGATCATCTCAGTTTGGTCTATTTAAATTTTCGTGGTCATTTGGATGAACAAACGGGCGTAACTGCACGAACGGGGCATTTTTGGGCCAAATCGGTATTCTATAGCCCACGGTTTCTGGGATAGGCCCGGGGTCCGAGCGTGCTGTAGGCCAAAAATCAAACTGGGCATGCCTATTTGGTTGATTTTTGGCCTACAGCATGCTCGAACCCAGTATGGTCTATTTAAATTTGTGTGGCCATTTGGGTGGACAATCGGGCAAAACGGTGCGAACGGGTCATTTTCATCCCAAATTGATTTGCTATAGGCCACGGTTTCAGGGGTGGGCTCGGGGATCGAGCGTGCTATGGATTGAAAATTGATCGGGCCATGCCAGAGAGGTTAGGGATCATTCAGTGTGGTCCGATTAAATTTTTGTAGCAATTTGGGTGGTCAAATAGGTGAAACGAAGCGAACGGAGCATTTTTGGGCTAAATCAGTGTGCTATAGCACACGGTTTTGAAGGTGTGTCCGGGATCCGGACATGCTGTAGGCTAAAAATCAATTGGGGCATGTCAGCAAGGTTTGGAATTATCCCAGTATGGTCAGTTTGAATTTTTGTGGCTATTTGGATAGACAAACGGGTGAAATACGCACGAACATTGCATTTTCAGGCTAAATCGGTGTGTTATAGCCCATGGTTTCAGGGGTGGGACCGGGGTCCAAGTGTGCATTGGAGTAAAAATTGATCGGGGTGTGCCAGGAAGGTTAGGGATCGTCCCAGTGTGGTCTTTTTAAATTTTTGTGGCCAGTTGGATGGACAAAGAGGGTAAACGGCGCGAACGGGTCATTTTTGGGCCAAATCAGTGTGTTATAGCTTACGATTTTGGAGGTGGGCCAGTGTGCTGTGGGCTGAAAATTGACCAAGGCATACTAGGGAGGTTGGGGATCATCCCAGTAAGGTCCGTTTAAATTTTCATGGCTATGTGGGTGGAGAAATACGCATAACAGTGCGAACGTGACATTTTTGGGCCAAATTGGTGTGCTATAGCCAATGGTTTTGGGGGTGGTCTCGGGGTTCGGACGTGCCATGGGCCAAAAATAAATCGAGGTATGCCAGGGAAGTAGAGGATCATCCCAGTATGGTCCATTTAAATTATCGTGGCCATTTGGGTGGACAAACGAGCGAAACAGCGCTAATGGGGCATTTTTGGGCCAAATCGTGTGCTATAGCCCACGATTTCAAGGGTGGGATCGGGGTTCAGGCGTGTTGTTGACAAAAAATTAATTGAGGCATACTAGGGAGGTTGGGGATTATCCCAGTATGGTCCGTTTAAATTTTCTCGGCCATTTGGGTGGACAAATAGTTGAAATAGCGCGAACGGGGCATTTACGGGCAAAATCGTTGTGCTATTGCCCACGGTTTGGGGGTAGGCCTGGGGTTCGAGCGTGCTGTGGGCTAAAAATTAACCGGAGCATGCTAGGGAGGTAGGGGATTATCCCAATGTGTTTTGTTTAAATTTTTGTTGCCATTTGGGTGGAAAAATATGCAAAATGGCGCGAACGAGGCTCTTTTCGGCCATTGTTTTGGGGGTGGGCTCGGGGTCCAGCATACTGCGGACCTAAAATTGACCAGGGCATGCTAGGGAGATTGAGAATCATCTCATTTTCAGCTGTTTAAATTTTTGTGGCCATTTGGGTTGACAAATAGGAAAAATGGGGCACTTTTAGGATAAATCGGTGTGCTATAGTGCACGGTTTTGGGGGTGGGCTCAGGGTTCGGGCGTGCTGTGGGCCAAAAATTGATCGGGGTATGCCATGGAGGTTGGGATTATCCCAGTGTGGTCCATTTAAATTTTTATTTCCATTTGGGCTGACAACGGGCAAAACAGTGCGAATGGGGCATTTTCGAGCTAAATCGATATGCTATAGCCCACGGTTTTGGGGGTGGGCTCGGGGTCTGAGCATGCTATGGGTCAAAAATCAACTGGGGCATGCCAGGGAGGTTAGGGATCATCCCATTATGGTGTGTTTAAATTTTTATGGCCATTTGGGTGTACAAACGAGCGAAATAATTCCAATAGGGCTTTTTTGGGCCAAATCGGTGTGCTATTGCAAATGATTTCGATCGTGGGACCGAGGTCCGAGTGTGCTGTGGGTCAAAAATTGATTGAGGCATGAAAGGGAGGTTGGGGATCACACCAGTGTGGTCCGTTTAAATTTTTGTGGCCATTTGGGTGGACAAACGCGCGAAACAGCAAGAACAGGGCATTTTCAGGCCAAATCGATACCACGGTTTTGGGGTTGGGCCCAGGGTCCGAGCGTGCTGTAGGCTAAAAATTAATTGGGGCATTCTAAGGAGGTTGGGGATCATACCAGTATGGTCTATTTAATTTTTTGTGGCCATTTGGGTGGACAAACGTCCAAAATAGGGCGAACAGGGTATTTTTGGGCCAAATATGTGTGCCATAGACCATGATTTAGGGGTTGGGCCCAGGGTTCGGGCATGCTGTGGGGAAAAAATTGACTGGGGCATGACAGGGAGGTTGGGGATCATTCCAGTATGGTCCATTTAAATTTTTGTGGCCATTTGTGTGCACAAACGGGGAAAACAGGGTGAATGGGACCATTTTTGGGCCAAATTAGTGTGCTATAGCCCATGGTTTTTGGGGTGGGCCCAGGATTCGGGCGTGCTATGGGCCAAAAATCAATTTAGGTGTGAAGGAGAGATTGGGAATCATCGAATTATGGTCCATGTAAATTTTAGTGGCCATTTGGGTGGACAAATGGGTAAAACGGCGCGAATAGGGCATTTCCAAGTAAAATCGGTGTGCTGCAGCGTACGATTTTGGAGGTGGGCTAGGGTTCGGGTGTGCTATGGGGTGAAAATATATTGGGGCATGCCAAGGAGGTTGGGAATCATCCCAGTGTGGTTCGTTTAAATTTTTGTGGACATTTGGGTGCACAAATGGGCGAAACAGGGCGAATGGGGCATTTTCAGTACAAATCAGTGTGCTATAGCCCGCGATTTTAGGGGTGAGCCCGGGATCCGGGCATGCTATTGGTCAAAAATCAATCAAGGCATGTAAGGGAGGTTGGGAATCATCCCAGTATGGTTTGTTTAAATTTTTGTGACTATTTGGGTGAACAAACAGGCGAAACAGCACAAACTGGGCATTTCCAGGAAAAATTAATGTGCTATAGCCAACGATTTTAGAGGTGGGCCGTGGTCCAGGAGTTCTATGGGCTAAAAATCAATCGAGGCATGCCAGGGAGGTTGGGAATCATCCCAATATGGTTCATATAAATTTTGTGGCCATTTGGGTGGACAAATGGGCAAAACGGCGTGAATGGGCCTTTTTCAGGCCAAATTGGTGTGCTATAGTCCAAGGTTTTGGGGGTGGGCCCGGGTCCGGGCGTGTTGTGGTCCAAAAATTGACTGGGTCATGCAAGGGATGTTAGGTATCATCCCAGTGTAGTTTGTTTATATTTTTCTGGCCATTTGGACTGACAACTGGTGAAACGGCATGAACCAAGCATTTTTATGCCAAATAAGTGTGCTATAGCCCATGATTTTGGGGGTGAACCCAGGGTACGGGCATTCTATAGGCTAAAAATAAACCAAGGAATGCCAGGGAGGTTGGGGATTATCCCAATTTGGTCTGTTTACATTTTCATGGCCATTTATTCGGACAAATGGGCAAATTGGTGTGAACGAGGCATTTTCGACCCAAATCAGTCTGTTATATCCCATAGTTTTAGAGGTTATCCCAGGGTCCGAGCGTACTGTCGTCCAAAAATCAATCAAGGGGTGCAAGGGAGGTTGCGGATCTTCCCAGTGTGATCCATTTAAATTTTTGTGGCCATTTGGGTGGACAAACGGGTGAAAAGGCATGAACGGGGCATTTTTGGGTCAAATTGGTGTGCTATAGCCCACGATTTTGAGGGTGAGCCCGGGGTTTAGGCGTGTTGTGGGGCAAAAATTGATCGAGGCATGCCATAGAGGTTGGGGATTGTCCAATTATGGTCCGTTTAAATTTTTATGGCTATTTGGGTGGACAAACGGGCAAAACAACACAAACAAGGAATTTTTGGGCCAAATTGGTGTGCTATAGCCCACGGTTTTGGGGGTGGGTCTGGGTTCGATGTACTATAGGCTGAAAATTGACTGGGGCTTGCTAGGAAGGTTGGGGATTATCCCAGTGTGGTTCGTTTAAGTTTTTGTGGATATTTAGGTGGACAAACTGGTGAAATGGTGCGAACGGGGCATTTTCGGGCCAAATTGGTGTGCTATAGCCTACAGTTTTAGGGATAGGTAGGGTGCGAGCGTGTTGTGGGACGAAAATCGATTGGGGCATGCCATGGAGGTTGGGGATCATCCCAGTGTGGTCTATTTAAATTTTCATAGCCATTTGGGTGGACAAACAGGCAAAACATTGCGAACGGGACATTTTTAGGTCAAATCGATGTGCTATAGCCCACGGTTTTGGTGGTAGGCCCGGGTTCTAGGTGTGTTGTGGGCCAAAAATTGATCGGGCATGCCAGGGAGGTTAGGGATCATTCCAGTATGGTCCGTTTACATTTTTGTGGCCATTTGGGTGGTTAAATAGGCAAAACAGCGCGAACGAGGCATTTTTTTGGATAAATCGGTTTGCTAAAGACCACGTTTTCGGGGGTGGGCCCGTGGTTCGAGCGTGTCTTGGGTCAAAAATTGACCGGGGCATGCCAGGGAGGTTGGGGATCATCCTAGTATGGTCTGTTCAAATTTTTGTGGCCATTTAAGTGGACAAATGGATGAAACGGTGCAAACTGGGAATTTTTATGCCAAATTGATGTGCTATAGCCCACGATTTTAGGGGTGGGCCCAGGGTCCGGGCGTGCTATGGGATGAAAAATGATCGGGGTATGTCAAGGAGGTTGGGGATCATCCCAGTGTGGTTTGTTTTAATTTTTTGGGCCATTTGGGTGGACAAATAGGCGAAACGGCACAAATGGTGCATTTGCGAGCTAAATCAGTGTGCTATAGTACACGGTTTTGGGGGTGGATTCAGGGTCCAGGTGTGCTATGGGCGAAAAACCAATTGGGACATGCCAGGGAGATTGGATATCATCCCAGTGTGGCCGTTTAAATTTTTGTGGCTATTTTGGTGGATAAACGGTTAAAACGGTGCGAACGAAGCATTTTTGGACCAAATCGGTGTACTATAACCCACAGTTTTAGGGGTAGGCCTAGGGTACGAGCGTACTGTGGGTCAAAAATTGACTGAGGTATGTTAAGGAGGTTGGAGATCTTCCCATTATGGTCCTTTTAAATTTTCATGGCTATTTGGGTGGTCAAATGGGTTAAACGGCGCGAATGGGGCATTTTTAGGTCAAATCGATGAGCAATAGCCCATGATTTTGGTGGTGGGCCCTTGTTTGGGTGTGTTGTGGGCCAAAAATCAACCGAGACATGCCATGAAGGTTGGAGATCATCCCAGTATGATCCGTTTAAATTTTCATGGCCATTTGGATTGACAAACGGGTGAAACAGCGTGAATGGGGAATTTTTAGGCTAAATCGGTATGCTAGAGCCCACGGTTATGGGGGTGGGCCTAGGGTACGGGCGTACTGTGGGTTAAAAATCGACTGGGACATGCTAGGGAGGCTGGGGATCATCCTAATATGATCCATTTAAATTTTTGTGGCTATTTGGGTTAACAAACGAGCGAAACGGCGTGAATGGGGCATTTTCAGGATTAATCGGTGTGCTAAAGCCCACAGTTTTTGGGGTGGGCCCAGGGTACAGGCGTACAGTGGGTCAAAAATTGACTGAGACATGCTAGGGAGGTTGGGGATCATCCCATTATGGTCCTTTTAAATTTTCATGGCTATTTGGGTGGACAAACAGGTTAAACGGTGCGAATGGGGCATTTTCAGGTCAAATCGATGAGCAATAGCCCACAAGTTTGGCGGTGGGTCCTGGTTTTGGGCGTGTTGTAGGCCAAAAATTGACCGGGATATTCCATGGAGTTTGTGGATCATCCCAGTATGGTTCGTTTAAATATTCGTGGCTATTTGGGTGGATAAACAGGCGAAACGACATAAACAAGGCATTTTTAGGCCAAATCTGTTTGCCTATGGGTGGACAAACGGGCGAAACAACACGAACGGGCATTTTTGGGCCATATTGATGTTCTTAAGCCTACGGTTTTGGGGATAGGATCGATGTTCGGGCGTGCTGTGGGCTAAAAATCGACCAGGGTTTGCCAGAGAGGTTGGGGATCATCTCGATGAGGTCCATTTAAATTTTTATAGAATTTGGGTGGACAAACGGATGAAAAGACACGAACAGGGAATTTTCAGGCTAAATCGATGTGCTATAGCCCACGGTTTTGAGGGTGGGCTCAAGGTACGGATGTGCTGTGGGCCAAAAATTAATTGGGGCATGCCAGGGAGGTTGGGAATATCCCAGTGTGGTTCGTTAAAATTTTTATGTCCATTTCAGTGGATAAATGGGAGAAACGGCATGAACGGTGTATATTCAGTCCAAATCAATATGCTATAACCCACGATTTTAGGGGTGGGCCTGGGGTACGAGCGTGCAGTGGGCCAAAAATTGATCAGGGCATGCCAAGGAGGTTGGGGATTATTCCAGTATAGTTCGTTTAAATTTTTGTGGCCATTTTGGTGGATAAACAGACGAAAGAGCGCCAATGGGGTATATTTAGGCTAAATCGTTGTTCTATAGCCCACAGTTTCCAGGCGTGCTGTGGGCCAAAAATCAACTGAGGTATGCCAGGAAGGTTGGGGATCATCCCAGTGTGATCTATTTAAATTTTTATGGCTAATTCTGTGGACAAATGTGCGAAACGGGGCGAACGGGGCATTTTTGGGCCAAATCGGTGTGCTATAGACCACGGTTTAGCGGTTGGGCCTGGGGTTCGAGCGTGTTATGGGGAGAAAATCGACTAGAGCATGCCAGGGAGGTTGGGGATCATCCCAGTATGGTCACTTTAAATATTCGTGGCTATTTGGGGTGCACAAATGGGTGAAATGGTGCAAATGGGGTATTTTCAGGCCAAATCAATGTGCTAGCCCATGGTTCTGGGGGTGGGCTCGAGATCTGGCATGCTGTGGTCCAAAAATCAATCAGGGCATGAAAGAAAGGTTGGTAATCATCCCAGTGTGGTCCGTTTAAATTTTTGTATCTATTTGGGTGGACAAACAGGTGAAACAGTGTGAGCAGGGCCTTTCCAGGCAAAATCAGTGTGCTTTAGCCAACGATTTTGGAGGTGAGCCCGGGGTTCGGGTGTTCTGTGGGATGAAAATCGACCGAGGAGTTCCATGGAGGTTGGGCATCATCTTAGTATGGTCCGTCTAAATTTTCATATCCATTTGGGCGGACAAATTGGCAAAATGGCACGAACGGGGCATTTTTGGGTCAAATCGGTGTGCTATAGCCCACGGTTTTAGGGCTGGGCTCAGGGTCCTGGTGTGTTGTGGTAGAAACATTGACTGGGTCCTGTCAGGTGAGTTGGAGATCTTCCCAGTGTGTTCCATTTAATGGACATTGGCTGACAACTGGTGAAACGGCGTGAATGAGGCATTTTTTTGCCAAATAGTGTTCTACAACCCATGATTTTGGGGGTGAGCGCGGGGTCAGGGCATGCTATGGGTCAAAAATTAATGGGGTATGCTAGGAAGATTGGGCATCTTGCCAACGTGGCCTGTTTAAATTTTGTGGCTATTTGGGTGGATAAATGGGCAAAACGTCGTGAACGGGGCATTTTCGGGCCAAATCGATCTGCTATCACCTATAATTTTGGAGGTTGGACCGAGGTCCAAGCATGTTGTGGGCTAAAAATCAATCGGGGGCTATCAAGGAGGTTAGAGATCTTCCCAGTGTGGTCCATTTAAATTTTCGTGGCCATTTGGTTAGATAAATAGGCAAAATAGTGCGAACGGGGCATTTTTGGGCCAAACTGGTGTGCTATAGCCCTCGGTTATGAGGATGGGCCCAGGGTCCAGGCGTGTTGTGGGCCAAAAATTGACCGGGGCATGCTAGGGAGGTTAGGTATTATCCAAGTATGGTCCGTCTAAATTTTTGTGGCCATTTGGGTGGACAAATGAGCCAAACGGGACGAATGTAAGCTGAAAATGGACCGAGACGTGTCATGGAGGTTGAAAATCATCCCAGTATGGTCAGTTTAAATTTTTGTGGACATTTGAGAGGAAAAATGGGTGAAACGGCGCAAATGGGGCATTTTAAGGCCAAATTGGTGCGCTATAGCCCATGATTTTGGGGGTGGGTGCAGGGTTCGAGCATGCTTTTAGGCCAAGAATGGACTGGGGCATTCCAGGAACGTTGTGGATTGTCCCTATGTGGTTTATTTAAATTTTCGTGGCCATTTGGGTGGTCAAACTGGCGAAATGGCAGCAACATGACATTTTCAGGTCAAATCGATGTGCTATAGTCCATGGTTTCGAGGGTGGGCCCGACGTTTGGGCATGCTAAAGGCTGAAAATCGATGAGGGCATACCAGGAAGGATAGGGATCATCCCAGTGTGGTCCTTTTATATTTTTGTGGATAAACGGGCGAAATGGCGCAAACAGGGCATTTTCGGGCGAAATTGATGTGCTATAGCCCACGGTTTTTTGGGGTGGGCCCGGGGTCCGAGCGTGCTATAGGTCAAAAATTGATCGAGACATGACAGGTAGGTTGGGAATCATCCCAGTATGGTCTGTTTAAATTTTTATAGACAAACAGGTGAAATGGCGTGAATAGGACATTTTCGGACTAAATCAGTGTGCTATAGCCCACGGTTTTGGGGGTTGGCTCGGGGTTCGGGTGTGTAGTGGTCCAAAAATTGACCGAGGCATGCTAGGGAGATTGAGGATCTTCCCAGTATGTCCCATTTAAATTTTTGTGGCCATTTGGACTGACAAACGGGCTAAACGGCACAAATGGGGCCTTTTCGGGCCAAATTGGTGTGCTATAGGCCATGGTTTTGGAGGTGATCTCAGGGTTTGGGCTTGTTGTGGGCTAAAAATCGACATAGGCATGTTGGGGAGGTTAGGGATCATCCCAGTGTGTTCCGTTTAAATTTTCAAGGTTAATTGGGTAGACAAATGGGCGAAACGACACGAATGGGGCATTTTCGGGCTATATCGGTGTACTATATCCACAGTTTCAAGGGTGGCCCCGGGTTTTGGGCGTTTTGTGGGCCAAAAATTGACTGGGGCATGTCAGGGAGGTTGGAGATCTACCTAGTGTGGTCCGTTTAAATTTTTAGGGCCAATTGGCTGGACAAACAGTCAAAACGGTGCGAACGAGGCTTTTTCTAGCTAAATTGGTGTGCTATAGCCCACAGTTTTGGGGGTAGACCTAGAGTCCCAACATTTTGTTGGTAGAAACTTGACTGGGGCATTCCAGGGAGGTTGGGGATCATCTCAATATAGGTTGTTTAAATTATCATAGCTATTTGGGTAGACAAACGGGCAAAACGGCGCAAATGGGGCATTTTTGGGTCAAATCGATGTGCTATAGCCCACGATTTGTGGGTTTGGCTAGGATTCTAGGCGTGCTATAGGCCAAAAATTAACCGGGACATGCCAGGTAGGTTGGGGATAATTCCAGTGTGGTCCGTTTAAATTTTCGTGGTAATTTAGGTGGACAAACAAGCAAAATAGCACAAACGGGGCATTTTTAGGCTAAATTGATGTGCTAAAGCACACGGTTTTGGGGGTGGGCCCAGGGTTCGAGCGTATCTTAGGTCGAAAGTCGACTAGGGCGTGCCAGGGAGGTTGGGGATCATCCCAGTATGGTCCGTTCAAATTTTTGTGGCCATTTAGGTGGTTAAACAGGCAAAACGGCATAGACGAGGCATTTTTGGGCCAAATTAGTTTTCTATAGCCCACAGTTTTGGGAGTGGGATCGGGGTTCGAGTGTGCTGTGAGCCAAAAATCAATCGGGGCATGCCAGGGCAATTGGGGATCATCCCAGTATGGTCTATTTTAATTTTAGTGGCCATTTAGGTAGACAAACGGGCAAAACAGTGCGAACAGGGAATTTTTAGGCGAAATCAGTGTGCTATAGCACATAGTTTTGGGGGTGGGCTCGGGGTTCGGGTGTGTTGTGGACTGAAAAACAATCGGGGTCTGCCAGGGAGGTTGGGGATCATCCCAATGTGGTCTGTTTTAATTTTTTGGGCCATTTGGATGGACAAACAGGCAAAACAGCATAAACAGGGCATTTTTCGGGCTAAATCAGTGTGCTATAGTACACGGTTTTGGAGGTGGGTCTGGGGTCCGGGCGTGCTGTGGGCCAAAAATCGACTGAGGCATGCCAGAGAGGTAAAGGATCATCCAAGTATGGGCCGTTTAAGTTTTCGTGGCCATTTGGGTGGACAAATAGTCAAAATAATGCGAACGTGGCATTTTCAGGCCAAATCGGTGTGCTATAGCCTAAAATTTTAGGGGTAGGCCCCGGGTTAGGGCGTAATGTGGGCTGAAAATTAACTAAGGCATGCCAGGGAGGTTGAGGATCATCCAAGTGTGGTCCATTTAAATTTTCATGGCTATTTGGGTGGACAAAGTGGCGAAACGGCACGAACGGGAAATTTTTGGGTCAAATTGATGTGCTATTGTCTATGATTTTGGGGGTGGGCCCGGGTTTCGGGCGTGCTATGGGCCAAAAAACAATCGGGGCATGTCGGGGAGGTTGGAGATCACCCGTTTGTACACCTAAATGGCCATGAAAAATTAAAGGACCACACTGGGACGATCCCTAACCTCGCTAGCATGCCTCGATCAACTTTCGGCCCACATTTCGCTCGGACCCCGAGCCCACCCCCAAAACTGTGGGCTATAACACCCCGATTTGGCCTGAAAAAGACCCCCTTCACGCCGTTTCACCCGTTTGTCCACCAAAATAGCCATGAAAAATTAAACGGACAACACTGGGACGATCCCCAATCTCCTTGCCATGCCTCGATATATTTTTGGCCCACAGCACGCCCGTACCCCTAGCCCACCCCCGAAACCGTGGGCTATAGCACACCGATTTGGCCCAAAAATTCCCCATTCATGCTATTTCTCCCATTTGTCCATCGAAAAATCCACGAAAAATTAAACGGACTATTCTAGGATGATCCCCAACCTCCCTGGCACAACCCGATTGATTTTTGACCTATAGCACGCCCGGACCCCAGGCCAACCCTCAAAACAGAAGGCTATTGCACATTGATTTGGCCCAAAATTGCCCCTTAGCATCGTTTCCCCTGTTTGTCCACACAAATAGCCACAAAAATATAAATAGAATACACCAAGAAGATCGCCAACCTCATTGACTTGCCTCAGTACTTTTTGGCCCACAACACGCCTAGAAATCGGGCCCACCCCCAAAACTGTGGGCTATAGCATACTGATTTATCCTGAAAATGCCCCGTTCGCGTCACTTCGCTCGTTTGTCATCCCAAATGGCCACGAAAAATTAAAGAACCATATTGGGACGGTCTCCAACCTCCCTAGCATGCCCTGGTCAATTTTCAGCCCACAATACGCCCGAACCCTGGGCCCACCCCTAAAATCGTTGGCTATAGCACATCGATTTGGCCAAAAAATGCCTCGTTTGCATCATTTTGCCGTTTGTCTGCCCAAATGGACATAAAAAATTAAACAGACCATACTGGAATGATACCTAACCTCCTCGGCATACCTCGATCAATTTTTAGCCCACTACACAAACGGACCTCGGACCCACACCTAAAATCGTGGGCTATAGCACACCAATTTGGCAAAAAATGACCATTTTGGGCTATTTCACTGTTTGTCCAGCCAAATGGCCACAAAAAATTAAACAAACTACACTGGGATGATTCCCAACCTCCTTGGCATGCCCTGGTCGATTTTCGACCGACAGCACTCCCGAACCCCAGGTCCACCCCCAAAACCGTGGGCTATAGCACACCAATTTGGCCCAAAAATGCACCTTTTGCATCGTTTCATGCTTTTGTCTACCCAAATAGACACAAAAAATTAAACGGACTATATTGGGATGATCCCCAACATCCTTGGCTTACCCCAGTTGATTTTTAGTCCATAAAATTCCCGAACCCCGGGCCCAACCTTGAAACTGTAGGCTAAAGCACAACGATTTAGTCCAAAAATGCCCCGTTCATGCCGTTTTGCCCGTTTGTCCACGAAAATGGCCACGAAAAATTAAACAAACCACACAAGGAAGATCCCAACCTTCATGGCATGCCCCGATCGATTTTCGACCAACAGCATGCCCGGACCCAGTGCCCACCCCAAAACCGTGGGCTATAACACAACAATTTGGCCTGAAAATGCCCCGTTCACGCTGTTTTGCCTGTTTATCCACCCAAATGACCATAAAAAATTAAATGAACCACACTGGGATGATCCCCAACCTCCCTGGCATGCCCCAACTAATTTTTAGCCCACAAAATTGCAAGAACTCAGGTCCACCCCCAAAACTGTGGGCTATAGCACACCAATTTGGCACAAAAATGCCCCGTTCGGATCGTTTTACCTGTTTATCCATGAAAATGGCCACAAAAAGTTAAACGAACAACATAGGGATGATCCCCAACCTCCTGCCATGCCTCGGTCAATTTTTATCCCACAGCACGCCCAAAACCCGGGCGCACCCTCGAAACCGTGGGCTATAGCGCATCGATTTTGCTAAAAAATGCCCTTTTTAAGCCATTTCACCCATTTGTAGACCCAAATGGCCACGAAAAATTAAATAGACCATATTGGGAAGATCACTAACCTCCCTAGCGTGCCCTAGTCTATTTTTGGTCACAGCACACCCAGACCCTGGGCCCTCCCCCGAAACAGTGGGCTATAGCACACTGATTTGGCCCGAAAATGCCCCGTTCGCACCGTTTTGCCCATTTGTTGACCCAAATGGCCCCAAAAACTTAAACGGACCACACTGGGATGATCCCCAACCTCCCTGGCATGCTCCAATCGATTTTTGGCCCTCAACACGCTCGAACGCCGTGGACATACCTAAAACCGTGTGCTATAGCACACCAATTTGTCCCAAAAATGCCTCGTTCGCGTCGCTTCGCCTGTTTGTCCACCCAAATGGCCACTTAAAATTAAACGGACCACAGTGGTATGATACCCAACCTCCCTAGAAGCCCCGGATGATTTTTGGCCCACAGCACGCCCGGACCTCGGTCCCACCCCTAAAACCGTGGGCTATAGAACACCAATTTGGCCCAAAAATGCCCTATTAGCATCGTTTTGCTCGTTTGTTTGCCCAAATGGCAACAAAAAATTAAATGGACTATACTACGACAATCTCTAACCTCCATGGCACGCCTCAGTCGATTTTTGGCCCACATCACTCCCGGATCTTGGGCCCACCCCTAAAACCGTAGGCTATAGCACACCGTTTTAGCCCAAAAATGCCCCCATTCATATCGTTTTGCTAGTTTTCCACCGAAATGGCCACAAAAAAATAAACGAACCACTCTTAGGAAAATCCCCAACCTCCCTGGCATGACGCGGTCGATATCCATCCCACACCACGCCCAGACCCTGGGCACACCCCCAATATCGTAGGCTATAACATACTGATTTGGCCCAAAATTGCCCTGTTCGCGCCGTTTCGTCCCTTTGTCCACCCAAATAGCCATAAAAAATTAAATGGACCACACTGGTATGATTCACAACCTCCTTGGCATGCCCCGATCGATTTTTGGCCCGCATCATGCCCGGACCCCAGGCCCACCCCTAAACCATGGGCTATAGCACACCGATTAGGCCCAAAAATGCCCTGTTTGCATTATTTCACACATTTGTCCAAGCAAATGGACATAAAAAATTAAATGGATCACATAAGGACGATCTTCAAACTCCCTGGCACGCCCCGGTCAATTTTTGGCCCACAAAATTCCCGGATCCCAGGCCCACCCCTGAAACCGTGGACTATAGCACACCGATTTAGCCAGAAAATGCCCCGTTCATGCCGTTTCGCCCGTTTGTCCATGAAAATGGCCACAAAAAGTTAAACGGACCACACTGGGATGATCCCCAACCTCCTTGTCACGCCCCAATTACTTTTTAGCCCATAGAACGCCTGGACCCCGGGCCCACCCACAAAATCGTGGGCTATAATACACCTATTTAGCTTAAAAATGCCCTGTTCGCGCTGTTTCACCTGTTTGCCCACCTAAATGGCCATGAAAAATTAAACAGACCACACTGGAACAATTCTAAACCTCCCTTCCAAACCCCGGTCAATTTTTGGCCTACAAAATGCACGGACCCCAGGTCCACCCCAAAAACTGTGGGCTATAGCACACAGATTTGGCCCGAAAATATCCCGTTCACGCTGTTTTACCTGTTTGTCCATGAAAATAGCCACAAAAAATTAAATTTACCATACTGTGATGAGCCCCAACCTCCCTGGCATGCCTCGGTGAATTTTTAGTCCACAACACGCCCGGCCCCCAGGCCCACCCCCGAAACCATAGGCTATAGCTCACCGATTTGGCCGAAAAATGCCTCGTTTGCATCGTTTTGCCCATTTGTCCACCCAAATCACCACAAAAATTAAACAGACCACACTGGGATGTTCCCCAACCTCCCTGGCACACTCCGGTCAATTTTGACCCACAGCACGCCCGTACCCTAAGCCCAAGCCTGAAACCATGGGCTATAGCACACCGATTTGGCTAAAAAATGCCCTGTTCGTGTATTTCACCGGTTTGTCCACCCAAATAGCCATAAAAAATTAGACGGACCACACTGGGATGATCGCTAACATCCCAGGCATGCCCCAGTCAATTTTTTGCCACAGTACGCCCGGACCCTGAGCCCACTCTCAAAACCGTGGGCTATAACACCCTGATTTGGCCCGAAAATGCCCCGTTCACACCGTTTTTCCCGTTTGTCAATCCAAATGGCCACGAAAATTTAAAAAAACCATATTGGGATGATCCCAACCACCCTGGATTGCCCTGCTCGATTTTCGGTCACAGCACGCCCTAACCCCGGGCCTACCCACGAAACAATAGGCTATAGCACATCGATTTAGCCTGAAAATGCCCAATTTGCACCGTGGGCTATAGCACACCGATTTGGACCAAAAGTGCTCCGTTTGCGCTGTTTCACCCATTTGTCCATCCAAATAGCCACAAAAAATTAAACAAACCATACTGAGATCCCTGGCATGCCTCGATCAATTTTCGGGCCACAGCATACCCAAAACTTGGGTCCACCCTGAAACCATGGTCTATAGCACACCGATTTGGCCTGAAAATGCCTTGTTTGTGCCATTTTGCCCGTTTGCCCACACAAATTGCCACAAGAAATTAAGCAAACCACATTGGGATGATCCCTAACCTCCCTGACATGCCCCGATCGATTTTTGGCCCACAAAATGCCGGAACCCCGAACCAACCCCAAAACCGTAGGCTATAGAACACCGATTTAGTCCTAAAATACCCCGTTCGTGCCGTTTCACCCATTTATCCATGAAAATAGCCATGAAAAATTAAACCAACCACACTGGAATGATCCACAACCTCCATGGCACACCCCGAGCTATAGCACACTGATTTGGCCTGAAAATACCCCATTTACACTGTTTCGCCCGTTTGTCCACCCAAATGGCCACAAAAAATAAAACGAACCATACTAGGATGATCACCAACCTCCTTGGCATACCTCGGTCAATTTTTGGCCCATAAAATGCCCAGACCCCAGGTTCATCCCCAAAACTGTGGGCTATGGCACACTGTTTTGGCCCTAAAATGCCCCGTTATGCCGTTTCGCTTGTTTATCCATTAAAAATTAAAAGGACCACACTGGGGCGACCCTCAACCTCCCTAGTATGGCCCAATAAATTTTTGGCCCATAACACGCTGGACGCAGGGTCCACCCCCGAAACCATTGGCTATAGCACACCGATTTAGCCAGAAAATGCCTCGTTCACACCGTTTTGCCCATTTGTCCACCCAAATAGCCATGAAAAATTAAATAGACCACACTAGAATGATCCTCACCCCCCATGCATGCCCAGGTCAATTTTTGGCCCACTACACGCCCGGACCCGGGGTCCACCCCCAAAAACATCGGCTATAGCTCACCGATTTAACCTAAAAATGCCCCATTCGCGCTGTTTTTCCCGTTTGTCTACCCAAATGGCCACAAAAAACTAAACGAACCATACTAGGATGATCCCCAACCTCTTTGGCACACCCTGGTTGATTTTTGTCCTATAGCACGCCCGAACCCTTGTCCCACCCCCAAAACCGTGGGCTATAGCAAATCGATTTGGCCTGAAAATGCCCCATTCGCGCCTTTTCGCCCGTTTGTCATCCTAAATGGCCACAAAAAATTAAACGAACCACACTGGGGTGATGCCCAACCTCCCTGTAATGTCCCGGTCAATTTTAGGCCTACAGTAGGCTCGAACCCCTAGCCTACCCCCAAAACCATGGGCTATAGCACACCGATATGGCTCGAAAATGCCCCGTTTGAACCGTTTCACCCATTTGTAAACCCAAATGGCCATGAAAAATTAAACGGACCATGCTAGGATGATCCCCAACCTCTCTGGCATGCCCCAGTTGATTTTTGGCCTCTAAAATTCCTGGACACCGAGGCCACCCCCAAAATCGTGGGCTATACCACACCGATTTTGCTTGAAAATTCCCCATTTGTGCTGCTTCGTCCGTTTGTCATCCCAAATTGCCATGAAAAATTATACGGACCACACTGGGATAATTCCTTACCTCCATGGGATGCCCTAGTCAATTTTTGGCCCACAACACATCGAAACCCCGAGCCCACCCCCAAAACCATGGGCTAAAATACATCGATTTGGCAAGAAAATGACCCATTCTAACTGTTTCGCCCGTTTGTCCACCCAAATGGCCATGAAAAATTAAATGTACTACACTAGGATGATCACCAACCTCCCTGACATACCCCGGTCAATTTTTGGCCCACAGCACACCCAAACCTTGGGCTCACCCCCAAAACCGTGGTCTATAGAACACTGATTTTGCCCAAAAATGCCCCATTCATGCCGTTTCGCCATTTTGTTCACCCAAATAGCCACAAAAAATTAAACGGACCACACTAGGATGATATCCAACCTCCCTGGAATGTCCCAATCGATTTTCAGCCCTTAGCACGCCCGGACCCCGTGCTCACCCCCAAAACCATGGGCTATAGCACACCGATTTGCCGTAAAAATATTTCGTTCACACCATTGCACCCGTTTGTGCACCCAAATAGCCACAAAAAATTAAACGAACCACACTGAGATGATCCTCAACCTCCCTGACATACCCCAATCGATTTTTTGACCACAGCACGCCCGAACCCCAGGCCTAACCCTAAAACCGTGGGCTATAGCACACCGATTTTGCCTAAAAATGCCCCGTTTACACCGTTTTGCTAGTTTGTCCACACAAATGGCCACAAAAAATTAAACGAACCACACTAGGATGATCCCCAACCACCCTGGCACGCTGCGGTTGATTTTTCGCATAAAATGCTCGAACCCTGGGCCCAACCATGAAACCGTGGTCTATAGCACACCGATTTAGCTCGAAAATACCTCGTTCATGTTGTTTCACCTGTTTGTCTATGAAAATGGCCACAAAACATTAAACAAACCACACTGGGATGATCCCCAACCTCCATGGCATTCCCCGAATGATTTTTGGCCCATAGGATGCCCGAACCCCGATCCCACCCCCAAAACCGTGGGCTATACCCCATCGATTTGGCCCAAAAATGTCCCGTTCGAGTTGTTTTGCCCGTTTCTCTACCCAAATGGCCACAAAAAATTAAACCAACCATACTGGGACGATCCCAACCTCCCTAGCATGCCCTGGTTGGTTTTTAGCCTATAAAACGCCCAGACCCTAGGTCCACCCCTAAAACTGTGGCCTATAGCACACCGATTTGACCCAAAAATGTCTTGTTCACGTTGTTTTTCCTGTTTGTTCATAAAAATAGCCACGAAAAATTAAACATACCACACTTTGATGATCCCCAACCTCTCTGGCATGCCTCGATTAATTTTTGGTCCATAACACAGCAGAATCCTGAGCTCACCACCCAAACCGTGGGCTATAGCATATTGATTTGGCCTGAAAATGTCCCGTTCGCACCGTTTCGCCTATTTGTCCACCCAAATCGCCACGAAAAATTAAACAGACCATACTGGGATGATGCCCAAGCTCCATGACACACCCTGGTTGATTTTTGTCCCACAACACGCTTGGAACCTGGGCCCACCCCAGAAACCAAAGGCTATAACACACTGATTTGGCCAGAAAATACCCCGTTCGCGCCATTTTGCTCGTTTATCCACACAAATGGCCACGAAAAATTAAACATACCACACTGGGATGATGCCCAACCTCCTTGGCATACCCCAGTCAATTTTTGATCCACAGCACATTCGAAACCCAGACCCAAGCCCAAAACCATGGGCTATAGCACACCGATTTGGCCCGAAAATGGCCCGTTCGTGTATTTAGCCCGTTTGTCCACCCAATTAGCCATAAATAATTACACGGACCATAATGGGATGATCCCCAACCATCCTGGCATGCCTCGATCGATTTTTGGTGCACAACATGCTCGGACCCCGAGCCCACCCCCCAAAACGTGGGCTATAGCACAACGATTTGGCCCAAAAATATGTCGTTCGTGCCGTTTCTCCCATTTGTCCACCCAAATGGCCATAAAAAATTAAACGAACCACACTGCTACTATCCTCAACTTCCCTAGCATGTCTCAATCAATTTTTGTCCCACAGCACGCCCGAACCCCAGGCCCACCCTAAAACTATGGGCTATAGCACACCAATTTCACCTGAAAATGCCCCGTTTGTACTATTTTGCCCGTTTGTCTACCTAAATGGCCTCAAAAAATTAAAAAAACCATACTGGAATGATTCCCAACCTCCCTGGCAAGCCTCGGTCAATTTTTGTTACACAAATGACCTGACCCTGGACCCACCCACAAAATTGTGGACTATAGTACATCGATTTAACCAAAAAATGCCCCATTCATGCCGTTTTCCCCATTTGTCAGCAAAAATAGCCATGAAAAATCAAACGGACTATACTCGAATGATCCCCAACCTCCCTGGCATACCCCGATAAATTTTTCGCCCACAGCACGCTCGAACCCCGAGCCCACTCCCAAAACTGTGGGCTATAGCACATCAATTTGGCCCAAAAATGCCCCGTTCACACCGTTTCTCTCGTTTGTCAACCCAAATGACCCCAAAAAATTAAACGGACCACACTTGGATGATCCCCAACCTCCCTAATTTTCCTCGGTTGATTTTCGGCCCATAAAATGCCCAGACCCTAGGTCCACACCCGATACTGTGGGCTATAGCACACCGATTTTGCCCGAAATGCCCCGTTCATAATGTTTTACTCGTTTGTGCATGAAAATGGCCACAAAAAATTAAACGGACTACACTAGGGTGATACCCATCCTCCTTGGTATGCCTCGGTCAATTTTTGGCCCACAGCACGCCTAGATCCTGGGCCCATCCCCAAAACTGTTGGCTATAGCACACTGATTTGGCTCGAAAATGCATTATTCGCACCACTTCGCCTGTTTGTCCACCCAAATGGCCACGAAAAATTAAACAAACCATACTAGAATGATTCCCAACCTCCCTAGCACACCCTGGTCAATTTTTGGCCCAAAGCACCCCCGAACCCTGGGTCCAACCCTAAAACCATGGGCTATAGCACACCGATTTGGCCTGAAAATGCTCCGTTCGCGTTATTTTGCCTGTTTGTCCACCACAATGTCCACAAAAAATTAAACAGAACAAACTGGGATAATCCTCAACCTCTCTGGCATACCTCGGTCAATTTTTGGACAATAGCACGCTCGAAACCTGGGCCCACCCCTAAAACTGTGGGCTATAGCACAACGATTTGACCTGAAAATGCCCCATTCATGCCGTTTCACCCGTTTGTCCACCCAAATGTCCACGAAAAAGTAAACAAACCATACTGAGGTGATCCCCAACCTTCTTTACATGCCCCGATCAATTTTTTGTCCACAGCACGCTGGGACCCCTGGCCCACCCCCAAAACTGTGGGTTATAGCACACCTATTTGGCCTAAAAATGCCCTATTTCTGCCATTTCTCCCATTTGTCCACCCAAATAGCCTCTAAAAATTAAACGGACCACATTAGGATAATCCCCAACCTCCCTGGCATGCCCCAATCAATTTTTGGCTCACAACAAGCCCGGACCCCTGGCCACCCCCAAAACTATGGGCTATATAGCACACTGATTTGGCTCGAAAATGCCCCGTTCATGCTATTTCACCCATTTATCCACCCAGATGGCCACAAAAAATTAAACAGACCATACTGGGATGATCCATAACCTCCCGGTCATACTTTGGTCAATTTTCTGCCATAGTACGCCCGGACCCCGAGCCCATCCTCAAAACCGTAGGCTAAAGCATACCAATTTGGCCCAAAAATACCCCGTTGTGCCTATTTGTCCACCCAAATGGCCACAAAAAATTAAACGAACAATATTGGGATAATCATTAACCCCCCGGCATGCTCCGGTCTATTTTTGTCCCACAGAACGCTCGGACCTCGGTCCTACCCCCAAAACCGTGGGGTGTAGCACACTGATTTGGCCCTAAAATGCCCCGTTCATGCCGTTTTGCCCAGTTGTCCACCCAAATGGCCATGAAAAATTAAACAGACCACACTAAGATGATTTTCAACTCCCCTGGTATGCCTTGATCGATTTTCAGCCCACAGCACGCCCGTACCTCAGGCCCACCCCGAAACTAGGGGCTATAGCACATCGATTTAGCTCGAAAATGCCTCGTTCGCACCGTTTAACCCATTTGTCCACTAAAATGGCCACAAAAAATTAAATGGACCATACTAGGACTATCCCAAACCTCCCTGGCACGCCTCGATCAATTTTCGGCCCACAGCATGCTCGGACCCCGAGTCCATCCCCAAAACTGTGGGCTATAGCACACCGATTTAGCCCAAAATTGCCCCGTTTGCGCCTTTTCACCCGTTTGTCCACCCAAATAGACATAAAGAATTAAAGGGACCACACTGGGATGATCCCCAACCTCCCTGGCATACGTCGATAAAATTTTAGCCCATAGCATTCCCGAATCTCGAGCCCACCCCCAAAACCATGGGCTATAGCGCACCTATTTGGCCCGAAAATGTCCCGTTCAAGTCGTTTCACCCGTTTGTACACCCAAATAGCCACGAAAAATTAAACAAACTATACTGGGATGATGCCCAACCTCCCTGGCACACCCCGGTTGATTTTTGGCCCACAACATGCTCGAACCCTTAGCCCACCCCCAAAACCGTGGGCTATAGCACACCTATTTGGCCCAAAAATTCCCCGTTCGTGCTATTTTGCCCGTTTGTCTAACCAAAAGGCCCCAAAAAACAAAACAAACCATACTGGGATGATCCCAACCTCCCTGACATACCCAGGTCAATTTTTGGCCCAAGCACACCCGAACCCTGTGCCCATCCCCAAAACCGTGTGCTATAGCACATTGATTTGGCCCAAAGATGCCCCGTTCATGCTGTTTCTCTCGTTTGTCCACCCAAATAACCACAAAGAATTAAATAGACCACACTAGTATGATCCCCAACCTCTCTGGCATGCCCCACTCAATTTTCGATCTACATCATGCCCGGACCCTTGTCCCACCCCCGAAATCGTGGTCTTTAGCACATTAATTTGGTCCGAAAATGCCCCATTCGCTCAGTTTCGCCTGTTTGTCCACCCAAATGGCCACAAAAAATTAATTGAACCATACTGGGATGATACCCAACCTCCTTGGCATGACTCGATCGATTTTCAGCCCACAACATACTCGGACCTCAGGCCCACCCCAAAAACTATGGGCTATAGCACATCGATTTGGCCTAAAAATGCCCCGTTTTCTCTATTTTGACTGTTTGTCCACCGAAATGGCCACCAAAAATTAAACGGGCCACACTAGGATGATCACATACCTCCCTAGCATGTCCGGATCTATTCTTGGCCAATATCTCACCCAAACCCCAAGCCCAAGCCCGAAACCGTTGGCTATAGCACGTCGATTTGGCTCGAGAATGCCCCGTTTATGCTGTTCCACTTATTTGTCCAACCAAATGGCCACAAAAAATTTAACGGACCACATAAGGATGATCCCCAACCTCCTTGGCACGCCCCGGTCAACTTTTGGCCCACTGCATGCCCAGACCCCAGGCCCACCCACGAAATTGTGGGCTATATAACACTCCAATTTTGTTTGAAAATGCCTCATTCATGCTGTTTCGCCCATTTGTCCACCTAAATGGCCACAAAAAATTAAACGGACTACTCTGGGATGATCCCCAAACTACCTCACATGTCCTGGTTGATTGTCAGCCCACAGCACGCCTGAACCCCTGGCCCACCCCCAAAACCGTAGTCTATAGCACTGTGATTTTGCCCTAAAACGCCCTGTTTGCTTCGTTTCGCCCGCTTGTCCATCCAACTATGCATGAAAAATTAAATGGACCAGACTGGGATGATCCCAACTTCCCTGGCATGCCCGGGTCAATTTTCGGCCAACAACACGCCTAAAACCTTGGCCCACCCCCAAAACTGTGGGCTCTAGCACACCGATTTGGCCCGAAAATGCCCCATTCACGTTGTTTCGCCTGTTTGTCCACCCAAATGGCCACAAATATTTAAATGGATCACACTGGGATGATCCCCAACCTCCCTGGCATGCCCTAGTCGATTTTTAGCCTACAGCATGCTCGGACCCTGGGCCCACCCCTAAAACCGTGGGATTTAGCACACTGATTTGTCCCGAAAATGCCCTATTTGCATCATTTCGCCCGTTTGTCCATCCAAATGGCCACAAAACTTTAAACGTACCATACTGGGATGATCCCCAACATCCCTGGCATACCCCGATCAATTTTCAGAAGCCAGCATGCCCAGACCCCCGGGCCACCCACAAAATAGTGGGCTATAGCACACCGATTTGGCTCGAAAATACCCCATTCGTGCAGTTTTGTCCGTTTATCCAACCAAATAGCCATAAAAAATTAAACGAACCACAGTGGGATGATCCCCAACCTCCCTGGCACGTCCTGATAAATTTTTGACCCACAACACGCCTGACCCTGGGCCCATTCTCAAAATCGTGGGCTATAGCACAATGATTTGGCCCAAAAATGCCCCGTTCTCGTCGTTGTGCCCTTTTGTCCACCCAAATGGCCACAAAAAATTAAACAGACCATACTGGGATGATCTTTAACCTCCATGGCACATCCCAGTCAATTTTTGGCCCACAGTACACTCAGGCCCCGGGCCTACCCCCAAAACTGTGGGCTATAACACACTGATTTGGCCTAAAATTGTCTCGTTCGCACTATTTTTCCCGTTTGTCCATCCAAATGGTCATAAAAAATTAAACGGACCACACTAAGATGGTACCCAACATTTCTGGCATGCCTCGATAAATTTTTAACCCATATCATGCCCGAACCCCGGGCCTACCCCTGAAACCATGGCCTATAGCAAACCGATTACGATCGAAAATACCTCGTTCGCACCATTTTGACCTTTTGTCCACCTAAATGGCCACAAAAAATAAATGTACTACACTAAAATGATCCCCAACCTCCCTGGCACACCCCGGTCGATTTTCAACCCACAACACGCCCGAACCCTAGGCCCACCCCTAAAACAGTGGGCTATAGCACACCGATTTGGCTTGAAAATGCCCTGTTCGCAACTTTTTGCCCGTTTGTTCATGAAAATGGCCACAAAATATTAAATGGACCAAATTGGGATGATCCCCAACCTCCCTGGCATGGCTCGGTCGATTTTCATGGCACAGCACGCCCAGACTAGGGGCCCAATCCTGAAATTGTGGGCTATAGCACACCAATTTGGCCCAAAAATGTTCCATTTGCGTCGTTTTGCCCGTTTGTCCACCCAAATGGCAACAAAAATTTAACGGACTACACTAGGATGATCCCTGACCTCCCTAGCATGCCCCGGTCAATTTTTAGCCCAAAGCACGCCTAAACCCCGAGCCCACCCCCTAAATAGTGGGCTATAGCATACTGATTTGGCCTAAAAATGCCCAGTTCACCCCGTTTCTCTTGTTTGTACATGAAAAATTAAATGAACCACACTGGAACGATCCCCTACCTCCTTGGAAAGCCTCAGTCAATTTGCGGCTCACATCACACTCGAAACCCTGGCCAGCCCCTAAAACCGTGGGCTATTATAGCACAGCAATTTGACACAAAAATGCCCCATTCATGCCGTTTCGTTGGTTTGTCCATCCAAATGGCCACAAAAAATTAAACAGACCATATTGGGATGATATCCAACATTCCTGGTATGCTCCGATCAATTTGTGACCCACAACATGATCGAACCTCGGGCCTACCATCAAAATCATGGGCTATAGCATACCCATTTACCCTGAAAATGCCCCGTTCTCGCCGTTTCATCTGTTTGTCCAACGAAATGGCTAAAAAAATTTAAACGAACCATACTGAGATGATCCCTAATCTCTATAGCATGCCTCGTTTGATTTTTGGACCATAGAATTACCGAACCTTGGGCCCACCCCCAAAATCGTGGGCTATCACACCAATTTGGCCCAAAAATGCCCTGTTCATGCAGTTTCACTCGTTTGTCTACCTAAATGGCCACAAAAAATTAAACGGACCATACTGAGATGATCCCCAACCTCCCTGTAATGCCCTGATAGATTTTTATCCCACAGCACTCCTGGACCCCGGCCTAATCCCAAAATTGTGGGCTATAGCACACCAATTTGGCCTAAAAATGCGTTGTTTAGCTCGTTTGTCCACCCAAATGGCCACAAAAAATTAACCAGACCACACTAGGATGATCCCTAACCTTCCTGACATGCCCAAACCTCGATCCCACCCCTGGAACCGTGGGCTATAGCACACCTATTTGGTCCAAAAATGCCCCATTCGCGTCGTTTCGCCCGTTTGTCCACCCATGTAGCTACGAAAATTTAAACGGACCATACTGGGATGATCCCTAAACTTTGTGGCATACCTCGGTCAATATTCGAGATACAGCACACTCGATTCCAAGGCCCACCCTCGAAACTGTGGGCTATAGCACACTGAGTTAGCCCGAAAATGCCCCATTCACACCGTTTCGCCCGTTTGTCCAGCCGAATGGACAAAAAAAAATTAATAAACCACACTGGGATGATCCCCAACCTCTCTATCACACCCTGATCAATTTTGGCTGACAAAACACCTGGACCTTATGCCCACCCTAGAAACTTTGGGCTATAGCTCATCGATTTGGCTTTAAAATGCCCTGTTCGTGCCGTTTTGCCCGTTTGTCCACCCAAATAGCCACAAAAAATTAAACGGACCATACAGGGATGATCCCCAACTTCTATCACACCTCGGTCAATTTTTGTCCTACAAAACTCTCAGACCCTGGGATCACCCCTGAAACCGTAGGCTATATCACACCAATTTAGCCCGAAATATGCCCTATTTGTGCCCTTTTACCTGTTTGTCCACTCAAATGGCCACAAAAAATTAAAAAAACTATTATAAGACAATACCCAACCTCCTTGGCATGCCCCAGTTGATTTTCAACCCACAGTATGCCCGAACCCCAGGCCTACCCTCGAAACCATGGGCTATAGCAGACCAATTTGGCCTGAAAATGCCCTGTTCGCACCGTTTCGCCCGTTTGTCCACCCAAATTGCCACAAAAAATTAAACGAAAAATTCTGGGATGATCCCCAACCTCCCTGTCACACCTCAATCAATTTTCTGCCTATATCACACCCGAACCCCGAACTCACCCCCAAAATCATGGGCTGTAGTACACCTATTTGGCCCAAAAAATGCCCTTTTTGCGTTGTTTTACCTATTTGTCCACCCAAATGGCCATGACAAATTAAAAGGATCACACTGGGATGATGCCAACCTCCCTAGAATGCCGCGGTTAATTTTCAGCAAACAACATGCCCGGAGACAGGGCCCACCCCCGAAGCCATGGGCTAAGCACACAGATTTGGCCCAAAAATGCCCTGTTCACACTGTTTCGCCCATATGGACATGAAAAATTAAAAGGATAATATTGCGATGATCCCCAACTTCCCTAGCATTCCCTGGTTGATTTTCAGCCCACAACATGCTCGAACACTGGGCCCACCCTCAAAACTGTGAGCTATAGCACACCGATTTAGCCTGAAAATGCCCCGTTCGCGCTATTTCGCTAGTTTATCAACCCAAATAGCCATAAAAATTAAATGGAATACACTAGGATAATCCCCAACCTCCCTAGCATACCTCGATCAATTTTTAGCCCACAGCACACCCGGACCCCGGGCCCACCCCTAAAACCGTGGGCTATTACACACCAATTTGGCCCAAAAATGATCTATTCGCGCCGTTTCGCCCGTTTGTCCACCCAAATAGCGAATAAAAATTAAAATCAACATACTGGGATGATACCTAAACTCCCTGGCACACCCCGATCAATTTTTGGTCCATAGCACGCCCAGACACTAGGCCTACCCCCGAGACCATGGGCTATAGCACACCAATTTGGCACGAAAATGTCTCATTCGCACCGTTTTGCCTGTTTTCCACCAAAATGGCCACAAAAAATTAAATGGACCATACTGAGATGATCACCAACCTCCCTAGAATTCCTAGACCTCGGGCCTACCCCCAAAACATGGGCTATAGTACAACGATTTGACTCGAAAATGCCCTGTTCATGTCGTTTCATCCGTTTGTCCACCCAAATAGCCACGAAAAATTAAACAGAGAACAATGGGATGATCCCCAATATCCCTAGCATACCCTGGTCAATTTTTGACCCACAACACGCTCGAACCTCGGTCCCACCCCCGAAATCGTAGGCTATAGCACACCGATTTAGCCCAAAAATGCTCCATTCACACCTTTTTGCCTGTTTGTTCAAGTAAAAATCCACAAAAAATTAAATGGACCATACTGGGATGATCCCCAATCTCCTTGGCATGCTCCGGTTGATTTTTGGACCACAGCATGCCAGAACCCCGAGCCCACCCCCAAAACCGTGGGCAATAGCATACTTATTTGGCTCAAAAATGCCCTGTTTGTGCAGTTCTGCCCATTTGTCAACCCAAATGGCCACAAAAAATTAAACGTACCATACTGGGATGATCCCGAACCTTCTTGTCATGCTCCAGTTGATTTGCGTCCAACAACACACCCGGACCCTAGCCCAATCCCAAAATTATGGGCTATAACACACTGATTTGCCCCAAAAATGCCCCGTTTCACCCATTTGTCCATCCAAATGGCCATAAAAAATTAAACGAACCATGCTGTGATGATCCCCAACCTCCTTGGCATGCCTCGATCAATTTTTCACCAATAACATGCCCGGACCTCAAGCCCAGCCCTGGAACCGTGCGTTACAGCTCATTGATTTGGTTCAAAAATGCCCCATTCACGCCGTTTTTCCCGTTTAGCCACCCAAATGGCCACAAAAATTTAAACAGACCTTATTGGGATAATCCCCAATAACCTTGGCATGCCTCGGTCAATTTTTGGGCCTCAGCACGCCCAGTCCTTAAGCCCACCCTCAAAATCGTGGGATATAGCACACTGATTTAGCCCAAAAATGCTTTGTTTATGCCGTTTTGCCCGTTTGTCCTCCCAAATAACCACGAAAAATTAAATGGACCACATTGGAATGATCCCCAACCTCCCTGGTATGCCTCGATCAATTTTTGGCCTATAGTACGCCCGGACCCCAGGTCCACCCCCAAAATCGTGGGCTATAGCACAACAATTTTGCTCGAAAATGCCTTATTCACACTGTTTCTCTTGTTTGTCCACCCAAATGGCCACAAAAAATTTAACGAACCAAACTGGGATGATCCCCAACCTCCCTGGAATGCCCCTATTAATTTTTGGCTCATAGCACGCCCAGACCTTGGGCCCACCCCCAAAACCATTGGCTATAGCACACTGATTTGGCCCGAAAATGCCCCATTCGCACTGTTTCACCTGTTTGTCCTCCTAAATAGCCATGAAAAATTATACGAACCACACAGGGTCGATCCTTAACTTCCTTGGCATGCCCCAATCAATTTTTGGGCCACAGCATGCCCAAATCTCGGGCTTATCCCCTAAACCATGGGCTATAGCACACCAATTTGGCCCGAATATGCCCCGTTAGCACCATTTCGCCCATTTTCCCACCCAAATATCCATAAAAAATTAAACGGACTACACTGGGATGATCTCCAACCTCACTGTCACTCCCCAGATAATTTTTCGCCCACAGCACACTCGGACCTCGAGCCCACCCCCAAAATCAAAGGCTATAGCATACCAATTTGGCCCAAAATTGCCCCGTTCATTCCGTTTCACCCATTTTCTCACCCAAATGGCCACAAAAAATTAATGAACCACACTGGGATGATCCCCAACCTCCCTGGCACACCCTAATAATTTTTGGCCCACAGCACGCCCGAGCCCACCCTCAAAACCGTGGTCTATAGCACACCGATTTGGCCCAAAAACCCCTCGTTCGTGCTATTTCACCTCTTTGTCCACCCAAATGACCACAAAAAACTAAATGGAACACACTGGGATGATCCCCTACCTCTATGGCATGCCTCTATTGATTTTTGGCCCACAGCATGCCCGAACCCCAGGTCCACCCTCAAAACCGTGGGCTATAGCATAATAATTTGGCTCAAAAATGCCTCGTTCACACCATTTCACCCATTTGTCCGCTCAAATGGCCATGAAAAATTAATCGGACCATACTGGGAAGATCCTCAGTCTCTTTGGGATGCCTGATTTTTGGCCCATAGCAAACTCGAACCTCGAGCCTACCCCCAAAAAAGTGGGCTATAGCATAATTATTTTGCTTGAAAGTGCGTTGTTAGTGGCGTTTCTCCCGTTTGTCCATACAAATGGCCATAAAAAATTAAACAGACCACACTAGGACAATCCCCAACCTCCCTAGCATGTGTTGATCAATTTTCGGCCCACAACACGCCCGGACCCTGGTCTCACCCCTGAAATTATGGGCTATAACAAATCGATTTGTCCTAAAAATACCCCATTCGCGTTGTTTTGCCTGTTTGTCCACCCAAATAGCCATGAAAAATTAAATGAACCATATTGGGATGATCCCCAACCTCCCTGGCATGCCTCGGTCGATTTTCAGCCCACCACATGCCTGGACTACGAGCCCACCCCCAAAATCATTGGCTATAGCATAGTGATTTGGCTCAAAAATGCCCTATTCGCACCATTTCGCCTGTTTGTCCACCCAAATGGCCACAAAAATTTAAACGGACCATACTGGGATGATCCCCAACCTCCCTGGAATGCCCCAATCAATTTTTGGCCCACAGCACGTCCAAACCTTGGATCCACCTCTGAAATCATAGGATATAGCACACCGATTTAGCCTAAAAATGCCCTATTCATGCTGTTTTGCCCGTTTGTCCACTATAATGGCCACAAAAAATTAAACGGACCACACTAAGATAATCCCCAACCTCTCTGGCATTCCCCAGTAAATTTTTGGCCCACATCACACTCGGACCACATGCCCACCCCCAAAACTGGGCTATAGCACACCAATTTGGCCCGAAAATGCCTCACTTGCGTTGTTTCATGGGTTTATCCACCCAAATCACCATGAAAAGTTAAATGGACCACACTGGAATGATCCCCAACCTTCCTTCCATGCCCCAGTCAATTTTTAATCCACAACACTCTCGAACCCCGGGCCACCCCTAAAACCATGGGCTATTGCACATTGATTTGCCGTAAAAATGTCCTACTCATGCCGTTTTGCCCATTTGTCCACCTAAATGGCCACAAAAAATTAAATTCACCATACTAGGATGATAACCAACCTCCTTGGCATGTCCCGATCAACTTTTGGCCCATAGCACGCCTGAACACCAGGCCCACTCCCAAAATCGTGGGCTATAGCACATCGATTTGGCTTGAAAATGCTTTGTTTTTGCCATTTTGCCTATTTGTCCATCCAAATGGCCATGAAAAATTAAATAGACCACACTGGGATGATAACTAACTTCCCTATAATGCCTTGATCGATTTTTAGCCCACAGCACGCCCAAAACTCGAGCCCACCCCCAAAACCGTAGGCGATAGCACACCAATTTGGCTCAAAAATGCCCTGTTCATGTTGTTTCTTCCATTTTTCCATCCAAATGGCCACGAAAAATTAAACGAATCACACAGGGATGATCCCAACATGCCTGGCATACCCTGGTCAATTTTTAACACATAGCATGCCCCGAACCCCGAGCCTACTTATGTGTGAGCAGATGTTAACATATTTGAGGCTTTTAACTAAGAATAATTGCAAGGTATTAATCAAATTTTGTTTTTTTTAATTGTTTTATCCTTGATTTTGCATTAGAAGCTAAGATGCTAGAGAACCAACAAGGATGGAAGTAAAAGAGTTAAAATCTGAAGCAAAAAGAAGAGAAGTATGGTTGATGACATTCCTGATAAGTCGTCAGTCCTGTGATAAGTTATCAGCTTCATTATCAGCCTTAGATAGAGAATGGACCTTAGACGAAAGTTGTGATGACATTTTGTGATAGGCCGTCATAATGGTGATAAGTCATCAGGAATGCCATCAGACTTAGGCAGGACATGAGAATTGGAGCAAAAGTGTGATGACATTTCTAATATGTCGTCACAGTCTTGATAAGCCATCATAAGTTTCCTTCAACCTAAGAAAGGACTAGTGCAGATTTGAAGAAGACCTGACGACATTCTTAATAAGTCGTCAGGATCCTGAGAAGGCATCACCAATAGTCTTTGTCTATTTTGAGAAAAAGTTGTAACCTTGATTTTGTTTCCATAATTGGGGTAAACTATTTAAAGCCTTGTTTAGGGTTTTTCTAGGGAGTCGACACATTGAGTTTTAAGATAGCATATTTTGATATTTTTCTCTCTCTACTTTTGGGTTGAAAAAGAAAAATACTTTGAAGAGATTATTACCAGTAATTTGGGATTTCCTTTGTGATCTAATCTACGATTCACTAGTTATTATTCATATTTGTAAGTTTATATTTCAAATTATGAATTAAATTATGTGTTTCGTTTGTTGCATCATGAGTGGATAAATTCCATCAACCTGAGTTATGGGATCTAGGGTTAGGTCTTGATAAGGTGCTAAGTGTTCAAGATTCAAAAGGTGGTAGGATTTCTTGATAATTCTGAAGTTGTAGTTAATGTCTATTGGTTGCAAACAGTAAACACACCTGCTTTGATTTGCTTGAGAAAGAAATCAAATATAGTAGGAAGTGAGTTATCAACAGGGACTCAAAAATACTTTATTTAATAACCAGCATTGTAACAAGGTTGGTTAACCTGAGGTAAAATTTGGGCAGTGAATAGAAATTACCTAAGTTCGAGAGGATTAGGAAATTAAATGCTTAAGTAGGTCGAGATAAATTTAAGCATAACATCGATAAAGATAGCTTGTTGTCCTACCTACCGTGAGAATCTTGAACCACTATTAGCATCTATCAAGTATCGAACACCCTAGTGAACAGAATTCTAGTTTTTCTATAAACTCTTGACTACAAACACTGATTAAAGTGACCGACAATTATTTTCTAATCATTAAAAAACCCCATTTTGTCTTCTCGTGCCAATTATTTCAAACTAGTTTAATCGCCACTCACGTTATTCCCTGTTGATTCAACCCCGACTCCAAATTTGGGTAAATATATTGACGACAACCACCTTGCACTAATTTGACGTATAAGTTGAGCATTATCAAAATTTGCGCTGTTGCCGGGGAACAATTTGGTGTATTCAGTTGGTTTGGAATTTTAGCCTACTTGCTTGAACTCAAACTTATAAATAATTGTTTTTAGTTTTCTTTTATTTCTTGTGTTTGGTAGATTTTTATTTTAGTTTACTTATTACTATGGCATCGTGGAATGAACATGAGCTTGGTGGTTGGAAATCTTATCTTGATGATCCATGTCCATATTCTGATCGACGTCACTTTTGGCAAGATTATAGGTATGCTCCCCAGAGAGACATGTTTGCACCATCTCCATCCTACTAGGAGTATGATTGTTCTTTATGTGGTGGTCAAGATGGACATTGGAGTGATTGACCAAATTCCCCCTCCCCCCCATTGTGCTAACCCAAATTCTAGTTCTTTTTATGATTTCATAGGTCTTTTGGTCAAAAAAAGGTAGAACGAAGCACCGGAAAGAGTGGCATTGAAGCTATGCTTCAACTATATTGGATCATATGGACACAAGGAATGATATCATATGTCATATACGTCAATACATTAGGGCATTTAATAAGGAAAAAGAAAGGATAGGGGGGATGGATATCGAGGTCAATAATCTAAAGCACTCTTCTATATTTTATTTAGATGATATCTTGCATGCGGAATCATTTAGACTAATCGAAGAGTGTGAAGATGAGGAGAAAGAATACTATAGCGATGTTGAGCTTGATGTTGAGCAACCCTTGGTTATTTCCCAACCAACCAAACCATTCATGAACGAAGATGTTAAAGATGAGGAAATAGTACTAGATTCGAAAGAAGAAATCAATCATAATTCTTGTGAAGATTCTAGTCCATTTTGGAGTAAATATATATTATGGATGCTACCCCAAAATTGAGAGTAGCCCTCATTCGAACCACTTTTCAAGATTATGCTTAGTGGATGTGATGAAAGTTGAATCACCCAAGCAAATGATGAATTTTGAAAATAAGGAAGAAAATTCTTACATTTTGGGAGTTTATCATTCCAAAAGGGTATACTACAACCCCAATCTTGAAGGCCAAGAATCTTAAATATCAATGTCCATTTAGTGACTTTTTAAGATCCTTACTATTGCCCAATGAGCCCACACGAAAGTTCGATCCAAAATTGGGCAAGCAGTTTTAGTCTTCGAAGTGGCATGATAGAACATTCCTTATCATGCCCTCACATTTTCCCAACGGACCTAAAAAATGTAAAGATCAAAAGATGGGCCGACAATTCAAATCGTCAAAGTGGAGGGATAAAGGATGATTAAATATTGTCGTGCCACGATACTAAATTAGGCGCTTCTTAGGAGGCAACCCAAGGTATTTTGTTGTTTGTATTTGTATTATGTTATTGACATCAAATATTCACACCCATGGTTCCACAGGTATGTTTCTAACTCTCTTGATTTGGTTTGATGCATTGGGGACATTGCATGATTTTAAGTTGAGGGTGGGGCAACTTGTGGGTGTTGATTTCCTCTTGGGATTTTTGTTGTCGTGTCTCTTTTCCCCAGAGTCATGTTCCTAGTAGAGCCGGCATGTTTAGGCATATTGTTTTTGTTTTGTGATGTGTTGTAGTTGACTAAGAGAAATATAAGTATCTTAGGCAGTTAACATGTTTTTGTTGATTTTTGAACACCTATCCTATGGTCTGTTTTATAACTGTGTGATATACATTTATATGTGACCACTTTGCATCTTGTTATGACATTTGTACTAGGGACATGATAATCACTGCTAACAATTGCATGAACCGAATGGGTAGTAGCTTGTGATGTACCTTTGTGCCATATGTGTGTGAGATACTACCTAGTTCCCATTGTGTGTTAAAGCCAAAACTTGTCCGGTTGGTCTTGCCTTGGTTGTAGGATAGCAGTTAAAGGATCATAGGTCATTGTTGATATTAGTCCACTTTTAGCCAAAATTACCTTCCATGTGTAAATAATATCCCTTGATCCTGATTTTGAGCCTGAATGCCTATTTTTTCATTATACCTATCACCTTCCCATTTGTATTACAATGAACCTATTTTGGCCCTGGTCCTTCTTGGACACTGTGCACCTTGACTTAGGCAAATGGCCTAAGTTGAGGGTGGCTATCATAGGGGTACATTATGTAAAATGAGTAGGAAGAAAGGTAGAGTAAAAGAAAAGAATAAAAAGTTGGGTTCGGTAGAAAAGAGCAAGAAAAAGAAAAGTTGTGAAAAAGAAAAAAAAGTGATTGTAGAAAAGACCGCACCCATCCTGAATAAGTGTGATAAAGAAAAGAGAAGAGCGGAAAAGGCTAATGAGTGAAGGTTGGGGATCATCTCAGTAAGATCCGTTTAATTTTTTGTGTCCATTTAGGTGGACAAACGAGCAAAACAACACGAACGGAGAGTTTTCGAGCCAAATCAGTGTGTTATAGCCCATAATTTTGGGGGTGGGCCCGGGGTCCGGGCATGTTATAGTCTGAAAATTGACTGGGGCATACCAGGGAGGTTGGGGTCATCCAAGTATGGTCCGTTTAATTTTTTGTGGAAATTTGGGTAGACAAACGGGCGAAATAGCGCAAACGGACCATTTTTTGCCAAATTGATGTGTTATAGCCCATGGTTTCAGGGGTGGGCCCATGGTCTGAGTGTGCTGTGGGCCAAAAATCGATCGAGACATGTCAGGGAGGTTGAGAATCATCCATTATGGTCCGTTTAAAATTTTTTGGCCATTTGGGTGTACAAACATGCGAAATGATATGAACGCGTCATTTTAGGCAAAATTGGTGTGCTATTACCCACGGTTTTAGGGGTAGGCCTGGGAGTCGAATGTTTTGTGGGCCAAAAAATTGATCAAGCATGCCAGGGAGATTGGAGATCATCCTAGTATGGTCTACTTAAATTTTCGTGTCTATTTGGGTGGACAAATGGGCAAAATAGCACAAAAGGGGCAGTTTTGGGCCAAATTGGTGTGCTATAGCCCATGGTTTTAGGGGTGGGCCCAGGTTCCAGGCGTGTTGTTGGCTGAAATTGATCAGTGCATGCCAAGTAGGTTGAAGATCATCCTAGTATGGTACATTTAAAATTTTGTGGCCATTTGGGTGGACAAACGGGCAAAACGACGCGAATGGGGCATTTTTGGTACAAATCGGTGGGCTGTAGCCCACGGTTCTGGGGGTGGGCCCGAGGTCCAAGCGTGCTGTGGGACAAAAATTGACTGGGGAGTTCCAGGGAGGTTCGAATTGTGCCAGTGTAGTTCGTTTAAATTTTTGTGGCTATTTGGGTGGACAAACGGGCGAAACGGCACAAATGGGGCATTTTCAGGCTAAATCAGTGTGCTATAGCCCACAATTTTGGGGTTGGGCCCTAGGTAGGGGTGTTCTGTGGGACAAAAATAGACTAGGGAATTCTAGGGAGGTTGGGGATCATCCCAGTATGGTCCGTTTAATTTTTTGTGGCGATTTGGATGGATAAACAGGTGAAACGGCATGAACAGCCCATTTTTGGGCCAAATTGGTGTGCTATAGCCCACAGTTTTGGGGGAAGGCCTGGGGTGTGGGCGTGCTGTAGGAAGAAAATCATCTGAGCCATGCCAGCGAAGTTGGGGATCATCCCAGTTTATTCGTTTAAATTTTGGTGGCCATTTGGGTGTAAAAATTGGCAAAATGTTGAGAACATGGCATTTTTGGGCTAAATCGGTGTGCTGTGCCTGGGTTCGGGCATGTTGTAGGCCAAAAATAGACCGAGACATGCCAGGGAGGTTAGGGATCATCCCAATATGGTTCGTTTAAATTTTCTTGGCCATTTGGGTGGACAAATAGGAGAAATGGCACTAACGGGGCATTATCGGGCCAAATCGGTGTGCTAATGGCCACGGTTTCGGGGGTGGGCCTGGGATCCGGGTGTATCGCTGGTCATAAAATGTTTGGGGTAGGTCAGGAAGATTGGGGATCATCCCAGTATAGTCCGTTTAAATTTTTGTGGCTATTTGGGTCTAATTGGTGTGCTATAGCCTACGATTTTGGGTGTGGGCCCGGAGTCTGGGCGTGATATGGGACAAAAATCAATTGGAGCATGCCAGGGAGGTTGAGGATGGTTCCAGTGTTATCTGTTTAAATTTTTGTTGCCATTTGGGTGGGTAAACATAAGAAACGGCATGAACAGGGCATTTTTGGGCCAAATTGGTATGCTATAGCCCATGGTTTTGGGGGTGGGCCCTGGGTCAAGGCTTACTGATGGTTGATAATCGACCGAGGCATTCCAGGAAGGTTGGGATCATCCCAGGGTGGTCCATTTTAATTTTTGTGGCCATTTGGGAGGACAAACGTGCAAAACGGCGCAAATGAGGCATTTTCAGGCTAAACCGGTGTGCTATAGCCTACGATTTATGAGGTGGGCCCAGGGTCTGGGCGTACTGTGGGCCTAAAATCTACTGGGGTGTGCCAGGGAGTTCGGATATCATCTCAGTGTGGTCTGTTTAATATATCGTGGCCATTCGGGTGGACAAACGGGCAAAACGGCACAAACGAGGCATTTTTGGGCTAAATCTGTGTGCTATAGCTCACGGTTTTGGGGGTGGGCTCAGGATCCGAGCGTGCTATAGGCTAAAAATTGACCAGGGCATGCCGGGGAGGTTAGGGATTGTCCTAGTGTGGTTTGTTTAAATTTTTGTGGCCATTTGTGCGGACAAATAGGAAAAATAGAATGAATGGGCGATTTTTGGGCAAAATTGGTCTGCTATAGCTCGTGGTTTTGGCTGTGGGCCCGGGGTCTGGGCAAGCTATAATCCTAAAATTGATCGGGGCATGCTAGGGAGGTTGGGGATCATCCCAATGTGGTACGTTTAAATTTTTGTGGCCATTTAGGTGGACAAACAGGCGAAACAAAGTGAACGGGGCATTTTCGGGCCAAATTGGGGTGCTATAGCCCACGATTTTGGGGGTGGGCCTGGGTCCAGGTGTACTATTGGATAAAAATTAATCAAGGCATAATAGGGAGGTTGGGGATCATCCCAGTATGGTCTATTTAAATTTTCGTGGCCATTTGTGTGGATAAAAGGGAAAAACGGCACGAACGAGGCATTTTTTAGCCAAATCGGTGTGCTATATCCTACGGTTTTAGGGGTGGGCTCGGGGTCCGAGCGTGCTGTGTACCAAAAATTGACCGGCGCATGCCAGGGATGTTGGGGATCATCCCAGTGTGGTCAGTTTAAATTTTCTTGGCCATTTGGGTGGACAAATAGGCGAAACGGCGTGAATGGAACATTTTTGGGCCAAATCGATGTGCTATAGCCCATGGTTTTAGGGGTGGGCCTGGTGTCCAAGCGTGCTACTGGCCGAAAATCGACCTGGCTAGTCCAAGGAGGTTGGGAATCATCCCAGTGTGGTCCGTTTCAATTTTTTTCGCTATTTGGGAGGGCAAACAGGCAAAACAATGTGAACGGGGCATTTTTGGGCCAAATTGTTGTGTTATAGACCATAATTTTGGGGATGGCCCCGCGGTCCGAGCGTGCTGTGGGCTAAAAATTGGTCGGGGCATAGCTGGGAGGCTGGGTATTATCCTAGTATGGTCCATTTATATTTTCGTGTCCATTTGGGTGGACAAACAAGAGAAACGGTGCAAATAGGGCATTTTCAGGCCTAATCGGTGTGTTATAGCTCATGGTTTTGGGGGAAGGCCCTGGGTCTGGGCGTGCTGTAGGCCAAAAATCGACCAGGGCGTGCCAGGGAGTTAGGTATCATCCTAGTGTGGTCTGTTTAAATTTTTATGGCCATTTGGGTGGACAAACAGACAAAACGGCGGGAACAGGGCAATTTTGGGCCAAATTTATGTGTTATATAGACCATGATTTAGGGGGTGGGCCCAGGTGTACTATGGTTCGAAAATTAATCGGGGTGCGCCAGGGAGGTTGGGGATCATCCCAATTTGGTCCATTTTAATTTTCATGGCCATTTGGGTGGACAAAGGGCGAAACGGTGTGAATGGGGCATATTTGGGCCAAATTGGTGTGCTATAAACCACCGTTTTGGGGGTAGGCACGGGGTTCAGGCGTACTGTGGGTTAAAAATTGACTGAGACATGCTAGGGACGTTTGAGATCATCCCAGTATGGTCCTTTTATTTTTTCATGGACATTTGGGTGGAAAATGGGCTAAACGGCGCGAACAGGGAATTTTTGGGCCTAATCGATGTGTTATAGCCCACGGTTTTGGGGGTAGGCCCGGGTACGGGCATGATGTGGATTAAAAATTGATCAGGGCATGCTAGGGAGTTGGGGATCATCCCAGTGTGGTCCGTTTAAACTTTTGTGGCCATTTGTGTGGACAAACGCATGAAATAGCACAGAAGGTGCATTTTTAGGAAAAATCAGTGTGCAATAGTACACGGTTTTTGGGATAGGCCCGGGGTATGGGCGTACGGCAGGCCAAAAATTAACCGAGGTATGCCAGGTAGGTTGGGGATCATCCCAGTGTAGTCCATTTAAATTTTCATGGCTATTTGGGTGGACAAACGGGCGAAACGGCGAGAATGGGCATTTTAGGGCCAAACCGGTGGGCTATAGGGCCAAACGGCGAGAATGGGCATTCTAGGGAGGTTGGGGATCTTCCCATTATGGTCCGTTAAAATTTTTGTATCCATTTGGGTTGACAAACAGGCAAAACGAGGTGAATGGGGCATTTTCGAGCCAAATCGATGTGCTATAGCCCATGGTTTCAAGGTATAACTTGGGGTTCGAGCGTGCTATGAGCCAAAAATTGACCATGACATGACAGAGAGGTAAGGGATTATCCTAGTATGGTCTGTTTAAATTTTCATGTTCATTTGGGTGGACAAACGGGCGAAATGGCACGAATGGAGCATTTTTAGGACAAATCAGTGTCGTATAGCCTACGGTTTCAGGGGTGGGCCTGAGGTCCAAGTGTACTATTGATGAAAAATTGATCGAGGCATGACACAGAGGTTGGGGATCATCCAATATGGTCCGTTTAAATTTTCGTGGCCATTTGGGTAGACAAACGAGCAAAATGGTGCAAATGAGGCATGTTCGGGCCAAATCGGTGTTCTATTGCCCACAGTTTTGGGGGAGGGCCTAGGGTTCGGGCGTGCTGTTGGCCAAAAATTGATCGAGCGTGTTAGGGATGTTAGGGATCATCCCAGTATGGTCCGTTTAAATTTTTGTGGCCATTTGGGTGGACAAGTAGGGAAAACGGCACGAACGGGACATTTTTGGGCTAAATCGATGGGCTATAGCCCACGGTTTTGGGGGTGGGCCTAGTTTTGGGTGTGCATAGGCAAAAAATAGACCGGGGTATGCCAGAGATGTTGGGTATCAACTTAGTGTAGTCCGTTTAAATTTTCATGGCTATTTGGGTTTGCAAACAGGTGAAACAACACGAACGAGGCATTTTTGGGCTGAATCGGTGTGATATAGCCCACGGTTTCAGGGGTGGGTCCTGGGTTCGGGATGCTGTGGGCTAAAAATCAACCAAAGCGTGCCAAGGAGGTTGGGGATCTTCCCAATGTGATCCATTTACTTTTTTGTGTCCATTTGGGTGATCAAACGAGAAAAATAGTGTGAAAGGGGCATTTTCGGGCTAAATAGGTGTGCTATAGCCTATGGTTTCAGTGCTGGGCAAGGGGTCCGAGTGTGCTGTGGGCCAAAAATCCATTGAGGCATGTCAGGGAGGTTGGGGATCATCCCAGTGTGGTTTGTTTAAATTTTTGTGTCCATTTGGGTGGATAAACGGGCAAAATGGTGCGAATAGGGTATTTTCGGGCTAACTCGGTGTGCTATTGCCCACAGTTTTGGGGGTGAGCCCGGGGTCCAGGCGTGCTGTAGATCGAAAATTGACTAGGGCATTCTAGGGAGGTTGGGGACCATCCCAGTGTGTTCCGTTTAAATTTTCATGGCCATTTGGGTGGACAAACAGGTAAAACAACACGAACAGGGCATTTTTGGGCAAAATCGGTGAGCAATAGCCCACGATTTTGGGGGTGGGCCTGGGGTCGAGGTGTGCTATCGGCTGAAAATCAACCAAGGGGTGCCAGGGAGATTGGGGATTATCCCAGTATGGTCCGTTTAAATTTTTGTGGCCGTTTGGGTGGTCAAACGGGCAAAATGGCGCGAATGGGGCATTTTCGAGCTAAATCGGTGTGCTATTACCCACAATTTTGGGGGTGGGCCAAGGGTCCAAGCGTGATGTGGGCCAAAAATTGACCGGGGCATGCCAGGGAGGTTGGGGTTCATCCCAGTATAGTCTGTTTAACTTTTCGTGGCCATTTGGGTGGATAAAAGGGAAAAACGACGTGAACGGGGCATTTTAGGCCAAATCGTTATGTTATAGCCCACGGTTTAGGGGGTGGTTCCGAGCTCTGGGCATTTTGTGTGCCAAAAATCAATTGAGGCATGTAAGGGAGGTTGGGACTCATCCCAGTATGGTCCGTTTAAATTTTTGTGGCAATTTGGGTCGACAAACGGGTGAAATAATGCAAAAGGGGCATGTTCGGGATAAATCGGTGTGCTAAACCCACGATTTCGGGGGTGGGACTGGGTTTCGAGCGTGTTGTGGGCTAATAATTGATTGGGACATGCTAGGGTTGTTAGGTATTATTCCAATGTTGTCCGCTTTAATTTTTGTGGCCATTTGTGTGGGCAAACGGACAAAACAGTACAAATGGGGTATTTTTGGGCCAAATCGTTGTGCTATAGCCTACGGTTATGGGGGTTGGCTCGGGTCCCTGCATGCTGTGGGCTGAAAATCAAATGGGCGTGCCAAGGAGGCTGGGGATCATCCCAGTATGGTCCGTTTAAATTTTTGTGGCCATTTGGGTGGACAAACTGGTAAAACGGGGCAACCAGAGCATTTTTAGGTTAATTCAATGTGCTATATCCCACGATTTCAGGGGTGGGCCCAGGGTTTGAGCATGCTATGGTTGATCAGGGCATGCCAGGGAGGTTAGGGATTCTCCCATTATGGTTCGTTAAAATATTCTTGGCCATTTGGGTGGACAAACGAGCGAAACGGTGTGAATGGGGCATTTTTGGTCCAGATCAGTGTGCTATAGCTTACAGTTTTGGGTGTGGGATCGAGGTCCGAGGGAACTATTGATTGAAAATTGATTGGGGATTTCTAGGGAGTTTGGGATAAATCCAGTATGGTCTGTTTAAATTTTTGTGGCCATTTAGGTGAAAAACGGGCAAAACGATGCGAACAGGGAATTTTTAGGTCAAATTGATGTGCTATAACCCACGATTTTAGGGAAGGGTCCAGGGTCTAGGCATGCTATGGGATAAAAATCCATTGGGGCATGTCAAGGAGGTTAGGGATCAACCCAGTAGGGTCCACTTAAATTTTTACGGCTATTTGGGTGGAAAAACGAGAAAAACGAGGCAAACGGGGCATTTTTGGGCTAAATAGGTGGGCTATAGCCAAGGGTTTTGGGTGTGGGTTCGGGTTTGGGCGTGTTGTGGGTCAAAAATAGACTAGGGAGTGCCAGAGAGGTTGGAGATTATCCCAGTGTAGTCTTTTTAAATTTTGGTGGCTATTTGGGTGGACAAACGGGCAAGCCAGCACAAACGGGGCATTTTCGAGCCAAATTGGTGTGCTAAAGCCAACGGTTTCATTAGTGGGCCAGGAGTCCGGGCATGCTATGGGCCAAAAATTGATTAGGACATGCCACGGAGGTTGCGTATTACCCCAGTATGGTTCGTTTAAATTTTTGTGGCCATTTGTGTGGACAAACAAGTGAAATAGCACGAATAGGGCATTTTTAAGCTAAATCGGTGATCTATTGCCTACGGTTTCGGGGGTGGTCCCGAGGTCCAGACGTGTTGTGGGCTAAAAATTGACCAGGGCATGCCAGAGAGGTTGGGGATCATCTCAGTGTGGTCCGTTTAAATTTTCATGGCTATTTGGGTGGACAAACGGGCAAAACGGCGTGAGTGGGGCATTTTCAGGCCAAATCGGTAAGCAATAGCCCACGGTTTCTGGGGTGGGCTCGGGGTCCGAGTGTGTTGTAGGCTGAAAATTGACCGAGGCATACCAGGATGGTTGGGGATCATCCCAGTGTTGTCTGTTTAAATTTTAGTGGCCATTTGGATGGACAAACGGGCAAAACGGTGCGAACGGGGCATTTTCGGGCACAATCAGTGTGCTATAGCCCATGGTTTCGAGGGTGGACACGGGGTCCGGGCGTACTGTTGGCCAAAAATAGATTGGGGTGTGACAGGGAGGTTGGAGATCATTCCAGTATGGTCCGTTTGAATTTTTTTGGCCATTTGGGCGGATAAAAGGGTGAAATGGTGTGAACGGGACATTTTTGAGCTAAATCTCTATGCTATAGCCCACGGTTTTGGGGGTGAACCCGGGGTCCGGGTAAGATGTGTGCCAAAAATTGATTGAGGTATGCAAGGGAGGTTAGGGATCATCCCAGTGTGGTTCATTTAAATTTTTGTGGCCATTTGGGTGGACAAACGAGCGAAACAGCGCGAAAGGGGCAATTTCGAGCCAAACTAGTGTGCTAAGCCCACGATTTTAGAGGTGGGACTAGTTTCCGAGCGTGTTGTGGGCCAATAATTTATCGGGGCATGCCAAAGAGGTTCGATATCATCCCAGTGTGGTCCGTTTAAATTTTTGTGGATATTTGGATAGGCAAAAGGGCAAAACAACGCAAATGGGGAATTTTTGGTCTAAATCAGGGTGGTATAGCCCACAGTTTTGGGGATGGGCCCAGGTTTCGAGCATTTTGTGGCCTAAAAATTGACCAAGATATACCAGGCAGGTTGGGAATCATTCCACCATGGTTCGTTTAAATTTTTGTAGTCATTTGGGTGGACAAACGGGCAAAACAGCATGAGTGGGGCATTCTCGAGCCTAATCAATATGCTAAAACCCATGATTTTGGGGGTGGGCTCGGGGTTCAAGCATGATCTGGGTCGAAAATCGATCAAGGCATGCAAGGAAGGATGGGGATTGACCTCGTATGGTCCGTTTAAACTTTATTTCCCATTTGGTTAGACAAACAGGTAAAACGGCATGAACGGGGCATTTTTGGGCTAAATCGATGTGGTATAGCCTATAGTTTTGGGGGTGGGCCCGAGGTTCGAGTATACGGTTTGTCAAAAATTGACCGGGCCATGCCAGAAAGGTTGGGTATCATTTCAGTGTGGTCCGTTTAAATTTTCATAGCTATTTGTATGGACAAACGAGCAAACAGGTGTGAACGAGGCATTTTCAGGCCAAATTGGTGAGTTATAGCCTATGGGTTTGGGGGAGGGCCTGGGGTCCGGTCGTGCTGTGGGCCAAAAATTAGTTGGGGTATGTCAGGGAGGTTGGGGATCATCCCAGTATGGCCCGTTTTTATTTCCATTGCCATTTTGGTGGACAACCAGGTAAAATGGTGTAAATGGGGCATTTTGGGCTAAATTGGTGGGCTATAGCCCACAGTTTCAAGGGTGGGCCGAAGTTCGGGCGTGCTGTGGGGCAAAAATAGATCGGGGCATCCCAGAGAGATTGGGATCATCCCATTGTAGTTCGTTTTAATTATAGTGGCCATTTAGGAGGACAAACGAACGAAACGGCACAAACGGCGCATTTTCGGGCTAAATCAATGTGCTATAGCCCACTATTTCAGTGGTGGACCAGGGGTACGGGCGTGCTGTGGCCTAAAAATCGACCGAGGTATGCCAGGAAAGTTGGGGATCGTTGCAGCATGGTCCGTTTAAATTTTTGTAGCCATTTGGGTGGACAAATGGGCGAAACGACACGAATGGGGCATTTTCGAGCAAAATTGGTCAGCTATATCACACGATTTCGGGAGTGGACCTGGGATCCAAACATGCTGTGGGTATAAAATCCATTGGGGAATGCTAGGAAGGTTAGGGTTCGTCCCAGTATGGTCTGTTTAATTTTTCGTAGCCATTTGGGAGGATAAACGGGCAAAACTTAGCGAATGGGGCTTTTTCGAGCCTAATCGGTTTGCAATAGCCGATGGTTACAGGGGTGGGCCCGGGGGCCAGGCGTGTTGTTGGTCAAAAATTAAATGAGGCATGCCAAGGAGGTGGGGATCATCCCAGTTTGGTCTGTTTAAATTTTCGCGGTCATTTGGCTGGACAAACTGGCATAACTACACGAACGGGGCATTTTTGGGTCAAATCGGTATGCTATAGCCCACGTTTCTGGGATAGGCCCAGGTTTCGAGCGTGCTGTAGGCCAAAAATCAACTTGGGTGTGCCTATTTGGTTGATATTTGGCCTAAAGCATACTCGGACCCAGTATGGTCCATTTAAATTTGTGTGGCCATTTGGGTGGACAATCGGGCAAAACGGTGCGAACAGATCATTTTCATGCCAAATTGATTTGCTATAAGCCACGGTTTCAGGGGTGGGCTCAGGGACCGAGCGTGCTATGGATCAAAAATTGATTGAGGCGTGCCAGGGAGGTTAGGGATCATTTTAGTGTGGTTCGTTTAAATTTTTGTAGCCATTTGGGTGGTCAAATAGGTGCAACAGAGCGAACGGAGCATTTTTGGGCTAAATCGGTGAGCTATAGCACACGGTTTTGAAGGTGGGTCTGGGGTTCGAACATGTTGTGGGCTAAAAATCAACTGAGGTATGCCAACGAGGTTGAGAATTATCCCAGTGTGGTCATTTTGAATTTTTGTGGCTATTTGGATAGACAAACGGGCGAAATACGCATGAACGTGGCATTTTCGGGCTAAATCGGTGTGCTATAGCCTACGGTTTCAGGGGTAGGACCGGGGTCCAAGTGTGCTTTCGGGTGAAAATTGATTGAGGTGTGCTAGGAAGGTTGGGGATCGGCCCAGTGTGGTTTGTTTAAATTTTTGTGGCCAGTTGGGTGGACAAACAGGGTAAACGGCGCGAACGGTTATTTTTGGGCCAAATCAGTGTGCTATAGCTTACGATTTTGGTGGTGGGCCAGCGTGCTGTGGGCTAAAAATTGATCGAGGCATACCAGGGAGGTTGGGGATCATCCCAGTAAGGTCCGTTTAAATTTTCATGGCTATGTGGGTGGACAAATAGGCAAAACAGTGCAAACGTGACATTTTTGGGCCAAATTGGTGTGCTATAGACAATGGTTTTGGGGGTGGTTCCGGGGTCCGGACGTGCCATGGGCCAAAAATCAGTCAGGGTATGCCAAGGAAATATAGGATCATCCCAGTATGGTCCGTTTAAATTATCATGGCCATTTGGGTGGACAATCGGGCAAAACAGCGCTAATGGGGCATTTTTGGGCCAAATCGTGAGCTATAGCCCACGATTTCAGGGGTGGGACCGGGGTTCGGGTGTGTTGTTGACCAAAAATTGATTGATCCATACTAGGGAGGTTAGGGATTATTCCAATATGGTCCGTTTAAATTTTCTTGGCCATTTGGGTGGACAAATGGTTGAAATGGCGCGAATGGGGCATTTACGGGCAAAATCGATGTGCTATTGCCCACGATTTGGGGGTGGGCCCGGGGTCCGAGCGTGCTATAGGCTAAAAATTGACCGGGGCATTCCAGGGAGGTAGCGGATTATCCCAATGTGGTTTGTTTAAATTTTTGTGGCCATTTGGGTGGAAAAATATGTAAAATAGCGCGAACGAGGCTCTTTTGGGCCATTGTTTTGGGGTTGGGCTCGGGGTCCAGCGTACTATGGACTCAAAATCGACCAGGGCATGCTAGGGAGATTGAGGATCATCCCAGTTTCAGCTATTTAAATTTTTGTGGCCATTTGGGTGGACAAATAGGAGAAATGGGGCACTTTTAGGATAAGTCGGTGTGCTATAGTGCACGGTTTTGGGGGTGGCCTCGGGGTTCGTGCGTGCTTTGGGCCAAAAATTGATTGGGGTATGCCATAGAGGTTGGGGATCATCCCAGTATGGTCCGTTTAAATTTTCATTTCTATTTGGGCTGACAACGGGCGAAACAGCGCAAATGGGGCATTTTTGGGCCAAATTGATATACTATAGCCCACGGCTTTGGGGGTGGACCTGGGATACGAGTATGCTGTGGGTCAAAAATCAACTGGGGCATACCAGGGAGGTTTAAATTTTTATGGCCATTTGGGTGTACAAACGGGCGAAATAACGCCAATAGGGCATTTTTGGGCCAAATCGGTGTGCTATTGCAAACGGTTTTGATGGTGGGACCGAGGTTCGAGCGTGATGTGGGTCAAAAATTGATTGAGGCATGCCAGGGAGGTTGGGGATCACACTAGTGTGGTCCGTTTAAATTTTTGTGGCCATTTGGGTAGACAAACATGCGAAACAGTGAGAACAGGGCATTTTCAGGCCAAATCAACGTGGTATAGCCCATAGTTTTAGGGGTGGGCTCGAGGCCCGAGTGTGCTGTTGGCTAAAAATCAATTGGGGCATTCTAAGGAGGTTGAGGATCATACCAGTGTGGTCTGTTTGATTTTCATGGCCATTTGGGTGGACAAACGTGCAAAATGGGGCGAATAGGGTATTTTTGGGCCAAATATATGTGCTATAGACCATGATTTAGGGGTTCGGCCCGGGGTTCGGGTATGTTGTTGGGAAAAAATTGACTGGGGCATGACAAGGAGGTTGGGGATCATTCCAGTGTGGTCCGTTTAATTTTTTGTGGCCATTTGGGTTGAGAAATGGGCTAAACAGCGTGAACGGCGCATTTTTTAGCTAAATCATTGTGCTATAGCCCATGGTTTCGGGGATGAGCCCGGGGTCCAGGCGTTTTGCATGCCAAAAATTGACTGAGGAATGCCATGTATGTTAGGGATCATCCCAGTATAGTCCATTTAAATTTTTGTGACCATTTGGGTGGACAAATCGGTGAAACAGTACAAATGGAGCATTTTCAGGCCAAATCAATGTGTTATAGCCCACGATTTTAGGGGTGGGCCCGAGGTCTGGGCATGCTGTGGGCCAAAAATCAATTGAGTCATGGAACGGAGGTTGGGGATCCTCCCAGTATGGTCTGTTTAAATTTTTATGGCCATTTGGGTGGACAAACGTGCAAAACAGCGCGAACAATTCATTTTCGGGCTGAACTGGTGTGCTATAGCCTACAGTTTTGGGGGTGGGCCCGGGCTCGAGTGTGTCATAAGGCAAAAATTGACTCGGGCATTCTAGGGAGGTTGGGGATCATCCCAGTGTTGTCCTTTTCAATTTTTGTGGAAATTTGGATGGATAAACAGGAAGAAACGAAGCGAACGAGGCATTTTCGGGTCAAATCGGTATGCTATCCCACAGTTTTGGAGGTGGCCCCGGGGTTCGGGCATTCTATAGGCTAAAAATTGACTAGGCTATGCCAGGTAGGTTGGGGATCATCTCAGTGTGGTCCGTTTAAATTTTCATGGCAATTTGGGTGAACAAACGGACGAAACGGCATGAACGAGAAATTTTTGGTCTAAATTGGTGTGCTATAGCCTACGATTTTGGGGATGGGCCCAGGGTTCGAGCATTCTGTAGGCCAAAAATTGACCAGGGCATGCCAGGGTGGTTAGGGATTGTCCCAGCGTGGTCCATTTAAATTTTCAAGGCTATTTGGGTAAACAAATGGGTGAAACTGTGGGAACGAGGCACTTTCGAGCCAAATTGGTGTGCTATAGCCCACATTTTTAGGGGTGGGCCTAGGTTCTGGGCATTTCATAGGCCAAAAATTGACCGAGTCATGCTATGGGAGTTGGGGATCGTCCTAATGTGGTCTGTTTAAATTTTTGTGGGCATTTGGGTGGACTAACGGGGAAAACGGTGCTATAGCCCTCAATTTTGAGGCGAGCCAGAGGTTTTTGCGTGCCGCGGTCCAAAATCAACCAGGGGGTGCTAGGGAGATTGGGTATCCTTCCAGTGTAGTCTGTTTAAATTTTTGTGGTCATTTAGGTGGACAAACGGACAAAACGGTACGAACGGGACATTTTCGGGCCAAGTCGGTGTGCTATAGCCCACGGTTTCAGAGGTGGGCTGAGGTCAGGTTATATTGTCGGCCAAAAACTGATCGGGAAGTGGAAGGGAGGTTGAGGATCATTCTAGTGTGGTCCGTTTAAATTTTTGTGGCATTTGGGTAGACAAACGGCTAAAATTGTGCAAACGGGGCATTTTCGAGCCAAATCGGTGTGCTATAGCCAATGGTTTTGGGGGTAGGCCCGGGCGTGCCGTGGTCTATAAAATCAACGAAGGTATGCCAGGGAGGTTGGGAATCATCCCATTATGGTCAATTTAAATATTCGTGGCTATTTGGGTTGACAAACAGGCGAAACGGCACAAATGAGGCATTTTCGGGCCAAATTGGTGTGCTATAGCCCACAGTTTTGGGGGTGGGCCTGGGGTTCGGGAGTTCTGTGGGACAAAAATCTACCGGGGTATACTAGGTAGGTTGGGAATCGTCCTAGTTTGGTACGTTTAAATTTTGGTGGCCTTTTGGGTGGACAAACGGGTGAAACGGCGTGAGTGGGGCATTTTTGGGCCAAATCGATGTGCTTAGCCCACGGTTTTGAGTATGGGCTAGGTTCTGATTGTGTGTTGTGGGCTAAAAATCGACCGAGGAGTGCCTCCCAGTGTGGTCCGTTTAAATTTTAATGGTCATTTGGGTGGACAAATGGACGAAACGATGCAAATGGGACATTTTTGTTCCAAATTGGTGTGTTATAGCCCACAGTTTTGGGGGTGGGTCGGGGTCCGAGCGTGCTGTGGGCCAAACGGGCAAAATAGCACAAATGATGCATTTTTAGGCCAAATTAGTGCGCTATTGCCCACTGTTTTGGGAGTGGGCCCGGGTTCCCGATGTGCTGTGGGCCAAAATTTGACCGAGGCATGCTAGGGAGGTTGGGGATCATCCCAGTATGGTTCGTTTAAATTTTCATGGCCATTTGGGAGGACAAATAAGCAAAACGGCACAAATGGGGCATTTTCAGCAAAAGTGATGTGCTATAGCCCACGATTTTGGGGGTGGGCCCAGGGTTCAGATGTGCTGTGGGACAAAAATCGACTGAGGCATACTAGGGCGGTTGGGGATCATCCTAGTGTGGTCCGTTTAAATTTTTATGGCCATTTGGGTGGACAACCAGGCAAAATAGCGTAAATGGGGTATTTTTTGGCAAAATTAGTGTGCTGTAGCCCATGATTTCGAGGGTGGGCCCAGGGTCCAGTCATGTTGTTGGTCTAAAATTGACCGAGGCATGCCAGGCAGGCTAGAGATCGTACCAGTGTGGTCCGTTTAAATTTTTGTGGATATTTGGGTGGACAAACTGGTGAAATGGTGCAAATGGTGCATTTTTAGGCCAAATCGGTGTGCTATAGCCCGTGATTTTGAGGGTGGGCTCGGTGTCCGAGCATTCCATAGGCCAAAAATCAACCAAGGCATGCCATGGAGGTTGGGTATCATCCCAATATGGTCCGTTTAAATTTTTGTGGCAATTTGGGTGGACCAACGAGCAAAACGGCGCAAACGAGGAAGTTTTGGTCCAAATCAGTAAGCTATAGTCTACGGTTTTGGGGATGGGCTCAGGGTCTAGACGTTCCGTAGGACAAAAATCAACCGGGGCATGCTAGAGAGGTTGGGGATCATCCTATTTTATTCTGTTTAAATTTTTGTGGCTATTTGGATGGACAAACGTGAGAAGCAGCGCGAATGGGGTGTTTTCTGGCCAAATTGATATGCTATAGCCCACAGTTTTAGGGTTGGACCCGAGGTCAAGACGTCCTGTGGGCCAAAAATTGATCGGGACGTACCAGGGAGGTTGGGGATCATCCCAATGTGGTCCGTTTAAATTTTTTTGGCTATTTGGGAGGACACATAGGCAAAATAGCTTAAATTGGGCATTTTCGGGCTAAATCAGTGTGCTGTTGCCTATAGTTTTGGGAGTGGGCCTAGTTTCCAAGCATTTTGTGGGCTGAAAATTGATTGAGGCATATCAGGAGGTTGGGGATCATCCCAGTATGGTCCGTTTAAATTTTAATGACCAATTAGGTGGACAAACGGGCAAAACAGCATGAATAAGGCATTTCGGGCCAAATCAATGTGCTATAGCCAACGGTTTTGAGGTTGGGGCAGGGTCCGGGAGTGCTGTCGATGAAAAATTGACTGAGGCATGGCTGGGAATTTGGGGATCATCCCAGTGTGGTCTGTTTAAATTTTCCACGCTATTTGGGTGGAAAAACGAGCGAAACGACAGAAATGGGGTATTTTTGGGCCAAATCGATAAGCTATAGCCTACGATTTTAGGGGTGGGCTAGGGTTTGAGCATGCTGTGGTTCACAAATCAATCGGGGCATGCCAGGGAGGTTGGGGATCATCCCAGTGTGTTTTGTGTGAATTTTCATGGCCATTTGGGTGGACAAACTGGTAAAACAGCGCAAACAACGCATTTTCGAGCTAAATCAGTGTGCTATTACCCGTGGCATTGGGGTTGGGCCTGGAGTCCGAGCGTTCTGATAGCCAAAAATTAACCGAAGCATGCCAGGGAGGTTGAGGATCATCCCAGTATGGTCCGTTTAAATTTTTTTGGACATTTGGATGGACAAACGGGCAAAACAGCTCAAACAAGGTATTTTCAGGACAAATCAGTATGCTAACCCACGGTTTTGGGGGTGGGCCCGGGTTTGGGTATGCTATGGACTGAAAAATAACTGAGGTATGCCAAGGAGGTTGAGGATCATCCCAGTATGGTCCGTTTAAATTTTATTGGCCATTTGGGTGGACAAACATATGAAACATTATGAGCGATACATTTTTGGGATAAATCAGTGTGCTATAGCCCATGGTTTTTGGGTGGTCCCAGAGTCTAGGTGTGACATGGACCAAAAATTGACTGGGGCGTGCCTGGGAGGTTGAGGATCATCCCAGAATGGTCCGCTTAAATATTCATGGATATTTGGGTGGACAAACAGGCAAAACAGCGCTAATGGTGCATTGTTGGGCCAAATTTGAGTGCTATAGCCCATGGTTTTAGGGGGTGGTCCCAAGGTCGGGGTGTGCCGTAGGCTGAAAATTGACTGGGCAAGCTAGGGAGGTTGGGGATCATCCTAGTGTGGTCCGTTTAAATTTTTGTGGTAATTGGGTGGACAAACGGGCGAAATGGCACTAATGGAGAATTTTTGATCCAGATAGGTGTGTTATAGCCCACGGTTTTAGGGGTGGGCCTGGGTTTTGGGTGTTCCCTGGGCCGAAAATTGACCGGGGCATGCCAAGAAGGTTAAAGATCATCTCAATTTGGTCTGTTTAAATTTTTGTGGCCATTTGGTTGGAAAAATGGGCGGAACGGAATGAACGGGGTGTTTTCGTGCCAAATCGATGTGCTATAGCCCTCAATTTTGGGGGTGGACTTGGGGTTCAGGCGTGATGTGGGTCGAAAATAAATCGAGGCATGCCAGGAAGGTTGTGGATCATCCCTGTGTGGTCTTTTTAAATTTTGGTGGACATTTGGGTGGACAAACATGCGAAACGGCGCGAATGGGGTATTTTTGGACCAAATCAGTGTGCTATAACTCAAAGTTTTGGGTGTAGGCCCGGGTCTGGGCATTTTGTGGGTTGAAAATCGACTGATTCATGCCAGGGAGGTTGGGGATCGTCTCAGGGTGGTTCTTTTAAATTATTATGGCCATTTGGGTGGATAAATGGGTAAAATGGGTGAAATGGTGCAAACAGGGCATTTTTAGGCCATTAGTGTGCTATAGCCCACGGTTTTGGGGTGGCCCCGAGGTCCGGGCATGCCATAGGCCAAAAATTGACTGAGGTATGCCAGGGAGGTTACGAATTATTCCAGTATGGTCCGTTTAAATTTTTGTGGATATTTGGGTGGACAAAAAGGCGAAACAGTGCAAACAGGACATTTTTGGGCCAAATTTGTGTGTTGTAGCCCATGGTTTTGGGGGTGGGCTCGGGGTCCGAGCGTACCATGGGCCAAAAATTATCAGGGTGTGCCAGGGAGGTTGGGGATCATCCTAGTGTGTTCGGTTTAAATTTTTATGGCCATTTGGGTAGACAAACGAGTGAAACAATGTGAATGGGGCATTTTCGAGCTAAATCAGTGTACTATAGCCCACGATTTTGGGGCTGGGCTCGGGGTCCGAGTGTGCCTTAAGCCAAAACATGACCGAGGCTTATCAGGAAGGTTAGGGATGGTCCCAATATGGTCCTTTTAAATTTTTGTGGCCATTTCGGTGGACAAATGGATGAAACAACGTAAATGGGGCATTTTCGGGCCAAATTAATGTGCTATAGCCCACGGTTTTGGGGATAGGCCTGGGGTCTTAATGTGTCGTAGGCCAAAATTTGACAGCGGCTTGCCAGGGAAGTTAAGGATCATTCCAGTGTAGTTCGTTTAAATTTTTATGGCTATTTGGGGGGACAAATGGACAAAATGGCGTGGATGGGGCATTTTCGGGCCAAATCGGTGCGCTATAGCCCACGGGTTTTGGGGTGGGCCCGGGTCCAGGCCTGTTATGGTCTAAAAATCGACTAGGGCATGTAAAGGAGGTTGAAGATCATCCTAGTATGTGTCGTTTAAATTTTTGTGGGCATTTTGGTGGAAAAACGGTCAAAACAGCACGAACGGGGCATTTTTGTGCCAAATCGATGTGCTATAGACCACGATTTTAGGGGTGGGTCCTAGTTCTGGACGTGCCATAGGCTAAAAATTGACCAGGGATTGATAGGGAGGTTAGGGATCATCCCAGTATGGTCTGTTTAAATTTTTGTGGCCATTTGGGTTGACAAACGGATGAAACAGCGCAAATAGGGCATTTTCAGGCAAAATCAATGTGCTATAGCCCACGATTTTGGGAGTGGGCTTGGGGTCCGGGTATCTCGTGGGTTGAAAATCGACAGGGGCGTGCCAGGGAAGTTTGGAATCATCCCAGTGTGGTTCATTTAAATTTTTGTGATCATTTGGGCAGACAAACGAGCAAAACGGCGCGAACGGGGCTTTTTCGGGCGAAATTGATGTGCTCTAGCCTACTGTTTCGAGGATAGTCTGGGGTCCAGGCGTCCTGTGGCCAAAAATTAGTTGGGGTATGATAGAGAGGTTGGGGATTATCCCAGTGTGGTCCGTTTAAATTTTCATGGCCATTTGGTTGGACAAATAGGAGAAATGACGTGAACGGGGAATTTTCGAGCCAAATCGATGTGCTATAGCCCACAGTTTCAGGGGTAGGCTGAGGTCCAGGTGTGATGTCGCCAAAAATTGACTGGGGCGTGCTAGGGAGGTTGGGCATCATTCCAATGTGGTCCATTTAAATTTTCATTGCTATTTAGGTGGACCAAAAGGCAAAACGGCATGAACGGGGCATTTTCAAGCCAAATTGGTGTGCTATTACCCATGGGTTTGAGGGTGGGCTGGGGTTTGGGGGTACCGTGGGCTGAAAATTAATTAGGGCATTCCAGAGCTGTTAGGGATCATCCCACTATGGCCCGTTTAAATTTTTATGGCCATTTGGGTTTTCAAATTGGTGAAATGGCGTGAACAGGGTATTTTAATGCCAAATCAGTGTGCTATAACCTATGGTTTCTGGTGTAGGCCCAGGGTCCGGGCGTCTTGTGGGCTAAAAATTGACCAGGGCATACCAGGGAGGTTAGGGATCAACCCAGTGTGGTCTGTTTAAATTTTTATAGCCATTTGGGTGGACAACTGGGCAAAACAAGCGTACAGGGGCATTTTCAGGCTAAATGTATTAGCTATAGCCCACGATTTTAAGGGTGGGCCCAGAATCGAGCGTGCCATGGGCTGAAAATTGATCGGGGCATGCCATAGAGGTTGGGGATCATCCCAGTATTGTTCATTTAAATAATTATGGCCATTTTAGTGGACAAACAGGCAAAACGACGTGAATGGGACATTTTTGGGCCTAATCAGTATGCTATAGCCTATGATTTTGTGGGTGGGCCTAGGGTCTGGGCGTGCCATGGGTCAAAAATTGATTGTGCGAGCCAGAGAGTTTAGGGATCATCCCAGTATGGTCTGTTTAAATTTTCGTGGCCATTTGGGTAGATAAACGGGCAAAACAGCACGAATGGAGAATTTTTGAGCTAAATTGGTGTGCTATAGAGCCCACGGTTTTGGGGTGGGCCCGGAGTCCAAGCATGATATGGGCCAAAAATTGACCGGGGCATGCCAGGGAGGTTAAAGATCATCTTAGTATGGTCCGTTTAAATTTTTGTGGCCATTTGGGTGAACAAATAGGCGAAATGGTGTGAACGGGATATTTTCAGGCTAAATTGGATTGCAGTAGTCCACGGTTTCGGGGGTAGGCCTAGGTTCTGGGCGTGCTGTGGGCCAAAAATCAACCGGGGCATGCCAGGGAGGTTGGGGATCGTCCCAGTGTGGTCAGTTTAAATTTTCATGGCCATTTGGGTCAATAAACTGGCAAAACGGCGTGAATGGGGAATTTTATGGAAAAATTGGTGTGCTATAGCCCATTTTTTTAAGGGTGGGCCCGAAGTGTGATATACATCTAAAATTAATTGGGGTGTACTAGGGAGGTTGGGGATCATCCCAATATGGGCCGTTTAAATTTTTGTGGCTATTTAGGTGGATAAAAGGGAGAAACGACGCGAATGGGGGTATTTTTGGGCCAAATTAGTCTGTTATAGCCCATGGTTTTGGGGGTGGGCTATGGGTCCGGGCGTGCTGTCGATCAAAAATTGATAAGGGCATGCCAGGGAGGTTGGGGATCATTCCAGTGTAGCCCGTTTAAATTTTTGTGGCCATTTGGGTGAACAAACGGGCAAAACGATGTGAGCGGAGCATTTTCAGACCAAATCGGTGTGCTATAACCCCCGATTTTAAGAGTGGGCTCGGGGTCTGAGTGTGCTGTGGGTTGAAAATCAATCGGGGCATGCCAGGGAGGTTGGGGATTGTGCTATTATGATTTATTTAAATTTTTGTGGCTATTTGGGTGGACAAACGGGCAAAACGATTATGAACGGGCCATTTTTGGGCAAATTTGATGTGCTATAGCCCACGGTTTTGGGGGTGGGCCTGGGTTCAAAGCGTGTTTATAACGCTCTGAATCTGGTACCCGAAATGCTATACGATGCTCATGACCCCGAAGACCACAAGCTAACCCATGACTGATATCTGTACCTGTACACTGCATAATATATACATACACTGTTAGAATGCGGAATGGAAGCTGTAAGGCCATAAGGTTCAAAACTGAATAAACATCTGATAAAACAATGTCTGAAAAATGGCTTAACAATACCAAAATGAATCTGAAGTAACTGTTTGACATGCTATAGTCTGAAAGCCTCTAAACTGTCTGAATAAGGAGTTGATGGGACATGTCCCCAGCTAACTCCATCTACTAAAATAAATTAAGTACTAAAATAATAAAATAAATAATTGTATGTCCTCGAATGATGAGGACTCACTGCTAGCCTGTCTGCTGAACGCCTGAGCTACTAGGGGTGCTCTGAATCTCGTACTTCTGAACCTATGGTAAACAAAAAACCATAGCGCGAATGCATTAGTACGATTGAATATACTGGTATGCATGTGAGGTAGGCTAAATGCATGGGGTTCATATACATGAACAATAATAATAACAGACTGACTTAATAACATAAATGTGAGAATACATGTATGACTACGTAATTGTAACAGAGATCGTGATAGAACTGAATACTGAGTTCTGACTACTGAGTCTACTGATATGATATCTGAGTCACTGATGAGTGAGAAAGAATGATATTTTATTACTGAATACTGAGGGACTGACACTATGTTACTGATATATGAATAACTATGTCCGACAGTCCTAATTATGAAGAATTGGTTTGGTTGACTGTATGTGACAGTCCTGAAGCTGAATACTGATAACATGAGTTCTTATAGATGATATAACTGATAACATGAGTGACTATATCTAACCGTCTTAAATCTGATAGAACTAGCTGAGTTTCATACTGTGTCTGAGTTGATTGTATCTGACAGTCCTGAAATTTGAAGAACTATCTGAGTTCTTTTACTGAGATTGATACTGATACTGAGACTGAAACTGAGACTGTGGGAATTAATCATCTAACTGACATGCCCTAAAACTGAACTGGTGGGGTCCAACCTGTAACCCCAGCTGGAAGGGTATCAGTACTGTGCCACGGGCAAAGACCTGTTATCAGTAAATCCACTCTAACAGGGAGCTCTTCCGTCAACCCCTTCTGGTAGGTAACCCAAATGAGATGTGTATATATCCCTAAATACGTAGGGTGCATCTCAACCTACGTTGGCTACGTACTAGAACTTAGGGATTTCTTCTAAGGATCTCATTCCTATCTAGCGGGTGAGTCCCCATCCCTAGGGTCGCTCGGTGTTGAATCCTACTCCCATCTAAAGAAACTGAACTGATAACTGAATTGATACTAATAGTATTGTTTAGCGGAGATAAACTGAGTTTACTAAGTTTTATTGACTAACAAAATGCTACTGAGTTCTGAGGACTGACTGAGAGTACTTGAAGTTACTAAGATTTACTGGGAATACTGAGGTTACCGAGATTGCTGAATATTGAGATCATTGAGATTACTGAACTACTGAGATTTCTGATATTTCCTGAGTCATATGACTGACTGAGTTCTATGGATCATGACTTGACTGAGAGTAACGTAAAAACTGACACTGGCTCTAGGTACACAGCTAAATTGTTAGGTACAAGTACACCCAGGACTCGATGGAAAGAAACTGGCATAGCATGACTTACTTGAACACATGACAAATCATCATAATCCATAATTCATTTATTGAAGCATTTCATCAAACATGTGATATGCATGAACTTGTACAAACATGGAGATTTCATGATATCATACTAGTCTGGCATTTTTCCTTCATATAGGCATTTAATCAAACACATGATAGACATAGTATGTGTAAACAACATTGTACAAAAATTAAACATCATGGTTCAATTCTAATTTCATTATTCAAGGGTTTAATTATAGGTTTACATGAACCTACACATATACTAATCAATTCCACATGAAATTTATCACTAAACATGGATTAAAATTCAATTAGTCATTATCAACATGAACAACAGCAAACCCAACATGATATTTATAAAGACAATCCATAAACTTGAACTTAGAAAAGAGATTTTTGGGTTTCATGGATGAAACCCATGAATGAACACTATGCATACCTGGGTTGTGATTTCTTGAAGATTTGTAGAGGAAAACTTGAATTCTTGAATTTGAATTAAGCATCTACAGTTTCTTGTTCTTAGGGATTGATCCTTGAGAGAAACCCTAATTTTTTATTGTAAAAGAATAATGAACTAATGAGCTGAGGTCGAATATAACTGGGTATATATATGGGTGATAAAAGACCAAAATACTCCTTTTAAAAATGACCTCAAAATACTAAGCTGGATATACGATGGTGGGATGCGACGGTCCATCACTGGGTCGATGGTCCGTCGGACTTACCGTCGCACGGGGACCAAAACAGGGACTTACTACCTTGGTCCACAGTGGGGTGCGATAGTCCGCTGCTAGGTTGATGGTTCGTTGGATCTCTTCATCGTACTCAACCAGAAAGTGTACCCACTGCCTCGATGCGGCCGTGGGGTGCGACGGTCTGTCGCTTGTCCGATGGTCCGTCGACCTTCACCATCGTACCTTGGCGATTCTGACTGCCTGAGCAAAACGTACATATCTTCCTCATCCAATGTCGGAGTTGGACGAAATTAGTATCGTTAGAAAGCTAACTCAATTTCCCACGTGACAAAAAGTGAAAATATTAGAAATTCCATGTATATAAAAATGGATTCATCTTACAAAGAAAGTTTCTAACATTCTTTTGATGATTTCAAGCTAGGTAGAAGTACGTGGTATTACAATATCTCCCCCTTGGGAAAATTCATCCTCAAATAGAGCTGACTAATATGGGAGAAAATATCAAATGAAGTACATACTAAACATACACTACCGAAACATGATTTCATGATTAACATGACTGAAGAGCTGAATATAACATACTAAACATGCTTATCTGATGCATGACTGATAAGCTGAATTCATGCATATCTAATGCATAGATAATTGACTCATCAATACATGACTACATGTTCTGATGAACTAAATCTCTCATAGTGAGAATACATGTCTGATGCATAATTACACGACTGAACTAATATATGAATTCATGGCTTAATATTCAAAGGTACTTAGTACCAAGTTTGTAATGGGGATTTGAACATGAACTGAATACCAAGTTTGTAAATAGTAATTTGAACATAGAACTGAGTAAGTTTAAGAAAAACTATTATGTGACTGAAAAGTATTGATGACCCCTTGATTATTCTAGAAGTATGCATGAACGGGAATATGAGAACATAACTGATGCTGAAATAGGATACATAAACTAAATTTCATGAATTGATCCAATCCCTTAAATACATAGCTCACGACTAAAATTTGGACTTGAGGGTTAACTTATGAGTATGCCCTACTCCAAACTTGATTCATTACATGAAAAGGGAGTGGGATGTTTAAGTCATGAAAGTTTAGGGGATTATAGCATATCTATCTCCCCCTTAGGACACTAGGTCCCTCTAGGAATACTGACTTAGCTGAGCTACTAGGGAAACTGAGGCGATGTGCAAGGCACCTAGGAACTGAATCGTGACTGATTATCTGAGATCTAAGACTGAGGCATGATACATGAACTGAGCTGAGCTTGCACCTATCTGGTTGGTTCATCTTAGAATGGTTACATTCTTTCATGAGATTTTGGCTAGGGCGCATAGATGGGGACAAGGAAACCAAACTATACAAATTTGTCTGTATAAGACAACTGAGTGAGAAATTCATAACCTGATTGAGATTCGGTAAGATGAGTTGAGGCCTATGAGCATTATCTAGGATGAAGTGGCTAAGCTTCATACACTGCAACTGAGACTACTAAAAGATTTATGAGGTGCTGAGTACGAATACATAAATATACTAACTTATTTGATTAACTGAATAACTGATAGCTGAATATTGGGCATGTGGGACTGGTCTATTCTTAGTCTTAATAACAGGACTAAGGCCGTAAAATATTATGCATAGGAGGTAATGATTGACTGGATAACATGAGGTAACTGAGCATGAATGAGCAAAACTGTATCACCTCAAGAATGCAAGGCTAGGCATCTAACATAATTTGGAAACATTCTGTAGACTGAGGTACTAAAATACTACTGACTGAGTAACTATTAACTATAGTGTTGGCCAAGAAAGTCTGGAACTGAATACCAACATTATGGATTTATCAAGAGATTTAAACTGAGGGTATACATGATGTAATCTGAGCTTGACTTATCATTAGGAGTAGAGCATGAGTCATGTGGACTGAACATATGGTAAAACATGATATGAGTGCCTGAGTCATGAGCTGCATGACCTAAGTCTAAAATTTTTATGTTCATAAAACATGACTCGTACAACTGAGGGTGTTGGAACTCGTCCTGCTAGGAATTCAACACGCACACGATCCTATGGGAGGTATGTGAAAGATGCGTAGGTAAGGTGATGAATGAGGTACAAAACAATTGCGCTGAGATAAGAGTAGGTCGGGAATCATCTTCCCTTAGTGATTTTCTACATATACTGGAACTATAACTAGGATATGAAGGCCTGACTTCCTGAGCTCAAAGTTTAACTACTATACAAGGCTACAACAGAAAAGAAACTTATGAATCTGATGAGACAAGAGAACACAAACATAAAAATAAGAGGTCTAGAACATATGAGTGGTTGCATCAGGAGAACTTTCTTGATCCTGTCAGGACTGAAGGGTATGGAGTCTGTTTGGGCATTGCCCACTGGTAGCACTGGAATTGGCACCCTGCTGATTTAGGCAATTGGACTGAGCTAAGGAGCGGAGATAACTCTAATTACCTAACCGGGGGAAATCTCTGACCTTGTGACCTAACTTACCACATCAGAAACAAACACCACTGCTGTCTCTACACACACCTTTATGATGCTTACCACACTCTGCGTAAAAGAATGAGTAATAAACCTGCTGTCACTACTCTGGGCCTTGGATCCTAATGCCCAATTCGTATGGTCATTTTTGAACTTTGGTACTGAGGCACTGGCTGAAGAGTGAACTAGGGCTGAACATTTTTGACACAACTGAGAACGGTTATCACCCTGTGACCCATGCTGTGCAAAACCATAACTATCTGTTCTGGCTCTCTTATTTTCTCTCTCCTTCTTCTTAAGCTTCTACTCTTCAATCTGCTAGGGATAGACCATAATCCTAGATATCTCCATGTCACCAATCAACATCGCATTCCTACACTCCTTAACCACTCTACCTGATACCCCTGACACAAACTTACTCATTCTAGATCTACTATCTATTACTACATGGGGAGCGTACCTAGCTAAATAAATGAACTTAAGGGAGTATTCTTTTACACTCATCGTACCTTGTCTGAGATTGATGAACTCTAATATTTTAGCCTTCTTCTATTCTATGGGAAAGAACCTATATAAGAAAGCTGTAGCAAACTCGTTCCACTCTATGAGCTCTGTATTTATACCTCTATCTACCTTTCACTATTTATACCATGTATGGGCTACATCTTGTAGCTGATAGGTGGCTAACTCTATGCTCTCACTAGAAGTCACTTCTATGATGTCTGTGAATTTTTGAACCTGGTCGAGGAACTCCTATGGATCCTCTTCGGACTTAGAATCGGTGAATAGAGGAGGATTTATTCGGGTGAAGTCCTAAATCCTGACTGCAGTAGAATTTGACATTGGGTTGGCTAAAACAACAACTAGCCCTTTATTCTGAGCTACGAATAATCTAGCTAGAGTAGTAAATGTAGTCTTGAATTCTGCATGAGAGACATACTTATCCAGAGAATCTGGCTGGACAGGCTGAGGCGCTGACTGATTTTTGATTTCTCTTTCATTAGTCCTTTTGGGAGGCATGTTCTGTAAATAAAAGGAAGAAGCAGATTAGACTGAGAGTTTAACTGGAGCTTATGCTCATTGGCATGATATGAATACTGAAAGAAGGGGAACTGTTCCTAAAATATATCATAGCCTTCTGTACATAAGTGTGGTGCACAATACACCAATGTACAAGACTCTACTAGATGTGGATTTTTAGACTTCCTAGGACGTTGTTGAACCTGGATCTGAAACCAAGTTTGTAACGCCCTGAATCTGGTACCTGGAACTCTACACGATGCTCATGACCCCGAAGGACCACAACTTAACCCATGACTGATATCTATACCTATACACTATATAATATACTGTATATATATACATATACTGTATATATATACATATACTATAAGAATGCAGAATAGAAATAGTAAGGACATAAGGTTTAAAACTGAATAAACATCTGATAAAACAATGTTTGAAAAATGGCTTAGCAATACGAAAATGAATCTGAAGTAACTATCTGACATATTATAGTCTGAAAGCCTTTAAACTATCTGAATAAGGAGTTGATGGGACATGTCCCTTACTAACTCCATCTACTGAAATAAACTAAGTACTGAAATAATAAAATAAATAATCGTATGTCCTCAAATGATGAGGACTCACTGCTAGCCTGTCTACTAAACGCCGGAGCTACTAAGGGTGCTCTAAAACTCATGCTTCTGAACCTATGGTATAAAATACCATAGCGCGAATGCGTCAGTACGATTGAATGTACTGGTATGCATGTGAGGTATTTTAAATACATGGGGTTCATATGCATGAACAATAATAATAACAGGCTGACTTAATAACATAAATGTGAGAATACACGCATGACTATATAACTGTAACTGAGATCGTGATAGGACTGAATAATGAGTTCTAACTACTGAGCCTACTGATATTGACGTCTGAGTCACTGATGAGTGAGAAAGACTAATATTGTATTACTGAATACTAAGGGACTGACACTATGTTACTGATACATGAATAACTATGTCCGACAGTTCTAATTATAAAGAACTGGTTTGGTTGACTATATGTGACAGTCCTGAAGCTGCATGCTGATAACACGAGTTCTAATAGTTGATATAATTGATAACATAAGTGACTGTATTTGACGGTCCTGAATCTGATGGAACTAGCTGAGTTTCGTACTGTATCTGAGTTGACTGTATCTGACAGTCCTGAAATTTGAAGAAATATTTGAGTTTTTTTACTGAGACTGAGACTGAGACTAAAACTGAGACTGTGGGAAGTAATCATCTAACCAACATACCCCAGAACTAAATTGGTAGGGTCCAACCTGTAACCACAGCTTGAAGGGTGTTAGTACCATGCCACAGGTAAAGACCTGCTGTGAGTATACCCTCTTTGAAAGGGAGCTCTTCCATCAACCCCTCCTTGTAGGTAACCCAAATGAGATGTATATATATATCCCTAAACACGTAGGGTGCATATCAACCTACGTTGGCTACATACTGGAACATAGGGATTGCTTCTTGGGATCTCAATCCTATCTAGTGGGTGAGTCCCCATCCCTAGGCTCACTCGGTTCAGAATCCTACTCCCATCTGAAGACACCAAACTTATTATAATGGTATTTTTTAGCGGAGCTAAATTGAGTTTACTGAGTTTCGTTGACTAACGAAATGCTACTGAGTTCTGAGGACTGACTGAGAGTACTTGAAGTTATTGAGATTTACTGGGAATACTAAGGTTACCGAGATTGCAGAATACTGAGATCACTGAGATTACTGAACTACTGGGATTACTGAGATTTTTGAGATTTCCTGAGTCACATGACTGATTGAGTTATATGGATCATGACTTGACTGAAAGTAATGTGAAAACTGACACTGGCTATAGGCACACAGCTAAATTGTTGGGTACAAGTACCCCCAGGACTTGATGGAAAGAAACTGACATAGCATGACTTACTTGAACACATGACAAATCATCATAATCCATAATTCATTTATTGAAGCATTTCATCAAACATGTGATATGCATGAACTTGTACAAACATGGAGATTTCATGATATCATACTAGTCTGGCATTTTTCCTTCATATAGGCATTTAATCAAACACATGATAGACATAGTATGTGTAAACAACATTGTACAAAAATTAAACATCATGGTTCAATTCTAATTTCATCATTCGAGGGTTTAATTATAGGTTTACATGAACCTACACATATACTAATCAATTCCACATGAAATTTATCACTAAACATGGATTAAAATTCAATTAGTCATTATCAACATGAACAACAGCAAACCCAACATGATATTTATAAAGACAATCCATAAACTTGAACTTAGAAAAGAGATTTTTGGGTTTCATGGATGAAACCCATGAATGAACACTATGCATACCTGGGTTGTGATTTCTTGAAGATTTGTAGAGGAAAACTTGAATTCTTGAATTTGAATTAAGCATCGACAATTTCTTGTTCTTAGGGATTGATCCTTGAGAGAAACCCTAATTTATTGTTGTAAAAGAATAATGAACTAATGAGCTGAGGTTAGATATAACTGGGTATATATATGGGTGGTAAAAGACCAAAATACCCCTTTTAAAAATGACCTCAAAATATGAGCTGGACATGTAACGGTGGGGTGCGATAGTCCGTCGCTAGGTCGATGGTCCGTCAGACTTACCGTGCACGGGGACCAAAATTGGGACTTACTGCCTTGGTTCCATAGTAGGGTACGACAGTCCATCGCTGGGTCAACGGTCCGTTAGACCTCTCCGTCGCACTCAACCAGAGAGTGTACCCATTGCCTTGATACGACGGTAGGGTGTGATGTTCCGTCGCTTGTCCAACGGTCCGTCGGCCTTCACCATCGCACTTGGGAGGTTCTGACCGCCTGAGTAAAATGTACATAACTTTCTCGTCTCATGTCGGATTTGGACGAAATTAGTATCGTTGGAAAGCTAACTCAATTTCTCACGTGAAAAAAATGAAAATCTTAGAAATTCCACATATATAAAAGTTGATTAATATTTAAAAGAAAGTTTCTAACATTCTTGGAACTATTTCAAGCTAGGTAAAAGTACAGGGTATTATAATTTTGTTGGCAAAAAATTGATCGGGGAGTACCAGGGAGGTTGGGAATCATCCCAGTGTGGTCCGTGTAAATTTTTATGGTCATTTGGATGAAAAAATGGGCAAAACAGCGAGAACGTGGTATTTTCGAACCAAATTGGTGTGCTATAGCTACAGTTTTGGGGGTAGGCCTAGGGTTCGAGCATGTTGTGGACCAAAAATCGACCATGGCATGCTAGCGAGGTTGGGGATCCTCCCAGTGTGGTCCATTTAAATTTTTGTGACTATTTGGGTGGATAAACGAGCAAAATGACAAGAACGGGACATTTTCAGGCTAAATTAGTGTGCTATAGACCGAGTTTTGGGGGTGGGCTTAAGGTCTGGGCATGCTATGGGATAAAAATCGATCGAGGCCTACCAGTGATATTAGGGATCATCCCGGTGTAGTCTGTTTAAATTTTTATTGCCATTTGGGTGGACAAAAGGGGAAAATAGCACGAACGGGGCATTTTCAGGCCAAATCAGTGTGCTATAGCCCACAGTTTTGGGGGTGGGCCTGGGGTCTGAGCATTATGTAGGTCAAAAATCGACCAGGGTATGCTAGGGAAGTTGGGGATCATCCCAGTGTGATTCGTTTAAATATTTGTGGCCATTTGGGTGGACAAACGGGTGAAATAGGATGAACAAAGCATTTTCGAGCCAAATTGGTGTTCTATAGCCCACGGTTTTAGAGGTAGGCTCAGGGTCCGAGCGTGCAGTGAGCCGAATATCAATTGGGGTATGTCAGGTAGGTTGGGGATTATCTCGTTATGGTCTGCTTAAATTATTGTGGTCATTTGGGTGGACAAATAGGTGGAACAGCATGAATAGAGAGTTTTTGGGCTAAATCTGTTTGCTATAAGGCCACAATTTTGGGGGTGGGCCTAGGGTCTGAGCATGTTGTGGGCCAAAAATTGACCGAGGTGTGTCAGGGAGGTTGGGGATCATCCCAGTATGTTCCATTTAAATAATCATGGGCATTTGGGTGGACAAACAGGCAAAACAGTGCGGACGGGGCATTTTTGGGCCAAATCAGTGTGTTATAGACAGCAGTTTCAAAGATGGGCCCAGGGTCCGAGCGTGCTGTGGAACGAATATTGATCGAGACATGTCAGGGAGATGAAGGATCATCCCAGTATGGTCTGTTTGAATTTTCATGGCTATTTGGGTGAAAAAATGGGCAAAACAGCATAAACGGAGTATTTTCGAGTCAAATCGATGTGTTATAGCCTACAGTTTTGGGGGTGGTCCCAGGGTCCAGGCGTGTTATGGGTCAACAATCGATCGGGGTATGATAGGGATGTTGGGGATCATCCCATTGTGGTTTTTTTAAATTTTTGTGGCCATTTGGGTGGACAAAAGGGAGAAAAGCATGAACGAGGCATTTTTTTAGACAAATCGATGTGTTATAGCCCATGGTTTTTGGGGTAGGCTTGGGGTTTGGGCATGCTGTACGAAAAAAATCGATTGAGGCATGCCACGGAGGTTGGGGATAATCCCAATGTGGTCCGTTTAAATGTTCATGGCTAATTAGGTGGACAAATGGGCGAAATAGCATGAATGGGGCATTTTCGGGCTAAATCGTGTGCTATAGCCCACAGTTTTGGGGGTGGGCCTGGGGTCCAGGTGTTCTGTGGGCCGAAAATCGATCAGGGCATGCTAGGGAGGTTTGGTATCATCCCAGTGTAGCCCGTTTAAATTTTTGTGGCCATTTGGGTAGACAAACGGGCAAAACAACGTAAATGGGACATTTTTGGGCCAAATCATGTGCTATAGCCCATGGTTTCGAGGGTGGGCCAGGGGTCCGTATGTGTTGTAGGCTGAAAATCGACCAGGGTGTGCTAGAGAGATTGGGAATCATCCAAGTATGGTCTGTTTAAAATTGTGTAGTCATAAGGGTGGACAAACGGGCGAAATGGTCCGAACGGGGCATTTTTGGGCCAAATCGATATGCTATAGCCCACGGTTTTGGGGGTGGGCCTGGGGTTCGGGCATGCTGTGGGCCAAAAATTAGCCGAGCTGTGCCAGGGAGGTTTGAGATCATCCAAGTATAGTACTTTTAAATTTTCATGGCCATTTGGGTGGACAAAATGGTGAAACGGTGTGAATGGGGCATTTTCGGGCCAAATCGATGTGCTATAGCCCACGGTTTTGGGGGTGGGTGGAGTTCGGGTGTTCTGTGGGCTGAAAAATGACCAGGGTATGCTAGGGAGGTTACAGATCATCCCATTGTGGTCCGTTTAAATTTTTGTGGCTATTTGGGTGGACAAACGGGCAAAACGGCCTGAACGGGGCATTTTCGATCTAAATCGGTGTGCTATAGCCCATGCTTTAGGGGGTGGACCCAAGTTCTGAGCGTGTTGTGGGCCAAAAATTAATCGGGGCATGCCAGGTAAGTTGGGGATCGTCCTAGTATGGTCCGGTTAAATTTTCATGTCCATTTGGGTGGACAAACGGGCAAAACGGCGTGAATGGGGCATTTTTGAGCCAAATCGGTGTGCTATAGCCCACGATTTTGGGGGTGGTCCGGGGTCTGAGTGTGCTATACACCGAAAATTGATCGGAGCGTGCCAGGGGGGTTGGGGATCATCCCAGTGTGGTCCGTTTAAATTTTCATGGCCATTTTGGTGGACAAATGGGCAAAACGATGTGAACGAGACATTTTTGGGTGAAATCGGTGTGCTATAGCCCATGGTTTTAGGGGTGGGCCCAAGGTTTGGGCGTGTTATGGGTACAAAATTGACTGGGGCATGCCAGGGAGGTTGGAGATCATTCGAGTATGGTCTATTTAAATTTTCATTGCCATTTGGGTTGGTAAACAGGCGAAACAACATGAACGAGGTATTTTTGAGTTAAATCGGTGCGCTGTAGCCCACGATTTTGGGGGTGGGCCCGGAGTTCGGGCATGTTGTAGGCTAAAAATCGAACGAGGCATGCTAGGGAGGTTGGGGATTGTCCCAGTATGGTCCTTTTAAATTTTCATGGCCATTTGGGTGAACAAACGGACGAAACGGTGCAAACGGGTTATTTTTGGGCCAAATCGATATGCTATAGCCCGCAATTTTTGGGATGGGCCCGGGTTTCGGGCATACTGTGGGCCAAAAATTGATCGGTGTGTGCCAGGGAGATTGGGGATCATCCAAATATGGTTCGTTTAAATTTTTGTGACCATTTGTGTGGATAAAAGGGTGAAACAACACGAACAGAGCATTTTTGGGATAACGTAGTGTGCTATAGCCCACGATTTTAGGGGTGGGCCTGGGGTCCGAGCGTGCTGTGGCTAAAAATTGACCAGGGCATTCTAGGGAGGTTGGGGATTTTTCCAGTGTAGTTTGTTTAAATTTTTGTGGCTATTTCAGCACAAACAGAGCATTTTTGAGACAAATCAGTGTGCTATAGATCACGGTTTTGGGAGTGGGATCAGGGTCTGGTCGTGCTGTAGGTGAAAAATTGATCAGGGCAGGCCATAGAGGTTGGGGATCATACTAGTGTGGTTCGCTTAAATTTTGGTGGCCATTTGGGTGGACAAAAGGGTAGAATGGCATGAATAGGGCCTTTTCGGGACAAATCAATGTGCTATAGCCCACGATTTTAGGGGTGGGCCCGGAGTTCGGGCGTACTGTGGGCCAAAAATTGATCGGGGCATGGCAGGTAAGTTGGGGATCTTCCTAGTATGGTCCTTTAAAATTTTTGTGGTCATTTAGGTGGATAAACGTGCGAAATAATGCGAAAGGGGCATTTTCAAGCGAAATCGGTGTGCTATAGCCCACGATTTTGGGGTGGCCCCGTGGTCCAGGCGTGCTGTGGGCAAAAAATTAATCGGGGCATGCCAGGGAGGTTGGGGATCATCCCAGTGTAGTCCGTTTAAATATTTGTGGCCATTTTGGTGGATAAACAGGTGAAACAACACGAACGGGGAATTTTTGAGCCAAATTAGTGTGCTATAGCCCACGGTTTTAGGGGTGGGCCTAGGGTTTGGGTGTGTTGTGGGCCAAAAATCAACCGAGGCATGCCAGGGAGATTGGGGATTGTCCCAGTATGGTCCATTTAAATTTTTGTGACCATTTAGGTGGGCAAACGGACTAAACAATGAGAACAGGATATTTTCGGCCAAATCAATGTGCTATAGTGGTACAAGAGAAGACTATGAATTCACGAAATGGACACACAAGATGCAAAAATCATAAGCAAAAACAACACAAAGAAAGGGGATGAAGAAGAAGATTGCATAAACGTAAAGATAGATAGAAAGACCCTTACTTCTACCATGTGATTAACAAAAGATGGTGTATCAAACCATCAATCACACCCCACCAATAGAAGCTCAAACCTTCCTCTTAGGTGGAACAAGGGAATTCACACTCCTCAAAACCCACCTTTCTTGCCAATTTATCAACACAAGTGAAATCCATCAATTGTGCTAACCCTAATTTGGCTTTTCTCTCTTAAGGAGAAGGAGAATACTACAAGCCAACACTAATATTACAATCTGAAAATTCACTCAATTCATTATGTCAAAACTAAGGAAAATAAAAGCTAAGGTTCCTATTTATACTATTATAAAACAAAGACTAAAATACCCTTAATGAAGGGTGCTCCTTTGGAATGTAAAAAGAAAGTTTTAAAGGACCATAATAGCCCTAACAATGGGCGCCTCTTGAGTGTCCAATTATAGTGTGCAAGGTCCATCTTGTCTTTCAAGTAAGGCGCCTCTTGAGTGTAATGGTTCCCTTCTCCTCCTTCAACTTGCCAAGGCTTTTAAAGGCTCCAAACGCTTGCTAATTTCAAAGCTTGAACCTTTAACAATACCTTGTACTCTTTTATGCTCTTCATGCTTGTATATCCTCTCCATATTGAAAGGAATTTGTCCTCAAATTCGCACCTTGCAAAACAAAAGAGAGGGAAAAACAAGCACACAATCCTCGTGATAGGAGGCTTAACATTAGTACCACAAATTAGGTAAACATGCCAAGGGGGTACACTTTTGGAATATAACAAACTATCCCTCATTATGATCATGAAATACCTACCACAAGTATCAAAAAGGACACGGCTAAGGTAAACATCAAGAGGTACGACAACTACAAAGGTCTACAAAATCCATATAGCATTGTAACACCAAGTGGACCAACAAACAAATATCCTACCCCTACATAAAGCAAATCCAAGACTAGCATGGATATAATCATAATAAAAGAGGTAGTATAGGAAGGAATCAAGTGTAAAGGCATCATCCAAGGTTCTATAATCTATAAAAATACCAATTGGTTCAATAGTTTTAGCACATAAGGTTGGAATCAAGTAATTTAAACACATATGACTTCCTTCTTTCAAGTAAATATCAACTTGGCATCCACAAGTTTGGATTCATTCAATTCAAGCATAAGTGTGTCAAGCAAGGATGCACATTTAGAAGCATTATCCCAAGACGACAATGACACATTTACCCTTGGGTTTTTAAGAATAATACCTTGCTTGTTATGTAGATCAAGCAACAAATTGGGTGTGCCAGCATCGTCATATCCACATTTGGCACCGGGGTCAAATGAAAAGAGTGGTCTTAGACATGGATCTAGACAACACTTTTTTCCCCATAGCCTTCGCCCCATCTAAAAGACATACTCTCTAGAATAGCATACATACCATCAAAGACAAATAGAGATTAGAGAAAGGTGTCACACAAATCAACTTCAACTATGGTTCCCTTATGCAAGTACTCACTAGTTCCAAGTTCATCACCACTAGGATGCTTAACATAGGAAACACACAAAGAAGAAATAGATGGAATCTCTAAGCATGAACTACTTCCTATTTCAAGAGAGTAATTTCCCCATAGATATAAGTCACCATGAGAAGCAAAGGGATCATACAGATAAACATGTTCACAAGAACAATCACAATTCGGGTTTCCTACATATTCAAGCAATTCAAGGTCACCTTCATCCAATTGTGCCTTTTCTTGGTTTCTTTGAGAAAATCTATCAATATGGCTTTCATAATACAACATGCTCAAAGAATCATCTCCAATACCATGATCAACTCTATCAACATCATTACTAACTTGAGACTTATTAAACATACCATATATATGCTCAAGTAGTGGACTACATTCGGGAGTAGGTTGATCATCATTCATATCCTCACTAGTTGTTGGCAACTCACATACCAACGTAGACTCACCTTGGATTTCACAAGGTTCAACTAGTGTGTGAATACTTTTTTCACTTGGTAAGGGAACCTCATTCAAGTCATAAGTGCTAGCACTAGATGAACACAAATCATTCTAACGAAAAAAATTGATTTTGTCATCTAAAGGATCAACTAGTTCTTGCATACTCACAACAAGAGTTTGGACCTTATGAAACCTAACAACACTAAGAGTATCACAAAAGGAAGATTCACACACTTCTTTATTAAGCAAATCCTAAACTACACGACTTTGGCTACTACTAGCCACATCACAACAATTCAAGTTTCTAGGAGTGTAGAAGATAGCTTTGTTACCTTGTAGATCATGGGAAGTGTGTTCTTCACTTTGTTTGGCATTATGGCATCCTTCATTCTCCACATTACAAGGGAATATGTCAAGGTTTCCCTTTGGACTCACTTTTTTAAAATTGGGATTTAGTGCACTAAGCATTTGGCGCATATCTTCAATGAAGCTATCCCAATAGTCTTTGAGGCGATCAAACGTGGCATCAAAACTATAGGAAGCCATGGTACCTAAAATAAAGAAACAAACCTACAAAACGAGAAAACCAGTTAGTTCAGAAAGAGCCTCACCACCCTCACTCTCGTTTCTTACCTCATGCTTGGTTTCACAAGTGTTGAAAGCTTGGCAATACTTGGCAAGTGAATTGAGTGGTAAATATGCCTTGGTCCAGAATTGATTTTTGTTTGATAAGACTAAAAAAAATGATATATGGACTTGAACCAACAAGTTACTAGGACTTAAAAATGATAAAAGCACAAAAGGATTGTAGACACGAAACAAAGAACTCTAGACTAATTATCAACCTAGTAGGTAATTACTAGTTTGGTAAATAGTGGTAGAATCAACTTAAAAGAAACTAGAATCAAAAATTAGAAACTAGGAAATCTACCTAAGAACTCAATTTGGCTGATTAGCTAGTGATGATGTGGCAGCTTGTGATTGGACGTTGAGTTTCCAAAATTTTCAACCTTAATTCTCAAGTCTCGGCCTAGAACCCCTTTGGTGAAGAAGAATTTCGTTTGGGAGGGAAAAATGAAGGTTTGAAAGACTTTTTGGAGCTTCAAATGAATTCAAAAACAATGGTCCCCCCCCCTGTACTTGTAATGTACTTTGATTATTTCTTTGTCTCTTCTTTCTTTGGATGACAATGAATATGCCAAGGAATATTCTTTCACAAACACCAAGTGCACTCTCTTTCTTCTAATTTTTTTTTGATCAAACACACTCTTTGAATATTCTTCCTTAGCAAGACTTGATGAACATGGAAGAACAAGATGAATACTTAAGAGTTGACCAAAGTTTGACCACTAACCAAATGAACTTCAAATCTGATTTTTTTTGTAGATCTAGGTTCCTTAGGCCAAGGTGAGCTCAAATAACAATAAATCACAACTAAACAATGTCCACAACACAAAACCCACACGGATCTAGCTTCTTGAAGCTTCAAAACGCCATAACCATGGTGGATCTAGCTCAAAATTGACCAAATCTTGTTCCAAATGTAGATCTAGACTCCATAGATTCTAGGGAACAAGAATCTATCACTTGAAACCAACAAAAAAAACATAAAAACATGTATATCTAAGATTTAAAAATCTGCCCAAACACATAAACAGGTTTACAATTTTTTTTTGTGAGATTTTCGATTTTCTACACTCTTTTTGGTTGAGATTTTCTTAGATCCAAGACTTAGAATTGTGGGAACAACTCTAATACATGACTTTGATACCAAATGTTACAATATAATACTAGTAATTCACAAAATGGATACACAAGATGTAAAAATCAGCAAGAAAAAACAACACAAAGAAAGGGGATGAAGAAGAAGATTGCATAAACATAAAGATAGATAGAAAGACCCTTACTTCTACCAAGTGATTAAAAAAAGATGGTGTATCAAAACATCAATCACACCTCACCAATATAAGCTCAAACCTTCCTCTTAGGTGGACCAAGGGAATTCACACTTCTCAAAACCCACATTTTTTGCCAATTTGTCAACACAAGTGAAATCCATCAATTGTGCTAACCCTAATTTGGTTTCTCTCTCTTAAGGAGAAGGAGAATACTACAAGCTAACACTAATATTAAGATATGAAAATTCCCTCAATTCATTATGTCAAAACTAAGGAAAATAAAAGCTAAGGTGCCTATTTATACTATTACAAAACAAAGACTAAAATACCATTAATGAAGGGTGCTCATTTGAAGTGTAAAAAGAAAGTTGTCTTAAAGGAAAATAATACCCCTAACAATGGGCACCTCTTGAGTGTCCAATTATAGTGTGCAAGTTTCATCTTGTCTTTTAAGTAAGGTGCCTCTTGAGTGTAATGGTTCCCTTCTTCTCCTTCAACTTGCCAAGGCTTTAAAAGGCTCCAAACACTTGCTAATTCTGAAGCTTGAACCTTTGAAAATACCTTGTACTCTTTTATACTCTTTATTATTGTATCATATAGACCATAGTTTCAGAGGTGGGCTCGGGTTTCGGGCATTCTGTGGGTTAAAAATTGATCAAGGCATGCCAGGGAGGTTGGGGATCATTTCAGTGTAGTTTGTTTAAATTTTTGTGGCCATTTGCATGGACAAAAGGGTAAAATGGCGTAAACAAGGCATTTTAGGGATAAATCAATGGGCTATAGCCCACAATTTTAGGGGTGGGCCCGAGGTCCGAGCGTGCTGTAGGTAAAAAATTGATCGGTGTGTACCAGGGAGGTTGGGGATCATCTCAGTGTGGTCCGTTTAAATTTTTGTGGCTATTTGGTTGGACAAATGAGCAAAATAGTGTGAATGGGGCATTTTTAGGCCAAATCAGTGTGCTATAGCCCACGGTTTTAGAGGTGGAACTGGGGTTCGGGCGTGTTGTGAGCCAAAAATATATCGGGGCGTGATAGGGAGGTTGGAGATCTCAGTGTGGTCTGTTTAAATTTTCAGGGCCATTTGGGTGGACAAACGACTGAAATGGCATGAACGGGGCTTTTTTGGTCCAAATCGGTGTGCCATAGTGCACGATTTTAGGGGTGGGCCCAGGGTCTGAGAGTGTTGTGGGTCAAAAATTGACCGGCGCATGCCAAGTAGGTTGGAGATCATCCTAGTGTGGTACGTTTAAATTTTTATGGTCATTTGGGTGGAGAAAAGGGTGAAACAATGCAAACGGGGCATTTTGGGGCTGATCGGCATTCTAAACACATAATTTTGGGGTGTTCCTGGGGTTCGGGTGTGCTGTGGGCTACAAATTAACCAGCACATTCCAGGGAGTTTGGGATCATTCCAGTGTGGTCCGTTTAAATTGTTATGGCCATTTGAGTGAACAAACAAGGAAAACGGCACAAACGGGGCATTTTTTCCAATATTGGTGTGTTATAGCCTACGATATCGGGAGAGGGCTCGAGTTTCGGGCATGCTATGGGAAAAACTCGACTGAGATATGCCAGGGAGGTAAGGGATCATCTCATTATGGTTCGTTAAAATTTTTATAGCTATTTGGGTGGACAAACAGGCAGAACGACTTGAACGGGGCATCTTCAGGCCAAATCGGTATGCTATAGCCCACGGTTTTGGGGTAGGCCAGGGGTCCGAGTATGCTGTGGGATAAAAATCGACCGGGGCATACCAGGAGGGTTGGGGATCATCTCAGTATGGTCTGTTAAATTTTGTGGCCATTTGGGTGGACAAATGGGTGAAACGGCGCGAACGGGGAATTTTCGAGCCAAATCGATATGCTATAGCCCCGGGTTTTGGGTGTGAGCCCGAGGTCCTGGCGTGCTGTGCGATAAAAATCAACTAGGCTGTGCCAGGGAGGTTAGGGATCATCCCAGTGCAGTCTTTTTAAATTTTCATGGCCATTTGGGTGAACAAACGGGTGAAACGGCACGAACGGGGAGTTTTTGGGCAAAATCGGTGTTTTATAGCCCACAAATTTGGGGGTGGGCCTGGGGTCCGGGCATGCTGTAGGACAAAAATTGACCGAAGTATGCTAGGGAGGTTAGGGATCGTCCTAGTATGGTCTGTTTAAATTTTCATGGCTATTTGGGTGAACAGAAGGGCAAAACGGCAAGAATGGAGCATTTTCGAGCCAAATTGGTGTGCTATAGCTCATAGTTTTGTGGATGGGCCCGGGTCTGGGCATGCTATGGGTCAAAAATTGATCGAGGAGTGCCTCGGAGGTTGGGAATCATCCAGTATAGTCAGTTTAAATTTTTGTGGCTATTTGGGTGGACAAATGGGCAAAACAGCATAAATGGGACATTTTTTAGCCAAATTGTTGTGCTATACCCTACGGGTTGGGGAGTGGGCCTGGAGTCCGAGCGTTATGTGGGCTAAAAATTGATAGGGGCATGCCAGGAAGGTTGGGGATCATCCCAGTGTGGTCCACTTAAATTTTTATGGATATTTGGGTGGACAAATGGGCAAAATAACGTGAACAGAGAATTTTCAATCTAAATTGATGTGCTATAGACCACGGTTTTAGGGATGGGCTCGGGGTTTGGGCGTGCTGTGGGCCAAAAATTGATAGGGGTATGCTAGGGAGTTTAGAGATCATCCTAGTGTGGTTCATTTTAATTTTTATAGCCATTTGGATGGACAAACGGGAGAAACGGCGTGAACAGGGCATTTTTTGCCAAATCATTATGCTATATCCTACGGTTTTGGCGGTAGGCCCGTGGTCCGGGCATGCTTTGGGCCAAAAATTGATCGGGGTGTGTCAGGGAGGTTGGGGATCATCCCAGTATAATCCTTTTAAATTTTTGTGTCCATTTGGTTGGACAAATGGTCAACGGCCCAAACAGAGCATTTTCGGGCAAAATTGGTGTACTATAGCCCACGGTTTTGGGGGTGGGCCTGGTGTTCAAGTGTGCTGTGAGCCTAAAATTGACTGGGGTATGCCAAGGAGGTTGGAAATCATCCCAGTATAGTTTGTTTAAATTTTGGTGGCTATTTGAGTGGGCAAATGGGTAAAACGGTGGGAACAGGGCATTTTTAGGATAAATTGGTGTGCAATAGCCCTCGATTTTGGGGGTTGGCCCAGGGTCTAGTTTTTTGGGGATAAAAATTGATTGGGGCATGCCAGGGAGGTTGGGGATCATACCAGTGAGGTCCGTTTAAATTTTAGTGGCTATTTGGGTTGACAAACAGGCAAAACAGTGCAAATAGGGCATTTTTAGGCCGAATTAGTGTGCTATAGCCCATGGTTTTGGTGATGGACCTGGGGTTCAAGCATGTTATTGGTGAAAAATCAACTGAGGCATGCCAGGGTGGTTGGAGATAATCCCTGTGTGGTCTATTTTTTTTTATGGTCATTTGGGTGGATAAACGGGCCAAACAGCACAAACGGGGCATTTTCGGGCCAAATCAATGTGCTATAGCCCACGGTTTTGGGGGTGGGCTCAGGCTCCAGGCGTGCTATGGGCAAAAATCGATTGGGGTATGCCAGGGAGGAGGGGGATCATCCAAGTATGGTCCATATAAATTTTTATGGCTATTTGGGTGGACAAACGAGCGAAACAGCACATACGGGTATTTTTGGGCCTAATCAGCATGATACAGCCCATGATTTTGTGGGTGATCCCGGGGTCTGAGTGTGTTTTGGGTCAAAAATCAATCACTGCATTCCAGGAAGGTTGGGGATCATCCCAGTTTGTTCTATTTAAATTTTTGTGGCTATTTCAGTAGACAAACGAGCGAAATGACATGAATGAGGCTTTTTCGAGCCAAATCAGTGTGCTATAGTTCACTATTTTGAGAGTGGGCCTGGGGTTCGGGTATGCTGTGGGTTAAAAATCGATCAGGGCATGCCATAGAGGTTGGGAATCATCTCAGTATAGTCTGTTTATATTTTTGTGGCCATTTACATGGTCAAACGGGTGAAATGGAGCGAAGGGGGAATTTTCAAGCCAAATCGATGTGCTAAAGCCCACGATTTTGGGGGTGGTCCTAGGTTTCAAGTGTGCTATGGATCAAAAATTGATCAGGCCATTCCAGGGAGGTTGGGGATCATTCCAGTATTGTCTGTTTAAATTTTTGTGGCCATTTGGATGGGCAAATGGGCAAAACGATGTGAATGGGGCATTTTTGGGCTAAATCGGTGTGCTATAGCCCATTATTTTAGGGGGTGGGCCCAGGGTTTGGGCGTGTTGTGGGCCAAAAATCAATCAAGGCCTATTAGAAAGGATCGGGATCATCCCAGTGTGGTTCGTTTAAATTTTTGTGGCCATTTATGTGGACAAACAGGCAAAACGGTAGGAACAAGGCATTTTTAGGAAAAATTAGTGTGCTATAACCCACGATTTTATGGGTGGGCCCAGGGTACCGATGTGTTGTTGGGCAAAAGTCAATTGGGGCGTGTTGATAGGTTGGGGATCGTCCCAGTGTGGTCCACTTAATTTTTTGTGGCCATTTGGGTGGACAAACGGGTGAAACAGTACGAACGATGCATTTTTGTGCGAAATTGGTGTACTGTAGCCCATGGTTTTGCGGGAAGGCCCGGGGTTCGGGCGTTCTATGGGCCAAAAATTAATTGGGGTGAGCCAGGGAGTTTGGGGATTATCTTAGTGTGGTCTGTTAAAATTTTTGTGGCCATTTAGGTGGATAAACGAGTGAAATAGCGCAAACGGGGAGTTATCGAGCTAAATCGGTGTGCTATAGCCCACGGTTTCAGGGGTGTTCCCAGGGTCTGGGTGTTCTGTGGGGAAAAAATTTATTGGGGTATTCCAGGGTGGTTGGGGATCATCCCAGTATAGTTCGTTTAAAATTTTTTGGCTATTTGGGTGGACAAACGGGCAAAACAACGCGAATGGGGCATTTTTGTGCCAAATTGGTGTACTAAAGCCCATGGTTTTGGGGGTGGGCCCGAGGTTCAGGTGTGTTGTGGGCCAAAAATTGATTAGGACATGCCAGGGAGGTTGAGGATCATCCCAGTATGGTCTGTTTAAATTTTTGTGGCCATTTGGGTAGACAAACGAGCAAAACGGCACGAACGGGGCATTTTCAAACAATATCGATGTGCTATATCCCACAGTTTTGGGGGAGGACCCGGGGTCCGGGTGTACTGTGGGAAAAAATTGACTGAGATGTGCCAGGGAGGTTAATGATCGTCCCAGTAGGCAGAACGATGTGAACGGGGCATCTTCAGGCCAATTCAGTGTGCTATAGCCCACAGTTTTAGGGGTGGGCCAGGGGTTTGAACGTGTTGTGGGCTGAAAATCGATCGACGCATGCCAGGGAGGTTGGGAATCATCCCACTGTCATCCGTTTAAATTTTTATGGCCATTTGGGTGGATAAACGGGCAAAACGGCATGAATGGGGTATTTTCGGGCTAAGTTGATCTGCTATAGCCCACAGTTTTGGGGGTGGGCCCGAGGTCCTAGCATGTTGTGGGATGAAAATTGACTGGGACATGCCAGGGAGGTTGGGGATCATCCCAGTGTGGTTAGTTCAAATTTTTGTGGCTATTTGGGTGGACAAACGGGTGAAACGACGCGAACGGGGAGTTTTCAGGCCAAATCGGTGTGCTATAGCCCATAATTTTTAGGGGGGCCTGGGGTCCGTGTGCTGTAAGCCAAAAATTTACTGAGGCATGTCAGAGAGGTTGGAGATCATCCTAGTATGGTCATTTTAAATTTTCATGGACATTTGGGTGTACAAAAGGGTGAAACAGTGCGAATGGGGCATTTTTAGGCCAAATCGGTGTGCTATAGCCCTTGGTTTCGGGGATAGGCCCGAGGTCCAGGCGTGTTGTGGGTTGAAAATTGATTGAGGTATGACTGGGAGGTTGGGGTCGTCCCAGTGTAGTCCGTTTAAATTTTTGTGGCTATTTGGGTGGACAAACTGGCAAAACGGCATGAACGGGGCATTTTTGGGCCAAATTGGTGTGCTATAGCCAGTGGGTTTGAGGGTGGGATCGGGGTCCGGGCGTGATGTGGGCCAAAAATTGTTTGGGGCATGCTAGGAAGGTTAGGGATCAACCCAGTATGGTTCATTTAAATTTTTGTGGCCATTTGTCTGGACAAACGGGCAAAACGACGTGAACGGTGAGTTTTCGATCCAAATCAATGTGCTATAGCCCATGGTTTTAGGGGTGGGCCCAGGTTTTGGGCATTCTGTGGGACGAAAATTGATCGGGGCTTTCCAGGGAGGTTGAAAACCATTTTGGTGTGGTCCGTTTAAATTTTTATAGCCATTTGGGTGGACAAACGGGAGTAACGGCGAGAATGGGGCATTTTTATGTTAAATCAGTATGTTATAGCCTACTGTTATGGGGGTGGTCCGTGGTCCGGGCATGCTGTGGGCCGAAAATTGAACAGAGCATGACAGGGAGGTTGGGGATCATCTCAGTGGTGTCCGTTTAAATTTTTATGGATATTTAGTTTGACAAATGGGCAAACGACGTGAACAGGGCATTTTCAGGACAAATCGATATGTTATAGCCCAAGGTTTTAGGGGTGGGCTTGGGGTTCGGGCGTGTTATGGTCCTAAAATTGATTGTGTCATGCCAGGGGGGTTAGGGATCATTCCAGTATAGTCCATTTAAATTTTTGTGTCCATTTGTGTGAAACAGCACGAACGGAGCATTTTTCGGTTAAATTGGTGTGCAATAGCCCACAGTTTCGTTAGTGGGCCTGAGTTCGAGTGTGCGTTGGGCCAAAAATTGATCGGGGTATGACAGGGAGGTTTAGGATTATCCCAGTGAGGTTTTTTTTAATTTTAGTGGCTATTTGGGTGGACAAAAAGGCAAAACGGCATGAACGGGGCATTTTTGGGCAAAATCAGTGTGCTATAGCCCACGGTTTTGGAGGTGGGCCCAAGGTCTGGGCGTGTTGTGGGCCAAAAACAAATGAGGCATGCCAGGTGAGTGGAGATCATCTCTGTGCGATTCATTTAATTTTTTGTTGCCTTTTTGGTGGACAAACGGGCGAAATAGTGCGAACGGGGCATTTTCGATCCAAATTCGTGTGCTATAGCCCACAGTTTTGGGGGTGGGACCTGGGTCCAGGCGTGTTGTGGGCCAAAAATTTACTTGGGTATGCTTGGGAGGTTGGGTATATTCCTAGTATGGTCCATTTAAATTTTTGTGGCCATTTGGGTGAACAAACGGGCGAAACGGAATGCATGAGCATTTTTGGGCTAAATCGGCATTCTACAGCCCACGATTTCAGGGGTGGGCCTAGGGTTCGAGTGTGCTTTGGGTCAAAAATCAATCAATGTATTTCAAGAAGGTTGAGTATCATCCCAGTGTGGTCCATTTAAATATTTATGGCTATTTCGGTGGACGAACGGACAAAAACAGCTCGAATGGGGCTTTTTAAGGACAAATTGGTGTGTTATAGCCCACCGTTTTGGGTGTGGGCCCGGGTTTCGGGCATTCTGTGGGTCAAAATTCAACCGGGGTATGGCAGGGAGGTTGGGGATAATCTCAATGTGGTTCGTTTAAATTTTTATGGCCATTTGGAGGGACAAACGGGCGAAACATTGTGAAAAGGGCATTTTCAAGCCAAATTGGTGTGTTATAGCTTACGGTTTTGGGTGTGGGCCTGGTCTCCAGGCGTGATGTGGGCCAAAAATAAATCGAGGCCTGCTAGGGAGATTCTGGATCATCCCAGTATAGTCCCTTTAAATTTTTATGGCCATTTGGGTGGACAAACAGGCAAAATGGTGAGAACGGGGCATGAAACATTGGTGTGCTATAGGCCATGATTTCAGGGGTAGGCCCGGTGTCCAGGCGTGTTGTGGGCCAAATATCGATTGGGGCATGTTAGGGAGGTTGAGGATCATCCCAAAGTGGTCCATTTAAATTTTTGTGACCATTTGGGTGGATAAATAGGCAAAATAGCACGAATGGTGCATTTTAGTGCCAAATCGGTGTGCTATAGCCCACAGTTTTAGGGGTGGGATCGGGGTCCGGGCGTTCTGTGGTCTAAAAAATTACCGGGGCGAGACAGGGAGGTTGGGGATCATCTCAGTATGGTCCATTTAAGTTTTTGTGGCTATTTAGGTGGACAAACAGGCAAAACGGTGAGAATGGGGAGTTATCGGGCTAAATCGGGGTGCTATAGCCCTCCGTTTTAGGGGTGGGCCCGGGGTCTGGGTGTGCTATGGGCCAAAAATTGACCATGGCATGCCAGGGAGGTTGGGGATCATCCCTGTGTTGTCTATTTAAATTTTTGTAGCCATTTGGGTGGACAAACGGGCAAACGGTGTGAACGGGGTATTTTAGGGCCAAATCAGTGTGCTATAGCCCACGATTTTGGGGGTGGGCCTGGCGTTCGATTGTGCTGTGGGATGAAAATAGACCGGGGAATACCAAGGAGGTTAGGGATCATCCCAGTATGGTCCATTTAAATTTTGTGGCCATTTCGGAGGACAAACGGGTGAAATAGCGAGAATAGGGCATTTTCGGGCCAAATCGATGTTCAATAGCCCACATTTTTAGGGGTAGGCCCAGGGTCTGAGCGTGCTTTGAGCTGAAATTCAACCAGGGCATTCCATAGAGGTTGGGGATCATCCCAATGTGGTTATTTTAAATTTTAGTGGTCATTTGGGTGGACAAACGGGCGAAACGGCGTGCTATAGCCTACAATTTTGGGGGTAGGCCTGAGTTCCAGTGTGCTATGGCCCGAAAGTTGATCGGGGCATGCCAGTATAGTTGGGAATTATCTCACTGTTCTTCTTTTAATTTTTTGTGGTCTTTTGGGTGGACAAACAGACAAAACAACATGAACAAGACATTTTTGGGCCAAATCAATGTGCTATAGCCCATGATTTTAGGGGTGGGCCCGAGTTCGATCGTGCTGTGGGCCAAAAATTGATCGGGGCATGCCATGGAGGTTGGGGATCGTCCTAGTGTGGTCTGTTTAAATTTATGTGGTCATTTGGGTGGACAAACGGGCGAAACGGTGTGCGTGGACGTTTTAGGGCTAAATCGGCGTGCTATATTCCACAATTTTAGGGTGGGCCTGAGATCCGAGCGTGATGTTGGTCAAAAATCGATCAGGGCATTCAAGGGAGGTTGGGGATCATCCCAGTGTGGTCCGTTTAAATTTTCATTGCCATTTGGGTGGACAAACGGGCGAAACGACGTGAACAAGGTATTTTTGGGCCAAATCGGTGTGCTATATCCCACTGTTTTGAGGGTGGGCCCAGGGTTCAGGTATGTTGTGGGCCAAAAATCAATCGGGCCATACCAGGGATATGGAAATCATATCAAAGTGGTCTGTTTAAATTTTTGTGGCTATTTATATGGAAAAACATGCGAAACGACATGAGCGGGGCCTTATCTAGCCAAATCGGTGTGCTATAGCCCATAGTTTTGGGGGTAGGCCAAGGTTCTGAGTGTGATAAAGGCTAAAAATCAACTGGGGCATGTCAGGATAGTTAGGGATCATCTCAGTGTGGTTCATTTAATTTTTTGTGCCCTTTTGGGTGGACAAACAGAAAAAATGACGCGAACAGGGCATTTTTGGGGCAAATCGGTGTGCTATTGCCCACACTTTTGGGGGTAGGCCCGAGGTTCGGGCGTACTCTAGGCCAAAAATCAATCGATGCATGCTAAGGAGGTTGGTGATTGTCCAAGTATGGTCTGTTTAAATTTTTGTGTCCATTTGGCTGGACAAACCAGCAAAATATTGCGCACGGGCATTTTCAGGTCAAATCGGCATGCTATAGCCTACAATTTCAAGGGTGGGCTCAGTTCCAAGCATGCTGTGGGTCAAAACTAAATCAGGGCATTCCAAGGAGGTTGTGGATCATCCCAGTGTAGTCCGTTTAAATTTTCATGGCCATTTGGGTGGACAAATAGGTGAAACGGTACGAACGGGGCATTTTCGGGCTAAATCATTGTGCTATAGCCTACTATTTCGTGGAAGGGCTCAGGGTCTGGGTATGTTGTAGGCCAAAAATCACCGAGGCATGCTAGAGAGGTAGGGTATCATCCTAGTATGGCCCGTTTAAATTTTTTGTGGCATTTGGGAGGACAAACTGGCAAAACGGTGCGAACAGGGTATTTTTGGGACAAATCGTTGTACTATAGCCCACAGTTTCGGAGGTCCGAGCGTGCTGTTGGCCAAAAATTAACTGGGGCATGCCATGGAGGTTAAGGATCATCCTAGTATGATCTGTTTAAATTTTTATGGCAATTTGGATAGACAAACGGGTTAAACGGTGCGAACGGGGCATTTTTGGGCCAAATTGTTGTGCTAGCCCATGGTTTCGGGGGTAGGCCTAGGGCTCAGGCGTTCTGTGGGCTGAAAATAGATTGGGGTATGCTAGTAGGTTAGGGATCATCCCAGTATGGTTCGTTAAAATTTTTGTGACTATTTAGGTGGACAAACGGATGAAATGGCGCAAACGGGGTATTTTCTAGCCAAATCGATGTGCTACAGACCACGGTTTTGGAGGTGGGCTCGGGGTCCTGGCGTTCTATTGTTTGAAAATCAACTGAGGTGTTCCAGGGAGGTTGGGGATCATCCCAGTGTGCTCCGTTTAAATTTTTGTGGCCATTTGGATGGACAAATGGGCGAAACGGAGATAACATGGCATTTTCAGGCCAAATTGGTGTGCTACAGCCCAAGGTTCTGAGGCGTTCCAGGGAGGTTGGGAAATTTTTCAGTGTGGTCTTTTAAAATTTCCATTGCTATTTCGGTGGACAAACGGGCGAAATGGTGCGAACGGGACATTTTCGAGCCAAATTAGTGTGCTATACGCCACGGTTTTAGGGGAGGGCTCGGGGCATGCAAGGGAGGTTGGGGATCGTCTCAGTGTGGTCCATTCAAATTTTCATGGCCATTTGAGTAGAAAAATGGGCAAAACAGTACGAACGAGGCATTTTCGGTCTAAATCGGTGTCCTATAGCCCCCGATTTTGGGGTGGGCCCGGGGTCCGGGTGTGCTGTGGGCCAAAAATCGACTGGAGCATGCCAGGGAGGTTGGGTGTCATCACACTGTGGTCCATTTAAATTTTCATGATTATTTGGGCGGACAAATGGGCGAAACTGCGAGAACAGGGCATTTTTCGGCCAAATTAGAGTGCTATTGCCCACGATTTAGGGGGTGGACCCGGGGTCCAAGCATTTTATAGGCCAACAATTGACCGTGATATGCCAGGGAGGTTAGGGATCATCGCAGTATTGTCCATTTAAATTGACGTGGCCATTTAGGTGGATAAAAGGGTGAAACAGCGCTAACAGAGCATTTTTAGACCAAATTGGTGAGCTAGCCCACAGTTTCGGGGGTGGGCCAGGCTCTGGGAGTGCTGTGGGCCAAAAATCAATCGAAGCATGCTAGGAAGGTTGGGGATCATCCCCGTATGGTCCGTTTAAATTTTTGTGGCCATTTGTATAGACAAACAGGTAAAACGGTGCGAACGGGCCATTTTCAAGCAAAATTAGTATGTTATAACCCACGGTCTCGGGGGTGGGTTGGGGGTGGGTCTGGGGTTCGAGAGTTCTGTAGGTCAAAAATCAGCTAATGCATGCCAGGGAGGTTGGGGATCATCCCAGTATGGTCCGTTTAAATTTTTGTGGCCATTTAGGTGGACAAACGGGTGAAACGATGCGAACGGGCCATTTTCAGGAAAAATTAGTATGCTATAGCCCACGGTTTCGAGGGTGGGCTCGGGGTCCGGGCGTGCTTTGGGCCAAAAATTGACCTGGGTATAACAGGAAGGTTAGGGATCATCCCAATATGGTCCGTTAATATTTTTATGGCCATTTGGGTGGACAAACGAGTGAAACGGCGCAAACGGGATATTTTTGGACTAAATTGGTGTGCTACTGCCTACGATTTTAGAAGTGGGCCTCGGGCATGGCAGAGAGGTTGGGGATCATCCTAGTGTGGCCCGTTCAAATTTTTTTTGCTAGTTGGATTGAAAAACAGATGAAACGGCATGAACGGGCATTTTTGGTCCAAATCAGTGTGCTATAGCCCACAGTTTTAGGGGTGGGCTCAGGGGCCATGTGTGTTGTGGGCCAAAAATTGACCAAGGTATGCCAGGGAGGTTAAACATCATCCCAGTGTGGTCTATTTAAATTTTTGTGTCTATTTTGATGGACAAACGAGCGAAACGACGCGAACAGGGCATTTTCGGGCCAAATCGGTGTACTATATCCCACGGTTTTGGGGTATGGGGGTGCTATAGGCCAAAAATTGATTGGGGCTTTCCAGGGAGTTTGGGGATCATCCCCAGTGTGGTTCGTTTAAATTTTTGTGGTCATTTGGGTGGACAAACGGGCAAACCGGTGCGAATGGAGCATTTTCAAGCCAAATTGGTGTGTTATAGCCCACAATTTAGGGGTGAGTTCGGGGTTCGGACGTGCTGTGGGCCGAAAATCAATCGGGGCATGGCAGGTAGGTTGGGGATAATCCCAGTGTGGCCTGTTTAAATTTTCGTGGCCTATTGGGTGGATAAATGGGCGAAACAGTGCGAATGAAGTATTTTCTATCCAAATCAGTGTGTTATAGCCCACGATTTTGGGGTGAGCTAGGGTTCGAGCATGATGTGGGATGAAAATTGATCGGGGCATGCCAGGGAGGTTAGGATCATCCCAGAGTTGTCCATTTCAATTTTTGTGGCCATTTGGGTGGAGAAACGGATGAAACGACATGAACGAAGCATTTTTGGGTCAAATCTGTGTGCTATAGCCCACAGTTTTGGGGTGGACCCAGGGTTCGGGCATGCTGTTACTCAAATATTGATCGGGGCATGCCATAGAGGTTGGGTATCATCTCAATAGGGTCTATTTAAATTTTTGTGGCCATTTGGGTGGACAAACGGGAGAAACGGCGTGAATGGGGCATTTTCAGGCTAAATCAATATGCTATAGCCCACAGTTTCGGGGGTGGGCTCGGGATTCGAGCATGCTGTGGGCCAAAAATCAACTGAGGCATGTCTGGGAGGTTGGGTATTGTCCCAGTATGATCCGTTTAAATTCTTATGGCCATTTCGGTGGACAAACGGTCGAAACAACGTAAATGGGGCATTTTTGGGGAAAACCAGTGTGCTATAGCCCGCGTTTCGAGGTGGCATTGGGGTTCGGTTGAGTTGTGGGTTAAAAATCGATTGGGGCATGCCAGGGAGGTTGGGGATTATCCCAGTATGATTTGTTTAAATTTTTAGGGCCATTTTTGTGACCAAACGGATGAAACGGTGCGAATGGGGTGTTTTGAGGATAAATCGGTCTGCTATAGCCCATGGTTTTAGGGGTGGGATTGAGGTCCAGGCATACTGTGTGCCAAAAATCAACTGGGGCGTGCCAAGGAGGTTGGAGTTCATCCCAGTGTGGTTCGTTTAAATTTTTGTGGCCATTTAAGTGGACAAAGAGGTGAAACAGTGTGGATGGGGCAAAATCGGTGTGCTATAGCTTATGATTTTAGGGTGGGCCCAGGGTCCAGGCATGCTTAGGCTGAAAATCAACGAAGGCATGTCGGGGAGGTTAAGGATCGTCTCATTATGTTCTGTTTAATTTTTCATGGCAAATGGGTAGAAAAATGGGTGAAACAATGCGAACGGGTCATTTTCGGACCAAATCAGTGTGCAATAGCCCATGGTTTTGGAGGTGGGCCCGAGGTTCGAGCGTTCTGTGCACTAAAAATTGTTTGGGGCGTGTCAAGAAGGCTGGGGATCGTCTCAGTGTGGTCTGTTTAAATTTTCATGGCCATTTGTGTGGACAAACAGGAGAAACGGTGTGAGGGGCATTTTTGGGCCAAATTGGTTTCCTATAGCCCATGATTTCGGGGTGGGCCTGGGTTTCGGGCGTGCTGTGGGCCAAAAATCGACCGAGGCATGCCAGGGAGTTTGGGTATCATCCCAGTGTGGTCCATTTAAATTTTCATGGTTATTTGGGTGGACAAACGGGCGAAACTGCGAGAACAGGGCATTTTTCAGCCAAATTAGAGTGCTATAGCCCACGGTTTAGGGCGTGGACCCAGGGTCCAGGCATTTTATGGGCCAACAATTGACCGTGGTATGCCAGGGAGGTTAGGGATTATTGCAATATTGTCCATTTAAATTTTTGTGGCTATTTAGGTGGATAAAAGGGCAAAACAGCGCTAACAGAGCATTTTTAGACCAAATCGGTGAGCTAGCCCACAGTTTTGGGGGTAGGCCGGGCTCTGAGAGTGCTGTGGGGCGAAAATCAATCGAAGCATGCTAGGAAGGTTGGGGATCATCCCCTTCTGGTCCGTTTATAATTTTGTGGCCATTTGTATGGACAAACAGGCAAAACGGTGCGAACGAGGCATTTTCAGGCAAAATTAGTGCGTTATAATCCACGGTCTCGGGGGTGGGTTGGGGTTGGGTCTGGGGTTCGGTCATGCTGTGGGTAAAAAATTGACCGATGCATGCCAGGGAGGTTGGGGTTCATCCCAGTGTGGTTCGTTTAAATTTTTGTGGCCATTTGGGTGGACAAACGAGTAAAACGGTGCGAACGGGACATTTTCAGGAAAAATCGATATGCTATATCCCATGGTTTTGGGGGTGGGCTCGGGGTCTGGGCATACTTTGGGCCAAAAATTGACCTGGGCTCAACAGGGAGGTTGGGGATCATCCCAATATGGTCCGATAATATTTTTATGGCCATTTGGGTGGACAAACGGGAGAAACGGATCAAACGGGACATTTTTGGACCAAATTGGTGTGCTATTGCCTATGGTTTTAGAAATGGGCCCGAGGCATGCCAGAGAGATTGGGGATCATCCCAGTGTGGCCTGTTTAAATTTTTGTCTAGTTGGGTTGAAAAGCAGACGAAATGGCATGAACGTGACATTTTTGGTCCAAATCGATGTGCTATAGCCCACCGTTTCGGGGGAGGACTCGGGGTCCGAGTGTGCTGTGGGCCAAAAATTGACCAAGGTATGCCAGGGAGTTTAGGGATCATCCCAGTGTGGTCTGTTTAAATTTTTGTGGCTATTTTGGTGGACAAAATGGCAAAACGATGCGAACAGGGCATTTTTGGGCCAAATCGGTGTCCTATATCCCACAGTTTCGGGGTATGGGGGTGCAATAGGCAAAAAATTGATCGGGGCTTGCCAGGGAGTTTGGGGACCATCCCCAGTGTGGTCCTTTTAAATTTTTATGGTCATTTGGATTGATAAACGGGCAAAATAGTGCGAACGGAGCATTTTCGAGCCAAATCGGTGTGTTATAGCCCACAGTTTAGGGGTGAGCTCGGGGTTCGGACGTGCTGTGGGCCAAAAATCAATCGGGGTGTGCCAGGTAGGTTGGGGATCATCCCAGTGTGGTCTTTTTAAATTTTCATTTCTAATTGGGTGGATAAATGTGCGAAACAATGCGAACAAAGTATTTTTGGTCCAAATCAGTGTGCTATAGCCCACGGTTTGGAGGTGAGCTAGGGGTTCGAGCGTGCTGTGGGAAGAATATTGATAGGGGCATGCCAGGGAGGTTAGAGATCATCCCAGTGTTGTCCATTTAAACTTTTGTGGCGATTTGGGTGGAGAAACGGACGAAACAACGTGAACGAAGCATTTTCGGGCCAAATCTGTGTGCTATAGCCCACAGTTTTGGGGTGGACCCAGGGTTCGGGCATACTGTCGCTCAAAAATTTATCGGGGCATGCTAGAGAGGTTGGGTATCATCCCAATATGGTCTGTTTAAATTTTTGTGGCCATTTGAGTGGACAAACGGGAGAAACGGCCTGAACGAGGCATTTTCAAGCCAAATCAATGTGCTATAGCCCACGGTTTTGGGGGTGGGCTTGGGGTCCGAGCATGTTGTGGGCTAAAAATCAACTAAGGCATGTCTGGGAGGTTGGGTATTATCCCAGTATGGTCCGTTTAAATTCTTATGGCCATTTGGGTGGACAAACGATCGAAAGAGCGTGAATGGGGCATTTTTGGAGAAAATCAGTGTGCTATAGCCTACGATTACGAGGTGGCATCAGGGTTCGGGTGAGTTGTGGGTTAAAAATTGATCGGGGTATACCAGGGAGGTTGGGGATTATCCCAGTATGATCTGTTTAAATTTTAAGGTCCATTTAGGTGACCAAACGGGCGAAACAGTGCGAATGGGGTGTTTTTTGGCAAAATAGATATGCTATAGCCCTTGGTTTTAGGGGTGGGGTCGAGGTCCAGGCATACTGTGGGCCAAAAATCAATTGGGCCATGCCAAGGAGGTTGGAGTTCATCCCAGTGTGGTTTTTTTAAATTTTCGTGGCCATTTGAGTGGACAAAAAGGTGAAACGGTGTAAATGGGGCAAAATCGGTGTACTATAGCCTACGATTTTAGGGTGGGCCCAGGGTCCAGGCATGCTGTAGGTTGAAAACCAACTAGGGCATGTTGGGGGGTCAGGATCGTCTCATTGTGTTCTGTTTAAATTTTCGTGGCAAATGGGTAGAAAAACGGGTGAAACAATGCAAACAGGTCATTTCCTAGCCAAATCAGTATGCAATAGCCCATGGTTTCGGAGGTGGGCCCGGGGTCCGGGCGTGCTGTGCGCTAAAAATTGTCTGGGGCATACCAAGGAGACTAGGGATTGTCTCAGTGTGGTCTTTTTAAATTTTTGTGGCCATTTGTGTGGACAAACGGGAGAAACGGTGTGAACGGGGTATTTTTGGGCTAAATCAGTTTCCGATAGCCCACGATTTCGAGGTGGGCACGTTGTCCAGGCGTGCTGTGGGCTGAAAATCGACTGGGGCATGACAGGGAGGTTGGGTATCATCCCAGTGTGGTCCATTTAAATTTTCATGGTTGTTTGGGTGGACAAACGGGCGAAACTGCGAGAACAGGGCATTTTTCGGCCAAATCAGAGTGTTATAGCCCACGGTTTAGGGGGTGGACTTGGGGTCAAGGCGTTTTATGGGCCAAAAATTGACTTTGGTATACCAAAGAGGTTAGGTATCATCGCAGTATTGTCCATTTAAATTTTCGTCGCCATTTAGGTGGATAAAAGGGCGAAACAGCGCTAACAGAGCATTTTTAGACCAAATCGATGAGCTAGCCCACAGTTTCGGGGGTGGGCTAGGGTCCGAGAGTGCTGTCGGCCAAAAATCAATCAAAGAATGCTAGGAAGGTTGGGGATCATCCCCGTGTGGTCCGTTTAAATTTTCATAGCCATTTGTATTGACAAACAGGCAAAACGGCGTGAACGGGGCATTTTCAGGCAAAATTAGTGCGTTATAACCCACGATCTCGGGGGTGGGTTGGGGGTAGGTCTGGGGTTCGGGCATGTTGTGGGTCAAAAATCGACCTATGCATGCTAGGGAGGTTGGGGATCGTCCCAGTGTGGTTCGTTTAAATTTTTTTCGCCATTTGGGTGGACAAACGGGTGAAACGGTGCGAATGGGGCATTTTCAGGAAAAATTGATATGCTATAGCCCATAGTTTCGGGGGTGGGCCCAAGGTTCGGGCGTGCTTTGGGCCAAAAATCAACCTGGTCATAACAGGGAGGTTGGGGATCATCGCAATATGGTTCGATAATATTTTTATGGCCATTTGGGTGGAGAAACGGGTGAAATGGCATAAACGAGACATTTTTTGACCAAATTGGTGTGCTATTGCCTATGGTTTTAGAAGTGGGCCCGGGGTATGCCAGAGAGGTTGGGGATCATTCCAATGTGGCCCGTTCAAATTTTTTTGGCTAGTTGGGTTGAAAAACGGATGAAATGGCATGAACGGGGCATTTTTAGTCCAAATCGATGTGCTATAGCCCACAGTTTCGGGGGTGGGCTCGGGGTCCGTGTGTGTTGTGGGCCAAAAATTAACCAAGATATGCCAGGGAGGTTAGAATTGTCCCAGTGTGGTCTGTTTAAATTTTGTGGCTATTTTGGTGGACAAACGGGCGAAACAACGCGAGCAGGGCATTTTTGGGCCAAATTGGTGTCCTATATCCCACGATTTCGGGGTATGGGGGTGCTATAGGCAAAAAATTGGTCGGGGCTTACCAGGGAGTTTGGGGATCATCCCCAGTATGGTCCATTTAAATTTTTGTGGTCATTTGGGTTGACAAACGGGCAAAACGGTGCGAATGAAGCATTTTCGAGCTAAATCGGTGTGTTATAGCCCACAGTTTAGGGGTGAGCTCGGGGTTCGAACGTGCTGTGGGCCAAAAATCAATCGGGGCATGCCAGGTAGGTTAGGGATCATCCCAGTGTGGTCTGTTTAAATTTTCGTGGCCAATTGGGTGGATAAATGGGCGAAACAGTGCGAACAAAGTATTTTCGGTCCAAATCAGTGAGCTATAGCCCACGGTTTTGAGGTGAGCTAGGGGTTCGAGCGTGATGTGGGATGAAAATTGATAGGGGCATTCCAGGGAGGTTAGGGATCATCCCAGTGTTGTTCATTTAAATTTTTGTGGCCTTTTGGGTGGAGAAACGGATGAAACGACGGGCCAAATTTGTGTGCTATAGCCCCAGTTTTGGGGTGGACCCGGGGTTCGAGCATGCTGTGCGACAAAAATTGATCGGGGCATACCAGGGAGGTTAGGGATCATCCCAGAGTTGTCCATTTAAATTTTTGTAGCCATTTGGGTGGAGAAACGGATGAAACGACGTGAACGAAGCATTTTCGGGCCAAATCTGTGTGCTATAGCCTACAGTTTTAGGGTGGACCCAGGGTTCGGGCATGTTGTCGCTTAAAAATTGATTGGGGCATGCCAGAGAGGTTGGGTATCATCCCAATATGGTCTTGTTAAATTTTTGTGGCCATTTGGGTGGACAAACAGGAGAAACGAAGTGAATGGGGCATTTTCAGGCCAAATCGATATGCTATAGCCCACGATTTTGGGGGTGGGCTCGGGATCCGAGCATGCTGTGGACCAAAAATCAACTGACGCATGTCTGGGAGGTTGGGTATTGTCCTAGTATGATCCGTTTAAATTCTTATGGCTATTTGGGTGGACAAACGGTCGAAACAACGCAAATGGGGCATTTTTGGGGAAAATTAGTGTGCTATAGCCCGCGTTTCGAGGTGGCAATGGGGTTCGGTTGAGTTATGGGTTAAAAATCGATCAGGGAATGCCAGGAAGGTTGGGGATTATCCCAGTATGATTTGTTTAAATTTTTAGGGACATTTTGGTGACCAAACGGGCGAAACAGTGCGAATGGGGTGTTTTCAGGATAAATCGGTGTGCTATAGCCTATGGTTTTAGGGGTGGGATTGAGGTCCAGGCATACTGTGTGCCAAAAATCAACTTGGGCATGCCAAGGAGGTTGGAGTTCATCCCAGTGTGGTTCGTTTAAATTTTCGTGGCCATTTGAGTGGACAAAGAGGTGAAATGGTGCGAATGGGGCAAAATCGGTGTGCTATAGCCTACGGTTTTAGGGTGGGCCCAGGGTCCAGGCATGCTGTAGGCTGAAAATCAACGAAGGCATGTCGGGGAGGTTGAGGATCGTCTCATTATGTTCTGTTTAATTTTTTGTGGCAAATGGGTAGAAAAACGGGTGAAACAATGCGAACGGGTCATTTTCGGGCCAAATCAGTGTGCAATAGCCCATGGTTTCGGAGGTGGGCCTGAGGTCCGGGCGTGCTGTACACTAAAAATTATCTGGGGCATGCTAAGAAGGCTGGGGATCATCTCAGTGTGGTCTGTTTAAATTTTTGGGGCCATTTGTGTAGACAAACGAGAGAAACAGCGTGAATGAGGCATTTTTAGGCCAAATTGGTTTCCTATAGCCCACGATTTTGGGGTGGGCCCGGGGTTCGGGCGTACTGTGGGACGAAAATCGATTGAGGCATGCCAGGGAGGTTGGCTATCATCCCAGTATGGTCCTTTTAAATTTTCATGGTTATTTGGGTGGACAAACAGGCGAAACTGCGAGAACAGGGCATTTTTCAGCTAAATTAGAATGCTATAGCCCATGGTTTAGGGGGTGGACCCGGGGTCCAGGCATTTTATGGGCCAATAATTGACCGTGGTATGCCAGGGAGGTTAGGGATCATCGCAGTATTGTCCATTTAAATTTCCGTGGCCATTTAGGTGGATAAAAGGATGAAACAGCGCTAACAGAGCATTTTTAGACCAAATCGGTGAGTTAGCCCACAGTTTCGAGGGTGGGCCGGGTTCTGGGAGTGCTGTGGGCCGAAAATCAATCGAAGCATGCCACGAAGGTTGGGGATCATTCCCGTGTGGTTCGTTTAAATTTTAGTGGCCATTTGTATGGACAAACAGGCAAAACGGTGCGAACGAGGCATTTTCAGGCAAAATTAGTGCGTTATAATCCACGGTCTCGGGGGTGGATTGGGGGTGGGTCTGGGGTTCGGGCGTGCTGTGGGTTAAAAATTGACCGATGCATGCCAGGGAGGTTGGGGATCGTCCCAGTGTGGTTCGTTTAAATTTTTGTGGCCATTTGGATGGACAAACGGGTAAAACGGTGCGAACGGGGCATTTTCAGGAAAAATCGATATGCTATAGCCCATGGTTTTGGGGGATGGCTCGGGGTCCGAGCATGCTTTGGGCCAAAAATTAACCTGGGCATAACAGGGAGGTTGGGGATCATCCCAATATGGTCCGGTAATATTTTATGGCTATTTGGGTGGACAAACGGGTGAAACGGCACAAACGGGACATTTTTGGATCAAATTGGTGAGCTATTGCCTACGATTTTAGAAGTGGACCCGAGGCATGCCAGAGAGGTTAGGGATCATCCCAGTGTGGTCCGTTCAATATTTTTTGGATAGTTGGTTTGAAAAACAGATGAAATGGCATAAACGGGATATTTTTGGTCCAAATTGATGTGCTATAGCCCACAGTTTTGGGGGAGGGCTTGGGGTCCGTGTGTGCTATGGGCCAAAAATTGACCAAGGTATGCCAGGGAGTTTAGGGATCATCCCATTGTGGTCTTTTTAAATTTTTGTGGCTATTTTGGTGGAAAAAAAGGGCGAAACAATGCGAACAGGGCATTTTTGGGCAAAATCGGTGTCCTATATCCCCCGGTTTCGGGGTATGGGGGTGCAATAGGCCAAAAATTGATCGGGGCTTGCCAGGGAGTTTGGGGACCATCCCCAGTGTGGTTCTTTTAAATTTTTGTGGTCATTTGGGTTGACAAACAGGCAAAACAGTGCGAATGGAGCATTTTTGAGCCAAATCGATGTGTTTTAGCCCACAGTTTAAGGGTGAGCTCGAGGTTCGGACGTGCTGTGGGCCAAAAATCAATCGGGGCATTCCAGGTAGGTTGGGGATCATCCCAGTGTGGTCTGTTTAAATTTTCGTGGCCAATTGGGTGGATAAATATGCGAAACAGTGCGAACAAAGTATTTTCGATCCAAATCAGTGTGCTATAGCCCGCGGTTTGAAGGTGAGCTAGGGGTTCGAGCGTGCTGTGGGAAGAATATTGATAGGGGCATGCCAGGGAGGTTAGAGATCATCCTAGTGTTTTCCATTTAAATTTTTGTGGCCTTTTGGGTGGAGAAACGGACGAAACAACGTGAACGAAGCATTTTCGGGCCAAATTTGTGTGCTATAGCCCACAGTTTTGGGGTGGACCCAGGGTTCGGGCATACTGTCGCTCAAAAATTTATTGGGGAATGCTAGAGAGGTTGGGTATCATCCCAATATGGTCTGTTTAAATTTTTGTGGCCATTTGGGTGGACAAACGGGAGAAACGACGTGAACGGGGCATTTTCAGGCCAAATCGATGTGTTATAGCTCACGGTTTTGGGGGTGGGCTTGGGGTCCGAGCATGCTGTGGGCTAAAAATCAACTAAGGTATGTCTGGGAGGTTGGGTATTATCCCAGTATGGTCCGTTTAAATTCTTATGGCCATTTGGGTGGACAAACGTTCGAAACAGCGTGAACGGGGCATTTTTGGGGAAAATCAGTGTGCTATAGCCTACGATTACGAGGTGGCGTCAGGGTTCGAGTGAGTTGTGGGTTAAAAATCGATTGGGGCATGCAGGGAGGTTGGGGATTATCCCAGTATGATCTTTTTAAATTTTAAGGGCCATTTAGGTTACCAAATGGGCGAAACGGTGCGAATGGGGTGTTTTTTGGCCAAATAGGTGTGCTATAGCCCTTGGTTTTAGGGGTGGGCTCGAGGTCCAGGCATACTGTGGGCCGAAAATCAACTGGGGCGTGCCAAGGAAGTAGGAGTTTATCCCAGTGTAGTTCGTTTAAATTTTCGTGGCCATTTGAGTGGACAAAGAGGTGAAACGGTGCAAATGGGGCAAAATCGGTGTGCTAGAGCCTACGGTTTTAGGGTGGACCCAGGGTCCAGGCATGCTGTTGGTTGAAAATCAACTAGGGCATGTTGGGGGGGTAGAGGATTATCTCATTATGTTCTGTTTAAATTTTCGTGGCAAATGGGTAGAAAAACGGGTGAAACAATGCAAATGGGTCATCTTTGAGCCAAATCAGTATGCAATAGCCCATGGTTTTGGAGGTGGGCCCAAGGTCCGGGCGTGCTGCGCACTAAAAATTTTCTGCGGCATGCCAAGGAGGCAGGGGATCGTCTCAGTATGGTCTGTTTAAATTTTTGTGGCCATTTGTGTGTACAAACGGGAGAAACGGTGTGAACGGGATATTTTTGGGCCAAATCAATTTCCTATAGCCCACAATTTTGAGGTGGGCACGGGGTCCGGGCGTGCTGTGGGCCGAAAATTGATCGGGGCATGCCAGGGAGGTTGGGTATCATCCCAGTGTGGTCCATTTAAATTTTCATAGTTATTTGGATGGACAAACGGGCGAAACTGCGAGAACAGGGCATTTTCAGCCAAATCAGAGTGCTATAGCCCACGGTTTAGGGGGTGGACCTGGGTTCAAGGTGTTTTATGGGCCAAAAATCGACTGTGGTATGCCAGAGAGGTTAGGGATCATCGCATTATTGTCCATTTAAATTTCTGTGGCCATTTAGGTGGATAAAAGGGCAAAACAGCGCTAACAGAGCATTTTTAGACCAAATTGGTGAGCTAGCCCACAGTTTCGGGGATGGGCCGGGGTCCGGGAGTGCTGTGGGCCAAAAATCAATCGAAGAATGCTAGGAAGGTTGGGGATCATCCCCATATGGTCCGTTTAAATTTTCGTGGCCATTTGTATGGACAAACAGGCAAAACCACGAAAACGGGGCAGTTTTAGGCAAAATTAGTGCGTTATAACCCACGATCTTAGGGGTGGGTTGGGGGTGGGTCTGGGGTTCGGGCGTGTTGTGGGTCAAAAATCGACCGATGCATGCCAGGGAGGTTGGGGATCGTCCTAGTGTTGTTCGTTTAAACTTGTGGCCGTTTGGGTGGACAAACGGGTGAAACGGTGTGAATAGGGCATTTTCAGGAAAAATCGATATGCTATAGCCCATGGTTTCGGGGGTGGGCCCGGGGTCCGGGCTTGCTTTGGGCTAAAAATTGAACTGGGCATAACAGGGAGGTTGGGGATCATCCCAATATGGTCCGTTAATATTTTTAAGGCTATTTGGGTGCACAAACGGGTGAAACAACGCGAACGGGACATTTTTGGACCAAATTGGTGTGCTATTGCCTACGGTTTTAGATGTGGTCCTAGGGTATGACAGAGAGGTAGGGGATCATCCCAGTGTGTCCCGTTCAAATTTCTTTGGCTAGTTGGATTGAAAAACAGATGAAACGGCATGAACGGGGCATTTTTGGTCCAAATCGATGCGTTATAGCCCACAGTTTCGGGGGAGGGCTTGGGGGCCGTGTATGCTGTGGGCCAAAAATTGACCAAGGTATGCCAGGGAGGTTAGCGATCGTCTCAGTATGGTCTTTTTTAATTTTTGTGGCTATTTTGGTGGAGAAACAGGCGAAACAACGCGAACAGGACATTTTCGGGCCAAATCAGTGTCCTATATCCCACGGTTTTGGGGTATAGGGGTGCTATAGGCCAAAAATTGATCGGGGCTTGCCAGGGAGTTTGGGGATCATCCCCAGTGTGGTCCGTTTAAATTTTTGTGGTTATTTTTGTGGACAAACGGGCAAAACGATGCGAATGGAGCATTTTCGAGCCAAATCGGTGTGTTATAGCCCACAGTTTAGGGGTGAGCTCAGGGTTCGGACGTGCTGTGGGCCGAAAATTAATCAGAGCATGCAAGGTAGGTTAGGGATCATCTCATTATGGTCTATTTAAATTTTCATGGCCAATTGGGTGGATAAATGGGCAAAATAGTGCGAACAAAGTATTTTCGGTCCAAATCGGTGTGCTATAGCCCACGGTTTCAGGGTGAGCTAGGGGTTCAAGCGTGCTGTGGAACGAAAATCGATCGGGGCATGCCAGGAAGGTTAGGGATCATCCCAGTGTTGTCCATTTAAATTTTTGTGGCCATTTGGGTGGAGAAACGGACGAAACGACGTGAAACGAAGCATTTTCAGGCCAAATCTGTGTGCTATAGCCCACAGTTTTGGGGTGGACCCGGGGTTTGGGTATGCTATCACTGAAAAATTAATAGGGGCATGCCAGAGAGGTTGGGTATTATCCCAATATGGTCTGTTTAAATTTTTGTGGCCATTTGGGTTGACAAACGGGAGAAACAGCGTGAACAGGGCATTTTCAAGCCAAATCGTTGTGTTATAGCCTACGGTTTCGGGGGTGGGCTCGGGGTCCGAGCATGCTGTGGGCCAAAAATCAACTGAGGCTTGTCTAGAAGGTTGGGTATTATCCCAGTATGGTCCGTTTAAATTCTTATGGCTATTTGGGTGGACAAACGGTCGAAACAGCGCGAACGGGGCATTTTTGGGGAAAATCCGTGTGCTATAGCACACAATTTTTAGGTGGCATCAGGGTTCGGGTGAGTTATAGGTCAAAAATTGATCGGAGCATACTAGGGAGGTTGGGGATTATCCCAGTATGATCTATTTAAATTTTCAGGGCCATTTAGGTGACCAATCGGGCGAAACAATGCGAATGGGGTGTTTTCGCTCCAAATCGTTGTGCTATAGCCCATGGTTTGAGGGGTGGGCTCGAGGTCCAAGCATACTGTGGGCCGAAAATCAACTGGGGCATGCCAAGGAGGTTGGAGTTTATCCCAGTGTGGTTCGTTTAAATTTTTGTGGCCATTTAAGTAGACAAAGAGGTGAAACGGTGCGAGTGGGGCAAAATCAGTGTGCTATAGCCTACGGTTTTAGGGGTGAGCTCGGGGTTCGGATGTGTTGTGGGCCAAAAATCAATTGGGGCATTCCAAGTAGGTTGGGGATAATCCCAGTGTGGTCTGTTTAAATTTTTGTGTCCAATTAGGTGGATAAATGGGCGAAACAGTGTGAACGAAGTATTTTTCGGTCCAAATCAGTGTGTTATAGCCCACAGTTTCGGGGTGAGCTAGGGGTTCGAGCGTGCTGTGGGATGAAAATCAATCGGGGCATTCCAGGGAGGTTAGGGATCATCCCAGTGTTGTCCATTTAAATTTTGTGGCCATTTGGGTGGAGAAACAGACGAAACAACGTGAACGAAGCATTTTCGAGCCAAATTGTGTGCTATAGCCCACAGTTTTGGGGTGGACCCAGGGTTCGGGCATGCTGTCGCTAAAAAATTGATTGGGACATGCTAGAGAGGTTAGGTATAATCCTAATATGGTTTGTTTAAATTTTTGTGGCCATTTGGGTGGACAAACGGGAGAAATGGCATGAACGGGGCTTTTTCAAGCCAAATCGATGTGCTATAGCCCACGGTTTCGGGGGTGGGCTCGGGGTTCGAGTGTGCTGTGGGCCAATAATTAACTGAGGCATGTCTAGGAGGTTAGGCATTGTCCCATTATGGTCCATTTAAATTCTTATGGCCATTTGGGTAAACAAATGGTCAAAACAGCGCGAACGCGGCATTTTTGGGGAAAATTTGTGTGCTATAGCCTACGATTTTGAGGTGGCATCGGGGTTCGGGTGAGTTGTTGGTCAAAAATTAATCGGCGCGTGCCAGGGAGGTTGAGGATTATCCCAGTATGATCTGTTTAAATTGTCAGGGCCATTTTGGTGACCAAACGGGCGAAACGGTGCGAATGGGATGTTTTCGGGCTAAATCGGTGTGCTATAGCCCATGGTTTTAGGGGTGGTCTCGATGTCCAGGCGTACTGTGGGTTGAAAATCAACTGAGGCATGCCAAGGAGGTTGGAGTTCATCCCAGTGTGGTTCGTTTAAATTTTCGTGGTCATTTGAGTGGACAAAGAGGCGAAACTGTGCGAATGAGACAAAATCGGTGTACTATAGACTACGGTTTTAGGGTGGGCCCAGGGTCCAGGCATGCTGTAGGCTAAAAATCAACTAGGGCATGTCGGGGAGGTTGAGGATTATCTCATTGTGTTCTATTTAAATTTTTGTGGAAAATGGGTAGAAAAATGGGTGAAATAATGCGAACGGGTCATTTTCGGGCCAAATCAGTGTGCAATAGCCCATGGTTTTGGAGGTGGGCCCGGGGTTCGGGCATGCTGTGCGCTAAAAATTATCTGGGGAATGACAAGGAGGCTGGGGATCATCGTAGTGTGGTCTGTTTAAATTTTCGTGACCATTTGTGTGGACAAACGGGAGAAACGGCGTGAACGAAGCATTTTTGGGCCAAATCAGTTTCCTATAGCCCACCGTTTTGGGGGTGGTCCCAGGGTTTGAGTGTGCTGTAGGCCAAAAATCGATTGGGGCAAGCCAGGGATGTTGGGTATCATTCCAGTATGGTCCGTTTAAATTTTTGTGGCCATTTGGGTGGACAAACGTGCAAAATGGCAGAAATGGGGCATTTTTAAGAAAAATCAGTGTGCTATAGCCAATGATTTCAGGGGTGGGCCCAAGGTTTGGGCGTACAGTGGGTCCAAAATTTATGGGGGCATGCCACAGAGGTTGGGGATCAGCTAGTGTTGTTTATTTAAATTTTCGTGGCTATTTGGGTGGACAATCGGGCGAAATAGCCCAAACGAGGCATTTTTGGGCTAAATCGGTGTGCTTTAGCCCACGGTTTTGGGGGTTGGCTCGGGGTCTAGGCTTGCTGTAGACCAAAAATTGATCGGGGCATGCTAGGGAGGTTGGGGATCGTCCCAGTATAGTCCGTTTAAATTTTTATGGCTATCTGGATTAATAAACGTGCAAAATAGCATGAACGGGGCATTTTCAGGCAAATCGGTATACTATAGCCCACAGTTTTGGAGGTGGGCCCAGGGTCCGGTTATGTTGTGGGCTATGAATCGATTGGGGCATCCCAGGTGGGGTGCGGATCATTTTATTGTGGTCTGTTTAAATTTTTATGTCCATTTGGGTGGACAAACCAGTGAAACGACGCGAATTGGGCATTTTAGGGCCAAATTGGTGTGCTATAGCCCATGGTTTCGCGGGTGGGCCCAGGATTTGGGTATGCTGTGAGCTAAAAATTTATTGGGACATGCTAGGGAGGTTGGGGATCATCAGTGTGGTCCATTTAAATTTTATTTATCATTTGGGTGGATAAACATGCGAAACGGTGTGAATGTGACATTTTCAGTCCAAATCGGTATGCTTTATCCCACAGTTTTGGGGATTGGCCTAGGGTATGAGCGTGTTGTGGGTCAAAAATTGACCAGGGCATGCCAGAAGGGTTCGGAATCATCCCAGTGTGGTCCGTTTATATTTTTGTTGCCATTTGGGTGGACAAATGGGCGAAACAGTATGAATGAGGCATTTTTAGCTAAATCCGTGTTCTATAACCCACAATTTCGGGGGTGGGCCCAAGGTTCGGGCGTGTTGTGGGTAGAAAATTAACTCGGGCATACCAGGGAGGTTGGGATCATTCTACTATGGTCTGTTTAAAATTTGCTAGCCATTTGGGTGGACAAACGGGTGAAACAGCATGAATAAGGCATTTTCAAGCCAAATAGGGTGTTATAGCCCATAGTTTCGGGGATGGGCTCGGGGCCCGAGAGTTCTGTGGGCTAAAATTTGATTGGGGCATGACAGGGAGGTAGGGAATCATCCCAGTGTGGTACATTTAAATTTTCGTGGCTATTTAGGCGGACAAACGAGCAAAACGGTGCGAATGGGGTGTTTTCAGGCCAAATCGGTGTGCTAATAGCCCATGGTTTTGGGGGTGGACCCGAGGTCCGGGCACGCTGTAGGCTAATAATCGACTGGGGAATGGCAGGGAAGTTAAGGATCATCCTAGTGTGGTCCGTTGATATTTTTGTGGGCATTTAGTTGGACAAACGAGCGAAACAGCGTGAACGGTGTATTTTTTAGCCAAATCAATGTACAATAGCCCACGGTTTTGGGGGTGGGCTCAAGATCCGGGAGTGTTGTATGTCAAAGATCGACTGGGCCATTTCAGGGAGGTTGGGGATCATCCCATTATAGTCTGTTTAAATTTTTGTGGCCATTTGGGTGGACAAACGGGTGAAACAGTACAAACGGGGCATTTTTGGGCCATATAGGTATGCTATAGCCCATCGTTTTGGGGGTAGGCTCGGGGTCCGAGCATTCTGTGGGCCAAAAATTAATTGGGGCATGCTAGGGAAGTTGGGGATTATCCCAGTATGGTACGTTTAAATTTTTATCGCCATTTAGGTGGACAGACAGGCGAAATGATGTGAACGAGGTATTTTTGGTCCAAATCGATGTGCAATAGCCCAGGGGTTTAGGGGTGGCCCGGGGTCGGGCATGCTGTATGCCAAAAATTAATCGGAGCATACTAGGGATATTGGGGATCGTCCCAGTATGGTCCTTTTAAATATTCGTGGCCATTTCGGTGGACAAATGAGAAAAATGGCATGAACGAGGCATTTTTCGGCCAAATTGATGTGTTATAGCCCACGGTTTCAGGGGTTGGCCCAGGGCACGGGCGTGCTGTGGGCCGAAAATCAATCGGGGTGTGACAAGAAGGTTGGGGATCATCTCAGTGTGGTCCATGTAAATTTTTGTGGACATTTGGGTGGACAAACCGGTAAATTGGCATAGACGGGGCATTTTTGGGCCAAATTGGTGTGCGATAGCCCATGGTTTTAGGGGTGGGCTCGGGGTCCGGGCGTGTTGTAGGGCAAAAATCGACCAGGTCATGCCAAGGAGGTTAGAGATCGTCCTAGTGTGGTCCTTTTAAATTTTTTTGGATATTTGGCTGGAAAAATGGGCAAAACGATGTGAACGGGTCATTTTCTAGCTAAATCGGTGTGCTATAGCCCGCGATTTAGGGGGTGGGCCCGGGTTTCGGGCGTGCTGTAGGTCGAATATTGTCTGAGGCATGCCAAGGAGTTTGAGGATAATCTTGGTGTGGTCCGTTTAAATTTTGATGGCCTTTTGGGTGGATGAATGGGTGAAAGGGCGCGAACGGGGCATTCTTGGGCAAAATCGGTGTGCTATAACCCACATTTTGGGGGTGGGCTTAAGGTCCGGGCGTGCTATGGGCAAAAAATTGGCCAGGGTGTGCCATGGATATTGGGGATCATTCCAGTATGGTCTGTTTAAATTTTTGTGGCTATTTAGGTGGACAAATGGGCAAAATAGCATGAACGGGGCATTTTCGAGCCAAATTGATGTGCTATAGCCCACGATTTTGGGGGTGGGCATAGGGTTCGGGCGTTCTGTAGGCAAAAAATTGATCGGGGTATGCCAGGGAGTTTGGGGATAATCCCAGTATGGTTCGTTTAAATTTTTGTGGCCATTTGCATGGACACATAAGCGAAACAATGTGAACAGGGAATTTTCGAGCCAAATCGGTGTGCTATAGCCTATGGTTTCGAGGGTGGGCTCGAGGTCTAGCATTCGGTGGGCGAAAAATTGATTGGGAAATACTAGGGAGGTTTGGGATTACTTAGTGTGGTCTGTTTAATTTTTGTGGCCATTTGGATCGACAAAAAGGCAAAACGGTGCAAACGAGGTATTTTTGTGCCAAATTGATGTGCTATAGCCCATGGTTTTGGGGGTGGGCCCGAGGTTTGGGCGTGTTGTGGGCCAAAAATTGACTGAGTCATGCAAGGGGGGTTGAGGATCGACCCAGTATGGTTCATTTTAATTTTTGTGGCCATTTGGGTGGACAAATGGGAAAAACAATGTGAACGGGGCATTTTCGGGCTAAATTGGTGTGCTATAGCCTATGGTTTTGGGGGTGTGCCCAGGTTCCGGGTGTGCTGTAGGACGAAAATTGATCGGGGTATGCCAGGGAGGTTGGGTATCATCCCAGAGTGGTCCGTTTAAATTTTTGTGGCCCTTTGGGTGGATAAATGGGAGAAGCGACGTGAACGGGGCTTTTTTGGGCCAAATCGATGCGCTATAGCCCACAATTTTAGGAGTGGGATTGGGGTCCGGGCGTGCTGTGGGCCAAAAATTGACTGGGGCATGCTAGGGAGGTTGGGGATCATCCCAGTATGGTCCGTTTAAATTTTTGTGGCTATTTGGGTGGGCAAACAGGTGAAACAGTGCAAACGGGGCATTTTCAAGAAAAATTGGTGTGCTATAGCCTATGGTTTTGGGGTTGGGGCTAGCGTCTAGGTGTGATGTGGGCTAAAAATCAATCGGGGCATGCCAGGGAGGTTGGGGATCATCCCAGTATGATCAGTTTAAATTTTTGTTGCCATTTGGGTTGAAAAACGAGCAAAATAATGCGAATGGGTCATTTTTGAGCCAAATTGATGTGGTATAGCCCACGATTTCAGGGGTGGGCCTGGACTCTGGGCGTGTTGTTGGTTGAAAATCAACGGAGGAATGCCAAGATGTTTCGAATCATCTTAGTGTGGTCCATTTAAATTTCTGTGGCCATTTGGGTGGACAAACGGGCGAAACGGCGTAAACAGGGTATTTTTGGGAAAAATCAGTGTGTTATAGGCCACGGTTTTGGGGATGAGCCCAATGTCTGTGCGTGCTGTGGCTTAAAAATTGACCTGGGCGTGTCTGGGAGGTGAAGATTATCCCAATATGGTCAGTTTAAATTTGCGTTGCCATTTGGGTAGTCAAACGAGCAAAACGGTGCGAACGGGGCATTTTTTGGCCAAATCGGTGTGCTATATCCCATGATTTTGGGGGTAGGCCCGAGGTCCGGGTGTGTTGTGGGCCAAATATTAACTGGGGCATACCAGGAAGGTTGGGGATAGTCCAAGTATGGTCTGTTTTAATTTTCGTGGACATTTGCATAGACAAACGAGCAAAACAGCACAAACAGGGCATTTTTAGGCTAAATTGGTCTTCTATAGCCCACGGTTTTGGGGGTGGGCTCGAGGTCCGGGCGTGATGTAGGCCAAAAATTGACCGAAGTGCACTAGGGAGGTTCGGGATCATCCCATTGTAGTCCGTTTAAATTTTTGTGGCCAGTTGGGTGGACAAACGGGTGAAACAACATGAACGGAGCATTTTTGGGATAAATCGATGAGCTACAGCCCACGATTTTGGGGGTAGGCTTGGGGTCCGGGCGTGTTGTGGGCTGAAAATCGATCGTGGAATGCCAGGTAGGTTGGGGATCATTTCAGTGTGGTCTGTTTAAATTTTTGTGGCCATTTGGGTGGACAAACCGGCAAAACGGCACGAATGGGGCATTTTAGGGCCAAATTGGTGTGCTGTAGCCCACGGTTTTGGGACTGGGCTCGGGATTCAGGTGTGTTGTGGGCCAAAAATTGATTGGACACTGCCAGGGTGGTTGAGGATCATCCCAGTGTGGTTCATTTCACTTTTCATAGCCATTTGGAAGGACAAACGCGTGAAACAGCACGAATGGGGTATTTTCAGGCCAAATTGGTGTGCTACAGCCCACAATTTCAGGGGTGGGCCCAGGGTCCATGTGTGCTATGGTCTAAAAATCGACCGAAGCATGCCAGGGAGGTTGGGGATCATCTCAGTGTGGTCCGTTTAAATTTTTGTGGCTATTTAGGTGGATAAACGGGCGAAACAACGCGAACAAGGCATTTTCAGGCCGTATTGGTGTGCTATAGCCCACAATTTTAGGGATGGGCCTTGGTTCCAGACGTACTGAGGGTCAAAATTCACCTGGGTCCTGTCAAAAAAGTTGGGGATCATCTCAATGTGGTTCGTTTAAATTTTTTTGGTTATTCGGTGGACAAACGGGCGAAACGACACGAACGGAGCATTTTTGGGCAAAATCGGTGTGCTATAGCCCACAGTTTAAGGGGTGGGCCCAAGATCCGGGCATGCTATGGGCCAAAGATCGAGCAGGGAGTGCCAGGGTGGTTAGGGAGAATCTGAATTTTTTTCCGTTTAAATTTTTGTGGTCATTTGTTAGGATAAAAGGGCGAAACAGCGCGAACGAAGCATTTTTGGGCCAAATCGGTGTGCTATATAGCCCACAGTTTCAGGGGCAGGCCAGGGGTTCGAGAGTATTGTGGGCCAAAAATTAACTGAAGCATGATAGGAAGGTTGGGGATCATCCTAGTGTGGTCCGTTTAAATTTTTGTGGCCATTTATATGGACAAACGGGTGAAACGACACAAACGGGGCATTTTCAGGCTAAATCGGTGTGCTTTAACCCACGGTCTCAGGGGTGGGCCCAGGGTCCGGGCGTGTTGGGCCAAAAATTGACCGGGTCTTTCCATGGAGGTTGGGGATTATCCCAGTATGGTTCGTTTAAATTTTCGTGGCCATTTGGGTGGACAAATGGGTGAAACGGCTTGAACGGGGCATTTTCAGGTAAAATCAGTATGCTATAGCCCATGGTTTCGGGGGTGGGTCCAGGGTTCGGGCATGCTTTAGGCCAAAAATTAACCTGAGCATGACAGGGAGGTTGGGATCATCCCAGGATGGTTCGTTTAAATTTTTATGGCTATTTGGGTGGACAAATAGGCGAAATAGCGCGAACGGGACATTTTTGGGCCAAATCGGTATGCTATTGCCCACAGCTTTAGAGGTGGGCCCAGGGCATGTCAGGGAGGTTGGGGATCGTCCTAGTGTGGTCCGTTCAAATTTTTGTGGCCAGTTAGGTAGAAAAATGGGCGAAACTGCATGAACGGGGCATTTCGATTCAAATCAGTGTGCTATAGCCCAAGATTTTGGGGGTGGGCCCAGGGTCCATGTGTGCTGAGGTCCAATAATTGACCGAGGTATGCCAGGGAGGTAGGGGATCATCCCAATGTGCTCCATTTAAATTTTTGTGGCCATTTAGGTGGACAAACAGGTAAAATGACGCGAATGGGGCATTTTTTAGCCAAATCGGTGTCCTATAGCCCACGATTTTGAGGGAGGACCCGGGGTCCGGGCGTGCTGTGGGCCAAAAATCAATCGGGGCATGCTAGGGAGGTTGAGGATCATCCCTAGAATGGTCCATTTAAATTTTTGTAGTTATTTGGGTGGACAATAGGCAAAACGGCGCGAACGGGGAGTTTTTAGGCCAAATCGGCATGCAATAGCTTATGTTTTAGGGGGTGAGCTCGGGGTTCGAGCGTGCTGCGGGCCAAAAATTAACCAGATCTTTCCAGGGAGGTTGGGCATCATCCCAGTATGGTTTATTTAAATTTTTGTGATTATTTGGGTGGATAAAAGAGCAAAAACAACGCGAACGGAGCTTTTTCGGTCCAAATCGGTGTGCTATAGCCCACGGTTTCAGGGGTGGTACAGGGGTTCGGCTTGCTGTGGGCCAAAAATTAACCAAGTTGTGCCAGGGAGGTTGGGGATTGTACCAGTTTGGTCCGTTTAAATTTTCATGGCTATTTGGGTGGACAAATGGGTAAAACGGCGCAAACAGGGTTTTTTCGGGCTAAATCGGTGTGCTATAGCCCAAGGTTTTGGGGGTGGGCCTGGGTTTCGGGCATGCTGTAGGCGAAAAATCGATCGAGGCATGTCAGGAAATTTGGGGATCATCCTAGTGTGGTCCGTTTAAATTATTGTGGCTATTTGGGTGGACAAATGGGCAAAATGATATAACGGGGTGTTTTCGGGACAAATTGGTGTGTTATAGCCCACAGTTTTTGGGGTGATCCCGGGGTATGGGCGCGTTGTGGGACGAAAATAAACTGAGGCATGCCAAGGAGGTTAGGGATCATCCCAGTATTGTCCATTTAAATTTTTGTGGCCATTTGGGTGGACAAACGGGCGAAACAACGTGAACGGGGCATTTTTTGGCCAAATCTGTGTGCTATCGCCCTTAGTTTTGGGGGTGGACCCTGGGTTTGGGTGTTCTGTGGGCTAAATATCAACTGGGGAATGCTAGGGAGGTTGGGTATCATCACGGTATGGTCCGTTTAAATTTTTGTTGCTATTTGGATGGAAAAACGGGTAAAACGACATGAACGGGAAATTTTCGGGCAAAATCGATGTGCTATAGCCCACGATTTTGGGGGTGGGCTCGGGGTCCAGGCGTGTTAAGGGTCAAATATTGACCGAGGCATGCCAGGGAGTTCGTTATCATCCCAGTGTGGTCCATTTAAATTTTTGTGGCCATTTGGGTAGACAAACGATCGAAACAATGCGAACGGGGCATTTTTGAGCAAAATCAGTGTGCTATAGCCCACGATTTTGAGGTGGGATTGGGGTCCGGGCATGCTGTGGGTCCAAAATTGATTGAGGCATACCAGGGAGGTTGGGGATCATCCTAGTGTGGTTCGTTTAAATTTTCATGGCCATTTGGGTGGACAAACGGGCGAAACAGTGCGAATGGGGTGTTTTCGGGCCAAATCAGTGTGCTTAGCCTACGATTTTGGGGGTGGCCTGGGTTCCGGGCGTGCTGTGGGCCGAAAATCAATTGGGGCAAGCCAAGAAGGTTGGGTATCATCCCAGTATGGTTCGTTTAAATTTTTGTGGACATTTGGGTGGACAAAGAGGTGAAACATCACAAATGGGGAAAATAAGTGTCCTATAGCCCATGGTTTTGGGGTAGGCCCGGGGTCTGGGCATGCTGTAGGCGGAAAATCGACTGATACATGCCAGGAGGGTTGAGAATCATCCCAGTATGGTCCGTTTAAATTTTCACGGCCATTTGGGTAGAAAAATGGGTGAAATAATATGAACCCAAATCAGTGTGCGGTGGTCCACGGTTTCGAAGGTGGGCCCGGGGTCCATATGTGTGGGGTGCCAAAAATTGATTAAGGCGTGCGAAAGAGGTTGGGTATCATCTCAGTATGGTCCATTTAAATTTTTGTGGCCATTAGGGTGGGAAAACGGGTGAACCAGCGCGAACGGGGCCTTTTCAGGCAAAATCAGTGTGCTATAGCCCACGGTTTTGGGGATGGCCCCGTGGTCCGGGTGTGCTATGGGTCCAAAATCGACTGAGACATGCCAGGGAGGTTAGAGATCATCCCAGTGTGGTCCGTTTAAATTTTCATGGCCATTTGGGTGGACAAACGGGTGAAACAACATAAATGGTGCATTTTCGGGCCAAATCGCCGTGCTATAGCCCACGATTTGAAGGGTGGGCCTGGGTTCCGGGTGCACTATAGGCCGAAAATCGACCGGTGCATGCTGGAGAAGTTGGATATCATCTCAGTGTGGTCCGTTAAAATTTTTGTGGCCATTTTGGTGAACAAACGGGTGAAATAGCGCAAACGGGGCATTTTTGAGCTAAATCAATGTGCTATAGCCCACAATTTTAGGGTGGTCCTGGGGTCCGGGCGTGTCGTAGGCCAAAAATTTATCGAGGCATGCTAGGAAGGTTGGGGATCGTCCCAATGTAGTCCGTTTAAATTTTTATGGCCATTTGGGTGAATAAACGTGCTAAATGGTGCGAATGGGGCATTTTCAGGCCTAATCAGTGTGCTAAAGCACACGGTTTGAGGGGTGGGCTCGGGGTTCGGGCATGCTGTAGGCTAAAAATCTACTGGGGTATGTCAGGTAGGTTGAAGATCATCTCAGTGCGGTCTATTTAAATTTTCATGGAAATTTGGGTAGACAAACCAGCGAAATGATGCGAATGGGGCATTTTAGAGCCAAATTAGTGTGCTATAGCCCATGATTTTGGGGGTGGGCCTGGGGTTTGGGTGTGCTGTGGGTGAAAAATTGATCGGGGCGAGCTATGGGTGTGCCAGGTGGGTTGAGAATTGTCCCAGTGTGGTCCATTTAATTTTTGTAGCCATTTAGGTGGACAAACATGCGAAACGGTATGAACGGGACATTTTTGGGCCAAGTCGCTGTGCTATATCCCACGATTTCGGGGATAGGCCCAAGGTCAGAGCGTGTTGTGGGTCAAAAATTGACCAGGGCATGCCAGAGAGGTTGGGGTCATCCTAGTGTGGTCCGTTTATATTTTTGTTGCCATTTTGGTGGACAAACAGGCGAAACGGCATGAACAAGGCATTTTCAGGCTAAATCCATGTTCTATAACCTATGATTTTAGGGGTGGGCCCGGGGTCCGGGCGTGTTGTAGGCAGAAAATTGATCGGGGCATGCCAGGGAGGCTGGGGATCATCCCAGTATGGTCTGTTTAAATTTTGGTGGCTATTTGGGCAGACAAACTTGCAAAACGGCATGAATAAGGTATTTCTGGGCTAAATCGGTATGCTATAGCCCACGATTTTGGGGATGGGCTCGGGGTCCGGGCATTTTATGGGCCAAAAATCAATTGGGACATGCCAGGGAGGTTGGGGATCATCTCAGTGTGGTCCGTTTAAACTTTTGTGGACATTTGGGTGGACAAACGAGCGAATAGGTGAGAACGGGGTATTTTCGTGCGAAATTGGTGTGCTGTAGCCCACGGTTTTAGGGGTGGGTCCGAGGTTCGGGCGTACTATAGTTTTAAAATTGATTGAGGCATGACAGGGAGGTTGAGGATCATCCCAGTGTTGTCCGTTTATATATTTATGGGTTTTTGGGTGGTCAAACAGCGCGAACGGTGTATTTTTAGGCCAAATCAGTGTGCTATAGCCCACGGTTTTGGGGGTGGGCTCGGGTTTCGGGCGTGCTGTTTGTTGAAGATCGGCTGGGGCATGTCAGGGAGGTTGGGGATTGTCTCTGTATGGTCCGTTTAAATTTTCATGGCCATTTGGGTGGACAAACGGGTGAAACGGTGCGAATGGGGCATTTTCGGGCCAAATCAGTGTGCTTAGCCTACGATTTTGGGGGTGGCCTGGGTTCCGGGCGTGCTGTGGGCCGAAAATCAATCAGGGCATGCCACGGATGTTAGGGATCATCCCAGTGTTGTACGTTTAAAATTTTGTAACCATTTAGGTGGACAGACGGGCGAAACAACGTGAACGGGGCATTTTAAGGCCAAATCGATGTGCTATAGCCCACAGTTTTGGGGGGTGGACCTGGTGTCTGGGTGTGTTGTATGACAAAAACCAATTGGGGCATACCAGGGAGGTTGGGAATTGTCCCAGTATTATCCGTTTAAATTTTCATTGCCATTTGGATGGACAAATGGAAAAAACGGCGTGAATGAGGCATATTTGGGCATAAATCGATGTGCTATAGCCCACAGTTTTGGGGGTTGGCCAAGGGTACGGGCATGCTGTAGGATAAATATTGACCAGGTTGTGCCAAAGAGGTTTGGGATCATCCCAGTGTGGTCCGTTTAAATTTTTGTGGCCATTTGAGGGGATAAATTGGTAAAAAGGTACGAATGGGGCATTTTTGGGCCAAATCGATGTGCTATAGCCCATAATTTTAGGGGTGGGCCTGGGGTTCGAGCGTGCTATAGGTTAAAAATAAACTAGGGCATGCCATGGAGGTTGGGGATTGTCCTAGTATGGTCCGTTTAAATTTTCTTGGCTATTTGGGTGGTAAAACGGGCAAAATGATGTGAACGGGTCATTTTCGAGCTAAATCGGTGTGCTATAGCCCGTGGTTTTGGGGGAGTGCCTGGGGTCTGGGCGAGCTGTGGCCCAAAAATTGACCGGGGCATGCCATGGAGGTTGGAGATCATCCTAGTATGGTTCGTTTAAATTTTCTTAGCCATTTGGGTGGTAAAACGGGCAAAATGATGCGAATAGGTCATTTTCGAGCTAAATCGGTGTGCTATAGCCCACGGTTTTGGGGGTGTACCTGGGGTCCGAGCGTGCTGTGGGCCAAAAATTGACTAGGGTATGCAAAGGAGGTTGGGGATCATCTTAGTGTGATCCGTTTAAATTTTCGTGGCTATTTGGGTTGACAAACGGGCGAAACGGCGCAAATGGGGCATTCTTGGGCCAAATCAGTGTTCTATAGCCCACGGTTTTGGGGTTGGTCTCGAGGTTCGAGCATGCTGTGGGCCAAAAATTGACCAAGGTGTACCATGGAGGTTGTGGATCATTCTAGTATGGTCCGTTTAAATTTTTGTGGCTATTTGGGTGGACAAACGGGCGAAACGGCATGAACGAGCATTTTCAAGCTAAATTGATATGCTATTGGTGGGCAGAGGGGCCAGTGGGGGCCTTTTTTTTTAATTTTTTCCAAATTAATGTGAAGATAATATTTTATAGAATCTTATTGGGAAGACAGCGTGTGAATCATATCTAGCAAAGTGGGAGAAAAGGTGAAGAAATTTAAGAGAGGATTTTGAAGGATGAATGTTAGCTCAGCTAGAGAAATGAATGATAGTTTAGCCACTATTACTGAGAGAAAACCTCAAAGTCCTTGTGGTTGTGTGGGCATTTTCTCTCAGCTCTTTGATCGGAACCGTAGATTTTCCAAGAAGCTGTTTCCAAAGAAACTGCTTTCACCAGGTTAGCTACTACTACATTCCACTCATTTTTAAAGCAGAATGCTTAATTTCTTGAAAGTGATTCTAGCTAGAGGGATAAATTGTTTCTTTTTTTGTGTTGCATTCTTATAGTTCATTTGAAACAAGCTTCAAAAAAGTTTGGAGGGGATGAGAAGCAGCCAAAGCTTCGTTTGGCACTCATTTTTTGAACTATACTCCCACATTTAGCTTTCTTTTTCTTCTATTGTCTTAGATGTTAGCCTGACAGGAAAGCTTTTGTTTTAATTATTTTTGGTTCTTGTATGAACAATGTAGATTGTTGATGAGAACAGTGGGGGTTTTCCAAATGCAAAGAACAATAGAATGACCAATACACGTTGTGAAAGCAAGCGCGAAATGAAAGCTCCAATTAGGCTAAAGTATTTAAAGCATAATTTAGGGTTTTCTTTTATAAGGAGGGATCTGCACCTTAAACTGGAGGGTGGGACTTGGTCACTTTTCTCTGTAGTTTTGGCTCTTAACTTTGATTTCAATTTTTAATTCTTTGACTGAGTTGTGAGATATTGCTCTTGGATTTATTAGAGAATCAACTTCTGACTACATATTTTGTAAGTTTAATTACCTTGAGTTATGGATTCAATTGTTGTTATCTTTTTCTATTCCATGTGGAACTAAAACCCACAACTAGGGTTGTGGGATCTATGATGATTCCTCCATTGATTTAATAGTTGGCTAGGGTTTGAATGATTGTGGGAACATTTTGATAATTCTTTTGTATTAATGATTTTCTATTGGTTTCAAATAATAGATCTCACCTTATGTTGATTTGCTCGAACTAAAAAATAAACGAAAGGTAGTGAATTATCAATAAGGATTTGGGAAGGTTAAGCTTCCATCTAATGGTTAATGCTGTAACAAGATTGACCAACTTGAGATAAAATCAGTATGAATAGGATGGTTTCCTAAGTTTGAGAGAATTAGGAAGCCAAACATCTAGGTAGGTTGAGAAACACTTAGATGAACAGTCGAAATTGATAATTTGGTGTTTCCCACAACTCATGAGAACCCAGTACTACAGTTATTATTCAATGGAGGATTAATAGTCATAGTGATCACAACCCTAGTTTCTCTCTATCATTGATTTGAACCGTTGAAATCTTAGTTTTGAGTTTTGAAACAAGTTGAACACTTAACCATTATCTAATTATCCCCATTTTATCTTTTCATGTCATTTGTCTGAATTTAACTTGTCGCTATAGTTTCAAATTAGTTTAATCGCCACTCACATTGTTCCCTATGGATTCGACCCCGACTCCAAAGTTGGGTAAATATATTGACGACGATCGCCTTGCACTAAATTGACGTGTAAGTTAAGCGTTATCAAAAATGGCGCCGTTGCCGGGGAATAATTTGGCGTATTGAGTTGGTTTGGAATTTTAGTTTACTTTCTTGAATTCAAACTTGTAAATATTTGTTTAGTTTATTTTATTTTCTTTTATTTTTACTTTTCTCTCACCTTTCTTGAGATGTCGGCTTGGATAGATGGTTTTTTGACTGATGATGATTTTGTTATTATTGTGAGGGACCATAGTTTGAGTCTTGCTGTCCAGATTTACTTGGAAGTGCATGGATGGGACCTTCACAATATGATGTGGATACTGTCCTACATACTGTAACTTGGTGTTGCCTTGTGGTCAAAGTGATCATACTGAAGATAAATATGTTGTCACGATTCAAGCGAACAAATTGATGAAACGAATCTTAGAGAATCAAGAACAGTTGTGGGCAAAGCTAAAAGAGTTACCACTCCCACCATATTTACAGTGGCTAAACAAAGAAGAATATAAGGGGGACATTAGCCAATTTGAGGAGAAAACTCAAGAATCACAACCACTCGATTGTCATCTTGATCTTGAGACTGACATTGAGAAGGTGAAAAAAAGTGAGTGTGTAGTAGATAGTGTAAATTTTAAAGTAGAATTAGTTGGGCCTCACTCAAAGTATTTTTCTACATTATGTTTAGATGATATCTTGTCTGTGGAATCATTTAAAATAGTAGAAGAGTCTGAAGATGAGGAACAAGAATCCCATATTCTTGATTTTACATTAGACAAGCAACATAAAAATACACCCCACTTTAAGGTCGAGTGGTTTACCATCCTCAATCCATTACTCAGCTTCTTAATTTTTGTACCACCCCCTATGATCGAGGCAAGAAGATGAACTCTAAGTTGGGGGTGAAATTCAAATTGTCTAAGTGGAGGGATAAAGTATGAAGCACTTTTAAGGTATCTTGATGAATTCTGAGAAATCAAGATAACCTAGTCGTGCGCGACACTAAATTAGGCGCTTCTTAGGAGGAAACCCAAGGTATTTTGTTGTTTGTATTCGTATTATGTGATTAACATCAGATATTTGCACCCATGGTGCCACAGGTATGTTTCTAACTCTCTTGTTTGGTTTGACGCATTGGGAACAATGCATGATTATAAGTTGAGGGTGGGACTACTTGTGGGTGTTGATGTCCTCTTGGGATTTTTGTTGTCGTGCCTCTTTTCCCCAAAGTCTTGTTCCTAGTAGAGTTGGCATGTTTAGGCGTATTGTATTTTTTTGCGATGTGTTGTGGTTAACTGGAGGAAAAATAAGTATCTAGGGCAGTTGACATAGTTTTATTAATTTTTCTTGGAATGATAAATACCTCTCCAATTATCTATCTGGTAACAGTGTGAATTACATATATTTGTGATTTTGTGCATCTTGATTTTGGCATTAGTTCTAGCGACATGATAATCACTGCTAAACAATTGCATAAATCGGATAAGTAGCAGTGTGTGATATACTTGTGTGCCATGTGTGTGTGAGGTGTACTAAGTTTCCTTTGTATGATTGAATCTAGAACTTGCCCGGTTAGTCTTGCCTAGGTTGTAGGATAGGAGTTAGGGAAGGATCATAGGCCGTTTTGATATTAGTTCACTTTTAGCCTAAATGACCTTCCATGTGTGAATGATATCCCTTGATCCCAATTTTGATTCTGAATGCCTATTCTTTTTATTACACTATCATCTTCCCATTTGTATCACAATGAACCTGTTTTGACCCTGGTCCTCCTTGAACATTGTGCACTTTGACTTAGGCAAATAGCCTAAGTGAGGGTGGCTATCATAGGGGTGCGTAATGAAAAATGAGTATGAAGAACGGTAAAATAAAAGTAAAGAAAAGAAAAAAAACTGGGTGCGGTGGAAAAAGAAGAAAAAAAGAAAAGTTGTGAAAAAATAAGAAATGATTGTCAAAAAGACTGTACCCATCTTAAATGTGCTTTAATTAAGAAAGGGGAAAAAAGAAAAAAAGGTTAAGAAGTGAGACCCCAAGAGGTTAGTGTAGTGTCAAGGAGGCGTAGTCACTCTAAATGTCCTTGAATGTCATACCAGCCCCTAGCCTACATTACAAGCCAGAAGAAGACCTATAGTGATCCTAACTGACCTATCTGAAAACCTTGGTAATGAATATAAGGGCAAGCCTATGGCATTTGGTATACATTAATTGGAACTTCAATCTGAGAGTGAGTATCTTTTGATTATCCATGTACCTACACATGTGATTGCTGATATGAGTGAAGAAGGGATTTCTTTGTTGTGAGGGCACATTGAGTATGTTACTAGTTGCCAACTTGTTGGGGTAGTGTAATATTGATACATGCATGGTTGTTGTTGCTGAATTTGGCCATATCTTAATTCCGGTGTGTTGCATGGTTGTTTTCTAATCATAGACACAGTTGTTGTTGAATTTATTTTCCCCGGAGAAGGTGATGATATTTTGAGATTATATGAGTGATTAGCTACCAATTGTACTTTGTATCCTCTTAGTTGTGTTTTGGTTGCTTTAGGACAAACAACTATTTTAAGTTGAGGGTGTTGATGTGTGAACAGATGCTAACACATTTGAGGCTTTTAACTCTAAATAATTGCAAGGTCTTATGCAACCTTTTTTGTTTTTTATTGTGTTATCCTTGAGTTTGCAGTATAAGTCAGGATGCAAGAGAACCCAAAATAATGGAGGTGAAAAAGATGAATTCTAATGCAAATAGCAGGAAAGTGTGGCTGATGACATTTCTGATAAGTCGTCAGCCCTGTGATATTCTATCAAAGTTGCCGTCAACCTAGACAGAAAATAGACTTCCGCTGAACTAAGTGACAACATCGTGTGATAAGCCGTCAGAAGTGTGATAAGCCATCAGGATTTCCATCAGGCTTAGGCCGAGAATCAGATTTGGAGTGACAAAGTGACAATATTTCTGATATGTCATCACATATCTAATAAGCCGCCAGGTTTCATCGTCAGCCTTAAATAGGAAGTTTCAAAACTGAAGAAGGAGCTGACGTCATTTCTGATAAGTCGTCGACTCTTGATAAGGCATCACAAATGTCGTCACCTGTCTGAGAAAAATACTGCACTCTGTGATTTTGTTTCCATGATTAGGCTGAAGTATTTAAAGCATAATTTAGGATTTTCTTATATAAGGAGAGGTCTGCACCTTGAATTGGAGGGTGGGACTTGGTCACTTTTCTCTGTAGTTTTGGCTCTTAATTTTAATTTTAATTTTCAATTCTTTGACTGAGTTGTGGAATATTCCTCTTGGATTTATTAGAGAATCAACTTCTGACTACATATTTTGTAAGTTTAATTACCTTGAGTTATGGATTCAATTGTTGTTATCTTTTTCTATTCCATGAGGAACTAAAACCCACAACTAGGGTTGTGGGATCTATGATGATTCCTCCATTGATTTAATAGTTGGCTAGGGTTTGAATGATTGTGGGAACATTTTGATAATTCTTTTGTATTAATGATTTTCTATTGGTTTCAAATAATAGATCTCACCTTATGTTGATTTGCTCGAACTAAAAAATAAACGAAAGGTAGTGAATTATCAATAAGGATTTGGGAAGGTTAAGCTTCCATCTAATGGTTAATGCTGTAACAAGATTGACCAACTTGAGATAAAATCAGTATGAATAGGATGGTTTCCTAAGTTTGAGAGAATTAGGAAGCCAAACATCTAGGTAGGTTGAGAAACACTTAGATGAACAGTCGAAATTGATAATTTGGTGTTTCCCACAACTCATGAGAACCCAGTACTACAGTTATTATTCAATGGAGGATTAATAGTCATAGTGATCACAACCCTAGTTTCTCTCTATCATTGATTTGAACCGTTGAAATCTTAGTTTTGAGTTTTGAAACAAGTTGAACACTTAACCATTGTCTAATTATCCCCATTTTATCTTTTCGTGTCATTTGTCTGAATTTAACTTGTCGCTATAGTTTCAAATTAGTTTAATCGCCACTCACATTGTTCCTTGTGGATTCAACCCCGACTCCAAAGTTGGGTAAATATATTGACGACGACCGCCTTACACTAAATTGACGTGTAAGTTGAGCGTTATCAGTAGGCTTGTTGTCGTTTGAGGCTGATCCTCCTCTATCTACTCCAGTTAGTCTTTTGCACTCGAGACTGCTTGTGTATATTGTGTACATTTTAGATTTTTATCTAGTACTCTGGGTACCTGTTAGTAGTGGCTCTAGTACTGACCTTATCAGGTCTTGGGAGGGTTTCATTTGTATAGTGGGTCTTTTTATCCTCCTCTCATTTTGATATAATATATATGCCCCCTTCTTAGTTTTCACTTGTTATTGTTGTTGTTAGCATCATACGTGATCTTTTATCTAACTTCTGCTTGTTAGCCCGTTATCTATTATTTTGGGCTATGGCTTGACGCCTACTGGGGGTTAAAGTAGGCGCCCTCACGGCTTGAGAAATCGGGTCGTGACAGTATCTTCCTTCTAACAGTGGATCTAACTTCTTGATTTGTGTAATTCAAGCCACATAAGTATGGCACATATTCCTCTTGATGAATGTCATGGCCATAAAAATGGGTTGATTTTCTTTTGCCTTCCTCAAATTTGTGAAAAAGTTTTCGTTGCCTATGTGAGATTTTTGACATAAGTTTCCCTTACCTTAATAAAACTTGTGACTATTGTTGTAAAGGGAGTTTTCCTTTAGCCACTTGTAATTTTTTTTTGTATAAAACTTAAATTTTATAAAGGAAATAAAGGATAAAATGATTCTTTCAGTATATGAATATAAAAATGACGTGGCTAATTAATAATGTGGCATTAATTTTTCTAATGTTTGTATATGATGTGGCATCCATGTCCGGGCAAGTAAGTAACACGCAGCGACAAAAAGGCTTAAAACTCTTATTTCCAAAGAGTTCAAATGTTTAATGTTTGATTATAACTTCATGGCGTAGAAGAGTCCAGCTAACAATCCGAGCCAAGTAAAAGGACCTCTCAGGTCATTTCGCCTTCAATTTTTTTTTCTAAAAATAAAACTTAATAACTAAACGGAACTTAGTAGAAATTTAAAATTCAAACCATCCTAATACTTGCAACTTATTTTGATTAAAAAAGAAAGAAAATTACTGCATTAACAAAAACCAATTTTCTTTCCAATGTGCTTCCGGGAATATTTGTATCGGACTTCTGACAGAGTACCTATCAGAAGACCATGTTATGTATCCATGGGAATGTCCAGGTAGAGCTGAAGCTTTAACAGTTACATTTTATGACACCTTCTGATTCAACGCTGAGAACTTCAAGGTGGTTGGATTAACAGTCACCTCAACACCGTCGAGGCCAAACACTTTAACTGCGTATGTTGAATTAGCTTCCCCAACATTAGTCACAGTTCTTGTAAAAGTTTGGGCAGCTGATTCCACAGGAATGGAAAATGAAGGATAATTCAAGTGTGATTCAGGTGTGCTAGACGTACAATGTACCTTCCTCTTCACAATGTAACTAACTTGTTGATCCGTGTATTTCAAGCCACATAAGTAGGACACATAATCTTCAGGCTGAATATCATAAATGAGTCCTGGATCATTTGCCCTTGATGGGTTCACGTTCCCTGATCCCATTGAAAATGGAGAAGCAGGATTAAGCGTTTCATCCTGAATTGGATTGTTCCCAAGGTTGATAAAGTCAGCAGTGGTAATGATTGCAGACTTAATTGCAGCTGGAGACCAATGGGTATGTTCATTCTTTAACAAGGCTGCTACTCCTGCTAGGTGAGGGCAAGCCATCGATGTGCCAGAAATGATATTGAATGTCGATGTAGCAGCTGTTGTCTCACCTGCAGAGGCTGGTTTCCATGCTGCAAGAATATTCACTCCAGGGCCACTAATGTCAGGCTTTAGTATGCCTGAACTTGTGATATATGGTCCCCTAGCAGAGAAAGAAGCAATTGTTGGCGCGTGCTTGTCTCCAATTCTCGTTCCCTTGAATGATATTGTTGCAACGGGGGCTGAAGTTGAGTTCATATATTTTAAGATTTTTTGTCCATCACCATAAGTAACATGTGTTGCAGGAAGAACGTGAACATCTGCAAATGTTGTATAGCCTTCTGGTTTTATGTTCATGACAATCATCGCGGCACCACCGGCATCTCTCACCCGTTCTCCTAGTTCAACTATAGTGGTAACGATAGATCCGGTATTGCACAACACTATTTTACCCTTGACATCGACATCCATTGTAGACAGATATCTACAGTTATCACCATTTACGAGTGGCAGTAAATTTTGTGAAAAGTTTGTTGGTTGAAAGGCTGATTCGCCCTCATATACTGCTCCGTTACCCAAAATGGCTTCTGCGCTTATCTTTCTATCTGTTGTGCTAGCAGCAACAGTGAGCATCCACGGGGCTGCATTTATTACAGTACAATTATTTGGTTCTTGATTTCCTGCTGAGGAACTTACAAATATCCCCTTGGCAATCGCACCGTAAGAGCCAATAGCTATAACATCACTATCTAAAGGTCCAGCAGCTAGTGCTCCAAAGGAAATTGAGATCACATCCACACCATCTTCAATGGCAGCATCGAAACCAGCTAAGATATCAGCATCTTTACAATTTGAAATACAAACTCTGTACATGGCCACATGAGCACGGGGTGCAATGCCAACAGCAGTGCCGTTAGCATTACCAAGAAAATTGGCACCTTCCACAAAATTTCCAGCGGCTGTGCTTGAAGTATGTGTACCGTGTCCATCTCTGTCCAAAGGTGAAGTAGCCGATTGGGCAAAATTTCTAGCGCCAATAAGCTTGTTATTACAAGCCTAAAATTGAACTCACATTTTCCTTTCCATTTGGCAGGGGGAGGCAGCATGCCCTTATCATTAAATGAAGGATGTAGTGGATTTATTCCAGTGTCTAGTAAACCAATAATAATACCTTTACCAGAATTTGAAGCATTCCACAAGCCAACATTCTGGTGAAACCCAAGGAAACTTGGAGTGTGTGTGGTATGCAACTCCAGTTCCATTTGGGGACGCGCAGATACAAAACCTGTTTTCTTTTCCATTTCTTTCACTTCATCTGATGACAACACGGCAGCAAATCCATTAAGCACATGACGATATGAATGTATAATGAGTGGTGAATGATCAGAACTTGCTGATGTTGTAGGCAAAAATGATTGATGCCAGAGGTATAAATCATTTGAATCAGAGAAAAATACATCATCAGGAAACTCAAGTTGTACTATGTAAGTATCAAGATCGCTTCGATCAGTAAGATGGTTACCAAACGTTTTTGATGAATTAAACAGGGTAAGGACAATGCAAAGAAAGATTGAAATGAATTTCAGATCCATGTTTTTTATGTGACTATCACAGTTAGCAAGATGTGTGTATATATATAGTATCAAAACACTCTTAAATTTTCTTCCTTATTTGTAATGGGATTGGATTATTTTCTTTTGGTCAGTAATATAATTTTGCTGCCAAATATCCCTATAGGCCTTTTAATGGATGTAAATTTGGATCACTATTTAATTACATGACCTTATAACTTACTATTGTATAAACAGTTTGAATTTTCTTCCTTATATGTGATATGTAATCCGATTGACCATAATGATATAAAATTCAAATAGAACTTTGATTTGGAAAGGAATTTCTATAATCATAATCCAGAATTAATAAGTTGACTGAACAGACATATATGAATAGAATACTATAGAAATTATTACAAAGGAAATCTATGGATGTGAAAACTAATTGCTCACTGTTAGCTTGATGGTGTGCATTATTTCTTCACTACAAAATTACTTGACTTATTGCAAAGAGAGTTAAAGCCTTTTCTTTTACTGATATTATTTCAAAAACTCTTATCAGGGAGTATTTTAATTGATTTCAGCGTTATAATAAAATTATGTCGTGAGCTTTAATTCGTTTTTTTTTAAAAAAATATTTTAATGTTTTGAGTTTCAGCTTGTTTACTGTTATTAACAAGAGATGTAGAGATGTGAAGAAGAAGAAACAAAAGATAAAAAATAAGAAAGAAATTAAAAAAAAAAAATGAAAATGTCACTCTCCATATCTTTTGGAAGATTTTAGATAGAAACTTGCTATAGTTCAGGGGAAGCAACAACACCGAGTAGTTAATTTCTCTTACGATCTCTCTACCAAAAATATCGCATGAATTCATTGAGTGACTTTTTGAGATAATTACTATTAGTTGAATGTCCATTTGTATCACAAAATAAAGTTGAGTGACTTTCTGAAATGTTAGTTGTTCTCTCTTGAGTTCACAGTAAATTGGGCTTTTCAGTTTCTCTTCTTCTCTTTCTAAATAATAATACATCTTCAGTTGAAATGTTTGTTGTCACATTTACAGAAAGTAAATAGTGAAGAAGAAATAATAGAAAAGATCCTCAATTACAGTGGTTATGTATCCCAAATGTTTTCGCAAGCCTACAGTGTCAATGGGCACCAGAATTGGCAAAATAAAACAGGATTCGGAATCTCAGTCGTGCCATCGCGCACGGATCACGCGAACTTAGCACGGCTTTTAGAACTACGTGTGTTATCGTGTAAGCTTCGCCGGGCCTTCAGAAGTACTAGTTGTACTTTCCTTGTGCTATCAATCCAACTTAGGGAAAGCTTCTGGAATCCTTGCGCCAAAGGGCAAACTTAGCACAAACTTAAAGCAACACAAACTTCTACTAGTTCTCCAATTTTGGATTGGGTTGCAATTCGAGTCCACTAGAATTCAAGACAGAATCAACACTTCTCTTCTAAATTATAATCCACTAGTAATTTTTTTTTTAGATGAATGCTAATTAACAAGTTGCTAAACTGAGGAATGGAGTTAATAGTAAATAAGAACAATGATTCTTTAATAACTGATTACTTTTCCAGGGAATAATAATTTTCCTGTTTTCAAGACATTAATTTTCCTATTTTCAGGATGACATTCTTTTTCTATAACAAACCCCCCTCTCTCCAAAAGATTTAAATGAGAACATAGAGGTTTGTCTATTAAATGTGGAGAAGTCATCTCTTATAAGTTACACAAATCCACTTCCATCTTTAATTATTATGGAAGGAATACCTGTATCGGACTTCTAACAGAGTACCTATCAGAAGACCATGTTATGTATCCTTGGGAATGTGATGTAAGCTTTGAAGGCTAAACAGTTACGTTATATGATGACTTCTGATTCAGCGCTGAAAACTTCAAGGTAGTTGGAGTAATGGTTACCTCAACATTGTCGAGTCCAAACACTTTTTAACTGTGTAAGTTGAGCTAGCTTCTCCAACATTATTAACAGTCCTTGTATATGTTTTAGCCCCTGATTTTGTAGAAATACAAAATGAAGGGTAGTTCAACTCTGACTCAGCTATTCTTGAAGTACAATGTATCTTCCTTTTCACAATGGATCCAACTTGCTGATCTGTGTAATTCAAGCCACATAAGTATGGCAACATATTCATCTAGATGAATGTCATAAATGAGTCCTGGATCACTTACTCTTGATGGGTTCACTTGCCCTGATCCGATTGCAAGTAAATTAGAAGGTTTAAGTCCTTCATCCTCAATTGGATTCTTTTCAAGGTTGACGATATCAGCAGTGGTCATGATTGCAGATTTAATTGCCAAAAATGATGTTAAATGTCAATGTAGCAGATGTTATCATCTCCCTTACAGAAGTTGGCCACGCTGCAAATATATTGACTCCGGATCCACTAATGTCGGATTTTGATATGCCTGGTCTTTTCAAAAATGGTCCCCTAGAAGAGAAGGCAGCAACTGTTGGCGTGTGGTTGTCTCTGATTCTCATCCCTTTGAATGATATTGTTGCAACAGGGGTTGATGTTGATTTCATATTGAATAACTACAGTGGGTTGCTCCTCAACTTGGGACCTGTTCCCAGACAGACTCAAACAACAAGAACTGGGAGAAACTTAAATATAAAGTTCATGGAGAAAGTAAATAGAGACACAACAATTTTACGTGGAAATTTCTTGCTCAAGGGAGAATAACCACGGCCTGCCTCCAGGATTTTTAAGCTCCACTATATTCAAGCAACTTCAATATAGACTCCAAACTCCAAGAATTAAACTCCTAATCTTTTCTCTCCAAATAATAACTCTATTACAAGAAAACTACACAGTAACTCTACTGTGCTCACTCACCAGATAACTTTAACTGAAATTGACAAGCTAACTCTAGCTTGAGAATCACCTAACTCTAGATGATTACAAAGAAATGAGGTTTACACCACAATACCTACTAATAATCATACAAGCAGAAGTAGACAATGTTTAAGATCACAATGCAAATACTTAAATACAACCAGAAAGTAAGATACAACTTGATGAGCTATCAATTCCCTGTTGCAAAGTAAGTCTTTGATACAAGATCTTCAAGAAAGATATAAGTTGTAAGTATATGGAAGCTTGATTTACTTGTTGGAGAAGATGAGGAATATATGTATTGTTGGGTTCAATAGGTGTGAATGAAAAATAAAAAGTTGCTTGAAAGGGACACAACTCTTCGAGTAAAAGACACAATATTTCGAGAAAAGGTATGACTATTTGGATGGTTGTGGATGTTCAGAAAAGACACACTCTTTCAAATTGACAGATATGACTGTTCAGAAAGGATACACCTTTTCGGTGAACCATTGCCACCTTTTGGAAGGGATACTTAATGGCTATATAAATCTGGATTTTTTCCACAAGTTTAGCATGTTTTCTGCACTTGAAAATATTTCTTGTCTTCTAAAATACTCTGTGTGATCATCTAACTGTTGAGTGAGTTCAAAGAGAATCTGATCGTTTGAGGTACCACTACAGTCGGATTGAAAGTCATTTTATCCTGGGAGGAAAATTCCATAAGTTCGGATACTTGAGGGAAACTATTTCCTTAAGGACACTCTGTAAATTTGAAGGACTTGGCTTTAATTTTCTGTTTCATCTTATTTCTAAAATTATAACACACTTCTTGGATAGATTATTTTTTATCTTGTATTGAAGGTGTTGTGTAACTTCATTAGTATTCTTATTTTTAGACTTGAACTTATATTGAAGTTGTTGTACCTAAATACAGATCCTTGTACCCGAAAACATAGAAAACAACAATCTTAAGGAAATAATTTACTAATCTGTATTGTTTCGTTTACTGTTTTTCAGTAAATAGTTGAACTTCATATTGATAGTTCTTCAACTTTTTGAACTTGCGTTTGAAGTTCTTGAAACTTCATTTTGATAGTTCATAAGTTGGTTGAACTTGTGTTGAAGTTCTTAACATTTGATTTTGCTATTTTCAAGAAAATAGTTTGAACTTCATTTTGTTGATGTTCATAAGTTGGGTTGAACTTATTATTAAAAGTTTAAAGTTGTAAATACAAAGTTAAAACTTCATTTGATTGTTTATATGTTAATTTGAACATGTGTTTGAAGTTATTATTGAAAAATAAAGATTTTATCAAAATTGAGAAAAACAACAACATTAAGGAAAGTATAAAAATATTTATTTTTGTGCTTGTTTGGTGAAAGAAAAAAATTATCGACATTTATAAATCAAGTATTTGGTTAATCTATATTGAGTCTAATATTGTGGAGACTAAAATCTTTTGATTTCTAATCCCTCGATTAGAATAATATAAAAAATTCATCGAGAAATCAGTATGAGAATTTGGTTCGAAGAATATAAAAACTTCACTGGTTCGTTAAGATCTCTGTATTGGTTTCTGGAGTTCAAAATCTGTGGGATTTCACTTTGTTTGAATTTGATTATGATTTAAAGTCATAAAAACTTCATCGTGTTTCATAGTTCATTCGATTGATGATTTGAAGATATAAAAACTTCATCATTGACTAGAAACAAGTTGACTAAAGATTAAATTCTTTATTGTTAGTATTCTGAAATACTAAAGAGTATGTCAAAGATTGACAAGAAAATGACGAATGAAACTAAACAATAAATTGATTTAATTGTGAATGGTGTTGTTCCAGTGACTATCAATGTTACGTCATTAAGTCATTCAGGTATTGCTTTAGCAATGAAAATGACAGAAAGATAGAAAAATATTTTGGTGTGAACTTCAAAGAATGGCAGCAAATGATGTTATTTTGACTGGCCAAACTTGCAATGCAAATGTTCACAAGTATAGATCCTCATATTCTTAATAATAATAATAATAATAATAATAATTGAAAATCAATTGTCTGGTTTGAAAGATCTTATGAGTCATTTCAAGATAGACAAGGATAACGAGTAAATAAAAAAAATCATCAATGATGGTTGAAAATACTGTTAAGGATGATGCTCCAAATAATAAGAAGATGAAGAAGTCTTCTGGATAAGAAAAGAGATTAGATAAACATGTTGGAAATAACTAGAAAGATTGAAAATCTATGTGATATGATCATTGAAAGCAATCTAGTTGGATATCCAAATAAATGGTGGTTTAATTTAAAAGCCACCAGACATGTTTGAGCGAACAAAGAAGCTTTTGCTATTTATGATTCCGTTGGTCCCAAAGAAGTGATATTCATGAAAAATAATACAACAACCAAGATTGACGAAAGTGAGAAGATGTTCCCAAAAGTGACTTCCGCCGAGGTGTTGACTCTCAACAATGTTCTCCATATTCCTACTATTAGGAAAAACTTAGTGTCGATAACACTTCTCATTAAAAATAGATTTAAGTGTGTGTTTGTTTTGAAGAAAGTTGTAATAAGCAAGAATGAAATATATGTAGAAAAGGGATACAAAACGAATGCTTGAAACATTTTTGACATAAATGCTACAAAATGAATGCTTGAGAGTAAGTTTGATATAAAAAATCTTGGATTTGCGGATGTGATCTTAGGAATAAGAATCCATAGAACTCCACAATGAATGGCATTGTCACAGTCTTATTATATCGAAAAAGTACTTGAAAAATTCAAGTATTTGGAATTTGGTATTGCCAAGACTCCATTGGATGTGATCTTCGCACTTCAAAAGAATGAAGGCAAAAGTGACTCACAATCAGAGTACGCAAGAGTATTGGGATGTTTGATGTATATAATGAATTATACACAATCAGACATAGCATGCGCTATTAGTAAGTTGAGTTAGTACACGAGTAATCCCAACAAAACTCATTGAATGACAATGAAAAGAGTTTTAGGTATCTTCAATACACCCAAGACTATGCTTTACATTATAATAAATATCCTGCGGTACTTGAAGGATATACTAATGCAAATGGGATCACCGGATCAAATGAAGTAAAATCTACGAGTGGGTGCGTATTTACAATAGGTGGAGGAGTAATCTCTTAGAAATCATCCAAACAGACATGTATTACTCGCTCTATAATGGAATCAGAATTTATCGCATTAGATAAAGCCGGTGAGGAAACAAAATGACTCCAAACTTTCTTGGAATATTCCTTATTGCCCAAACCAGTGGCACCAGTATGTATACACTATGATAGCCAAGCAGTAATAAGTAGGGTAGAGAGCATGATGCACAACGATAAATCTTGTCACATAAGACGGACAAAATATCATTAAAGAAATTCTCTCTAGTGGAATTATCGCTGTTGACTATGTGAAGTCAAAGGATAATGTATTGGATTCACTTACAAAAGGCCTTTCTAGAGAAGGAGTTGAGAGGACATCCAAGGAAATGGATTTACAGCCTAGGACAAGTCAGCATGATGATAACTCTACCTAGAAGATTGGAGATCCCAAGAGTTAGGTTCAAGAAGATCAAACAAAGTTGTGTCTGATAGGTTCAACAATGCCAATATACCCAATCCATTCTCATGATGTAGATAATGTTTAGTAAACAAGGATAAGACTTATGGTGTGAAGTCTTTTGATGATTATCTAAATTTGGTAGATTTGACCAAATAGTTTAATCTATAGGATTGAATATTTAGAAATCACCTATGTGGGGGCGAAGTGGAAACCGCTTCAAGGAGAATATAGTAAAGGCCTATTCTCTAAGTTGTCATGAGATCGGGATGTGTTTATGGCTGAAATAGATAAAACCATGAAAACCATAAACAGTAAAAGGCTGGTTGTGTGACATGTGTTGTCTATGCGTACATTAAAGCTCAATGGTTCAAAGATACCAAATCTACCGGTTGACCGAGTGCATCCAATGCATGTTCACTATGGAAAGTTCAAAGGAAAACCCATTTATCCAGATGCAATCAGTCTTTGCTTGATGATCACATACTTGTTCGTAAAGTTTTACAAAGAGTAGTCATTCCTCATTCATGTAGGGGATTGTTAGGTTCAGTAGGTGTGAATGAAAAATGAAAAGTTGCTTGAAAGGGACACAACTCTTTAAGTAAAAGACACACTATTTTGGGAAAAGGTATGACTAGCTGGATGGTTGTGGATGTTCATAAAAAAAAACACTCTTTTGAATGGACAGACATGACTGTTCAGAAAGGATACACCTTTCCGGTGAACCATTGCCACCTTTCGAAAGGGACACTTAATGACTATATAAACCTGCATTTTTTCCACAGGTTTAGCATGAATTTTTTTGCACTTGAAAATATTTCTTGTCTTCTAAAATACTCCATGTGATCATCTAACTGTTAAGTGAGTTTGAAGAGAATCCGATCGTTTGAGGTACCACTACAGTCGGATTGAAAGCCATTTTATCCTAGGAGAAAAATTTCATAACCTCGGGTACTTGAGGAGAATTATTTCCTTTAGGATACTCGGTGAATTCGAAGGACTTGGATTTAAATTTTTGTTTCATCTTATTTCTGAAATTATAATACACTTCTTGGATAGATCATTTTTTATCTTGTGTTGAAGGTATTGTGTATGTAACTTCATAGTTGTTCTTGTTTTTAGACTTGAACTTGTGTTGAAGTTGTTGTGCCTAAATACAGATTCTTGTACCCAAAAACATAGAAAACAACATGTATGACACAAGAAAACCTATGAGATATTCCATTGGTTGAGACAAAAAGGTGGCAACAGCTTTTCACCAACTTTTTGTACTTTCGTCCAACTCTAAGGTTGACTGTGATAGCGATAGGTAAGTCCAACCTATTCCCTAAGTAATAACAGTTTTTTCATCACACAATCTCCAGAAAACAGGTGTCAACATGTAATTTTTCAATCATCAAAATTAAGGACTTAACATGTAATACTCCGTTCAGAAAGCTCAATTTCGCCTCTAAAGTGTGAAGGAATGACTTCCAAAGTGAGTAGTATTTAAATCATATAGAATTTCCCTAATATCGATTTTTTTTCATGTGGTAAATTGAATAAGATTTCCATCGATACCAAATTTGTCAAAATCCAAAGTCGAAGTAGAAAGATATGGCCGAATTATAGAAAGCAGTCAGAACCGCCCAGGTGCGATGAAAAGGGCCGACGAACCGTCGCCCAGAACATCGCAGGTGAGGTAGAAAGACCACATTCTGGTTAAGTGTGATGGAAAGGATGACGGACCGTTGAGCTAGAGATGGACCGTCGCCTACGCCATCGCCAACAAGGCAGTAAGTCCCTCTCTGGCCCAGGTACGACGGTCAGGACCGACGGACCATCGAGCTAGAAACGGACCATCGCACCCACCGTTACAGATCCCGTTAACTGATTTGAGTCATTTTAAAAGGTTTTTTGGTCTTTTCCCACCCTTTTAACACCTAAATATAGCCAAAACGAAGTACATAGCTTCATATTCTTGAAAGTGATTAAAAACTAGGGTTTTCTCTCAAGATTAACCCTCTAGAGAAAATTCAAATCTTCCTCCAAGAAATTCAAGAACTCACCAAATTTTACACGAATTGAGTTGGGATTCAAAGTTCCCAAGTCAAGAGCTTCAGGAACCCTCACTCAAGAGTACGAAGAAGAGTCTCAAACAAGCTAGTTCATCTACAAGTCATAATCTAAGGTATGTGGGGTTTGAACAAGGATAATCTTTGCATCCTTTTACCCAAAAATTACTTTAAATACAGATTTTCTGCAATTTATGAGTTTTTTCATGAAATTAAGTTAGGGTTTATACGCATTTCCAATATTTGCAAGATTTTGAGATTTTGCCCATGGATTAAAAGTTGAATTACATGATTTTGTCTATATTCCTATGTCTATTGATGAAATTTACAAATTCTAAGATAATTTATGAATAATTGCATTACCAAGCATGATTTTTAAGATGTTTGATATTTACAAATTCTAAGATAATTTATGAATAATTGCATTACCAAGCATGATTTTTAAGATGTTTGATATGAGATTGTTGTTTGGGTCAATAGACCCCATCTAAAGATTGTTGTTCAAGATTTTTTGGGTCATAACCATCCCAACTAAGCTATTTTCAGATTTTAATTAATGATTTGACCTTTTGGGGTCCAAGCTAAAATAGGAGTCGACACTAATTATGATTTAAAGCAAGAGATGTATGTTTTGATCTTCATGGTAGACCCTTGAGTTATTTTGAGGTGGATTTCCTAAGAGTTCTGAGTTGAGTACAGGAGTAGTATTTAGCTCCGAGTTGGGTATGTTTCCAATGTCTCATACCCCAGAACTACGTGCCACAGTAGGACTGAGATTTGTGGGCCCGAGGCCGAGATAATGATCACTAAAGATGAGGTTCTACTCCGATAGCAAGGATAGAATAGCCCTCCTCAATGTGGGCAGAAACGTTGGATTCCATGTAGCTCACATGATTTATGTCGGTTAGAAGAAACTCTCGAGTCCCAAAGAGTCCCAAAGTTCCCAAGTCTTAAAGTTCCTAAAGTTCTAAGTCCTTAAGTTTTGAAGAAGTTCTACTCTCCTCAAGATAAAGCATGAGTTTGAAAGTATTGTTTAAAGTTTTCTTTAGTCTACGAGTATTGAGAATAAGAGGAGAGTACAGATTTTAAAGCTAAAGTTTAATGACTCACAAGAATTGTGTTACATGTTTCACTATTCATGATTTATGAGCTTTATATTTTTGACTTATTCAAGCCATGTGACTCATTCATAATTGCATGCTTAATTTTGTTAAGAATGTTGATATTGTTTTATGTAAGTGCATACACCCCCATATACTCAGTACATTCCCAAAGTGTTGATCCGCATATATGTCTATGTGCTACATTGTCTTATAATGTAGGTTCAGGTGCTCAGTCTCTTCAAGTACCTTTATCTACACTCAGCAGTTGGTGAGTCCTCATGGTCCGAGGACCTATTCTTCCCTGATTTTAGTCTTGTTAGCAGTTGACTATTTCTTTTCAATTGAGTATGAGTCAGTTGGGGATCTGTCCCAATAGCTCTCCAGTTCTTGAGTAGTAGAGGCTTTGTCAGACTAGATTATCAGTTGTTTTATCAGATTTTTCAGTATTTCATGTTTCAGACATTTCATTTTTCAGTTGTGACTTGATGAGATTTAGTTCTATTATTTGTTTTGAACTCTTAAAGTGTTAGATGAAGTAGCGGGCTCAAAGGGTTGGCTTGGGCTACTTGTAGCCTTAAGCACCGTGTGACGCCTTGGGATGAGATTTCGGGACGTTACATAACACCTATAGTTTATGATCTTCTAGTTAGTTAAAGTAACTGACATGTGTTGCTGGAAGGACATGAACATCTGAAATGTTGAATAGCCACCTTCTTTATTGTTCATAAGTATCATGGCGGCGGCACCAACATTTTTCATTACTCCTTTTTTGATTCTAGACAAGTCACCACTGATATTATACAACACTATTTCACCCTTGATATCAATTTTAGGTGATGATTCACAATCCTTAGCATTTACGAGTGGCAGCAATCTACCTGAAAAATTTGTTGGTTGAAAGGCTGGTTCGCCCTCATATTTTTCTCCATTGCCTAAAACTGCTACCGCGCCGATCTTTCTATCTGTAATACTAGCACCAACAGTGAGAATCCATGGGGCTCCGTTTCTTACAGTACCAACAGCCAGTCCTCTATTTCCTGCTGATAAAACTTATAAATATCCCTTTTTGAATTGCACTATACACGCCAATTGCTAGAACATCAACATCAAAAGGATGACGAGATGATGCTCCAAGGGAGCAGAAATAACATCCACACCGTCTTCAATGGCAGCATCAAGACCAGCTAAGATAAAGGCTTCTGGACAACCACCAGCACCACAGACTTTGTACATGGCCAAATGAGCATGGGGTGCAATGCCAACAGCAGTGCCATTAGCATTAACAAGAAAATTGGTACCTTCCACAAAGTTGCCAGCATCTGTGCTTGAAGTATGTGTTCCATGTCCTTCTCCGCAAAGGTGAAGACTGCAGTATAACCAACTTCACAAAATTTCGAGCTCCAATTAGCTTGTTGTTACAAACTGTGAAATTAAACTCACATTTGTCTTTCCATTTAGCAGGCGGAGGAGGCGTTCCGTTGTCACTGAATGAAGGCAGAATCTAGCAAACTAATCATCACACCTTTACTTGGAGTGTGTGTATCCAACTCCAGTACTCTTTGGGGATGCGCAGACACAAATCCTGGTTTCATTTCGTTTCTTTCACTTCATCTGGTGACAACATAGCAGAAAATTCGTTAAATACATGACGATAAGAATAAATAATGCGCGATGAAAGATCAGAATTTACTGAAGTTGTAGGCAAAAAAGATTGATGCCAGAGATATAAATCATTTGAATCACAGAAAAATACATCATCAGGAAACTCAAGTTGCTTCGATTAGTAAAATGATCACCAAATGTTTTTGATGAATGAAACAGGATAATTCAAAAAAAAAAAAAAGACTGAATGAATTTCAGTTACATGTTTTTTAGGTGACTATCACACTAAGCAAGTTGTGCACATATATATAGTGCTTTTCTGATGAAGTTCAGTTCAATATATGATGTGCACTAGCATGTCAGCCTTCTAATGGATGTCCCAAATTTGGGTCAATGATTCAATTGCTTACCTTGTAATACAACATTATGAATCTGCTTCCTTATATGTGATGTCTAATTGGATTGGACCATATTTCTTATGGTCAGAAATTTATTTTTCTGCCAAATATATCTATAGTTAGCCTTTTCAATTTTATTAATTTAATTATTTACTTATGATAAGCGTCATCATCTTAAAATCTTGCTTTAGAAGTTGGCCATTAACTACATTGTCAGCTCTTTCCATAGTTTTATATTGTCGAAAAACTAATGTAGTGTCATGTCCCAAAATAACCCCTAGGCATGACAGGCTCCCGATAACACCACTTGCCGGGAGAATCAATTCTCTATACATTCACAATATCTACAAACACTAAGATAAAGATATGTGCAACTTCAAGTGAGTGAAAATATTATTAAACGCAAAGTAATCATCCACCCGGTTACCGTAATACGATTTAAGAAAACAACAATACTTAAATAATAACTCTCTAGCCTCAAATCCCACACCTAGACCATGGAGCATCTAAACAGAGTTACATGAGTTCAACTTTTGAGCATGCAAACCCACATAAGAATTATAATCTAAAATAACTAAAGCTAGATGACTGCCTCCACGAACAATGTGAAGGCTCACCTTAGCAACAGAATCCACACGTAAAGACTGTCAGCCACAAGTCTCTCTCCGCAACCGTATCTGCAGGTATGCAAGGAAGGAGTGAGCAATATAAATATAACTCAGTAAGGTTCTCGACCCGCTACTTTGATACCCCTGAAACAAGTTTAAAAAAAATACAAGGCACAACAAAATACACAAATAATATGTTCATAATGTATCTCATAAGGTAATCTCAATAAGGTCCAAAAAGAAGTTCAAAAATATCACTCTATATCTCAATTCAACCCACTCTCACGACTTGTCATAAACGGTAGTGAAGGTGATCGTCCTAGCACCCTGACAAGTCCACGGCAGCATATATAATGCCCCAAGAAGTCTACTACGGTAGCATGTACAAGCCCCTAACATATTACGATAGCATAAATAATGCTCCTAACATATTACAGCAGCATAAGTAATACCCCTAACATATTACGGCCGCATAAGTAATGCCCCTAACATATTAGGACAGCTATGTATGCCCCTAGAGACTATAACGACAACGAAGAAAAATATGTTCAACACCCCAACATCACCTCACACATTATCACGCACTAAGTAGCTCTCACTAAAATTTATAAATACATATGCACAAATAATCATTACCATCGATTCTACCAAGTCGTACTCTTGTTCCAACTCATGGACTAGGCAGAAAAGCATAATTTTTATAAAGAAATTTGAAAAGTAAGCATCAAAATTTAAAGTCTCACTTACCTTGCTAACGACAGATTCTCCAACTTTGCAGTGTGTAGGACATCAACCGAAAAATGACCAATAGGATCAATCTAAAGAAAGTATTAAATAATAATATCAATTATACTTTTCGAGATCAATTCTCAATATCCCTACTATATCTATCCAAGCATCTTATGTTTATCTCTTTCTTTCTTTTGCCGCTAAAAAGTTGTACATTGTACATTAAGGAGATTTGCCTATTCATCTTCATGATACAAATTAACTTTATCTTTGGAAAGTGAACAAATTAAGGAGAAGATTATATTTGTCTACTTACAAAATGGTTAAACTCTCTTTTCTGGTCTTTCCTTAAATAATAGAAAAAGAAGTCTTCTTTCATTAACTTTTGGGTTATCCAACATGCTCCTATATTTTCTTTCACGAGCATGGTAAAGACCAATTAATGTCAAAGAACAAATAGAAGTCCCGTAAAACTAATATGACCCCTCTACTCTCTCTTTGTCCCATTATCAATGATACTACACGTATCTACCGTAAAGAAAAGAAAAGGTTGGGGTGATGTTGTTATGCAGTGAGTGGTTAAACAATCTTAATCATCATCCATTAGGCCTACTAACTATTACTACATGGTTGGTCCATTATTTTTTTTAAGCCATTGTTAATTATACTTCTTAAACAAGAATCATAGCGACCTCTATGTAGAGTACACAATAACAATAAGATTTCATACCTGACTATGAACTTGCTATTATACAGCTTTCTATCACCGCGTATGACAACCAAAAACTCTCTTCAAATCTATTTCTTTCCAGTTCAAAAGAAAAAGAGGGATTGAACAATTGTTTTTTGCTTTCTGTTTTTTTTTTTCTTTCCTACACAGCTTGCTGCTGCTCTCCAAAATAATAGGAATAGAAAAGTCCTAGTCGTAAACTTATAACGTTATTAGCTGAAACTGAAGAAGGCTTTTGGCTTGTCCACTTTTATTTTCCTTAATTACCATTAATAATTGGTTATAATTATCAATTAACCCTTCATTAAAAAGAAATAATAAGCTGGCTATTACATGTAGAATAACAGTAAATGCTATTTTCACATTCTGCAAGAGGTGTTTTTTCATCATTACCAATTTCTAAATTTTCATGAAGTTTAAATCCAAAATCTTTTTGCACCTCGCAATTTTAATGTGGGATTAAGTATGCTAGTAGCAATTAAATAAACTTCAGGAATATGAAAAAAATACTTTTAAAATTTTTCAATCATTTGTTTAATGTGCATAATATTTGAGAAATAGTAGGCTACGGAATTCCAAAAATTGATTAGTAGCAACATTATATGCATATTTGGCCAAAAAATGAATTAGACCATAAGAAATAGATTAATACAGACTGTTTGAGAAAGAAATTTAGGATGTTTACACTATAATAATTAAAAGTTAAAAAGTAATGTAATTAACCAACAACAACAACAACAACAACAAACCCAGTGTATTCCCACCTAGTGGGGTCTGGGGGAGTAAGATGTCCGCAGTCCATACCTCTACCTCTGATGAAGTAGAAAGGCTGTTTCCGATAGACCCCCGGCTCAAGACACGAGAAAAAAAGTAATGTAATTAACCAAATTTGGAAAATCCATAAAATATTGAATTGATCTTCATCAAAATGTACTATATAATTCACATCTTGCTCAATGTAATAGTCACCAAAAAACAAAACATGGATCTCAAATTTGTTTCAATCTCTTTTGCCATTTTCATATTGCTACATTCATCAAAAACTACTTTCGCTGATCAGTTTACTAATCAAAATGATTTAGAAACTTACATTGTGCAACTTGAGTTGCCTGAGGATTTTGTTTTCTCTGATTCAAAAGATTTATACCTCTGGCATCAGTCATTTTTGCCTACAACTATTTCTGATCATTCATCGCGCATTATTTATTCTTACCGTCATGTGTTAAACGGATTTTCTGCAAGGTTGTCACCAGATGAAGTGAAGGTGATGGAAACAAAACCAGGATTTGTATCTGTGCGTCCTCAAAGGACGCTGCAGTTGCAAACCACACGCAGTCCAAGTTTCCTTGGCCTGCACCAAAATGTTGGCTTGTGGAAAGCCTCAAATTATGGTAAAGGTGTGATTATTGGTTTGCTAGATTCTGGAATAACTCCAAAGCATCCTTCATTCAATGACAATGGAATGCCTCCTCCCCCTGCTAAATGCAAAGGTAAATGTCAGTCCAATTTCACAGCTTGTAACAACAAGCTTATTGGTGCACGAAACTTTGTGATGGATGAATTTCAAGCTGATTCGCCTTTCGATCGAGACGGATTTGGATTTGGATTTGGATTTGGATTTGGATTTTTCAAATGATCGATCGATGAGATCTATCTTTTTGGATAAAGTTTATTTGACATAATTAAAGAAATTCAGTCCGAAACAGTGTTTGATACTCCATTTATACATGCATGCAGTAACAGATTCAGTGAACTGATGCACTATTTTCTGAACTGGTGCAGTATTTTGAAATGCCATACAGAAACGAAGTGTTGTTTCGAAAGGGATGCAACCTTTCAACGAAATGACACACTGTTTCACGTGAAATGGTATGTCTATTCTGCAAGACACAGTCTTTGGATGAACAGACATGAATTTTTAGAAAAGACACACCTCTAAAGTAAACCATTGCCACTTTTCAGAAGAGCCATGTTATGTCTATATAAACCTGTTTTGATCCACAGGTTTGAAATACGAAAATTTTCAGAATAAAAAAACTCTTCTTCTCTTAAAAATATTTTGTGTGATTATTCAAATCGTTGAGTGCGTTCGTGGAATCCAATTATTTGAGGTACCGCTGTAATTGGATTGAAGGTCATTTTATCTTGGGAGAAAAATTTCATAACCTCGGGTACAGTGAGAGGAATTATTCCTTAAGGACACTCCATGAACTTGGGGGACTTGGTCTAAAATTTCTGTTTCATCTATTTTCTGATATCTAACACACTTCTTAGATAGATTAGTAATAATCTTGTGTTGAAGGTGTTAAAGAACTTCAAAACTGTTCTTGTTCATACATGAACTTGTTATGAAGTTGTTGTCATATATATACAGATTCGTGTACCCAAAATACACATGAAAAATATAACAATCTTACGGAATAAATTTTTACTGTTTCAGAATCTGTATTACTTATTTTTGGAGATTAAAGCTATAAGCTTTCTACTTCTTTTGAACTTAACTAGTGATTTGAAGAGATAAAATCTTCATCACAAGTTAAAGATCACTCAGTTGACAATTGGAAGTAATAAAAACTTCATTCTTAACTAGGAATAAGAAGTGTTTAAAGTTGCTGCAATTTTTTAATAAGTATTTATATATATTAAATTCACTGTCTTGTGGTGACAGAAAAATGGCAACTGAAAGTCAAATGTATAATGATGCTACGACTGTGGCGGAGACTAGCATTGCCATGACAAGCCACGCAAATGCTCCGCAATATATGGCACCTGCAGAGAAGCCCAGAAAGTTTACGGGCATAGACTTTAAGAGATGGCAGCAAAAGATGTTTTTTACCTCACCACTTTATGTCTCCAAAATTTCACTAGTAAGGATGGTCCTGAGGTACCCGAGGGAACCTCAGACAAAGAGCGCTTCATAATTGTAGAGGTTTGGAAACATTCAGACTTCCTTTGCAGGAATTATATATTGAGTGGCCTCCAAGACGATCTCTATAACATTTATAGTGGAACTAGGACATCAAAAAAATTGTGGGAGGCACTAGAACAAAAATATAAGACAGAGGATGCGGGAATTAAGAAATTCTTTGTTGCAAGGTTCCTGGACTTTAAAACGATAGATAGAAAATTGATTGTCTCTCAAGTGCAGGAATTGCAAGTAATCATCCAAGATCTCCTAGAACTTGAAAAGGTTTTTAATACTCACATAAACTATTTTGTAGGTTTGATTGTGAATGATGTTTTCCAAGTAGCAGCGATAATTGAAAATTTACAACCAATATGGAAAGACTTCAAAAACTACTTGAAGCATAAACGCAAAGAGATGACTGTCGAAGATCTTATTGTCCGACTGCGTATTAAAGAGGATAATAAAGCTACCAAGAGAAGGTCAAAAGGGAATTCTGCAATTAATGGAGCACATATTGTGGAAGATGACCAAAACAATTCTAAGAAAAGGAAGAAAGTTAAACAAGGAAGCAATCAACCTAAGAAGAAATTCAAGGAAAAATGCTTCAATTATGGCAAGATTGGCCACAAGTCCACAGATTGTCGTGCCCCAAAGAAAGGCAAGAAAAAAGGATCAAGCAAATATGATTGAATCCAACAAAGAATGTGATGATCTATGTGCTATTTTCTCATAATGCAATCCTCGCGAGTGGTGGATGGATTCTGGTGCCACCCGCTATGTATGTGCCAACAAAGAGTTGTTTTCATCATTCGCTTAGTCTCAAGTAGAAGAAATGATCTACATGGCTAATTCCGCTACTGCTAAGGTAGAAGGAACAGGAAAAATATGCTTGAAAATGACTTCAGGAAAGGTCTTGACACTTAACAATGTCTTGTATGTTTCGGAGTTACGTAGGAATTTAATTTCTGTTTCACTTCTAGACAAGAATGGATTCAAATGTGTAATCGTTTCTGGAAAAATTGTAATTAGTAAAGGAGAAATGTATGTAGGAAAAGGCTATCTCACTAAGGGCCTTTATAAGATGAATGTAATGAATGTTGAAATGAATAAAAGTTCAAATTCTTCTTATTTGCTTGAGTCTTATGATTTATGGCATGAACGTTTAGGCCATGTTAATTACAAAACGCTACGAAAACTAATTAACTTAGAAGTTCTGCCGAACTTTGAGTGCAATAAATCAAAGTGTCAAACATGTGTGGAATCAAAGTATGCAAAACATCCTTATAAGTCTATTGAAAGGAATTCAAACCCCTTAGACTTAGTACACACTGACATTTGTGATATAAAGTCAACACCATCACGTGGTGGGAAAAAGTATTTCATAACTTTTATTGATGATTGCACTAGATATTGTTATGTCTATTTGCTAAATAGTAAGGATGAAGCAATAGATGTGTTAGGCAATATAAAACTGAAGTTGAAAATCAGTTAGATAAAAAGATAAAAATGATAAGAAGTGACAGGGGCGGAGAATATGAATCTTCTTTCGCCGAAATATGTGTAGAGAATGGAATTGTCCATCAAACTACAGCCCCGTATTCACCTCAATCTAACAGAATTGCAGAAAGAAAAAATCAAAATTTGAAAGAAATGATGAATGCCTTCTTTATAAGTTCTGGTTTACCGCAAAACTTATGGGGGGAGGCTATCCTTACAGTCAATCGTATACTCAACAGAGTTCCCCATAGTAAGACACAATCAATTCATATGAAAAAAGGAAAAGGAACGAAACCCAACTTGAAATATTTTAAAGTGTAGGGTGTTTAGCAAAGGTTCAAATTCCTATTTCTAAAAGGGTTAAGATAGGACCTAAGATGCTAGACTGCGTGTTCATAGGATATGCTAAAAGTAGTAAAGCATGTCGATTTTTGGTTCATAAATTCGAACATTCGGATATTAAATAAAAATACGGTAATTGAATCAGACAATGTTGAATTCTTTGAAAACATTTATCCGTATAAAACTAGACATGAACAGTCTAGTGGGGGGTTTAAACGACCTCGAGATGAACCAAGTGAGAATGTACATAATGAAAAAAATCCAAGACGTAGTACACGTCAAAGAATGTCTACTTCATTTGGATCAGATTTTGTAACATTTGTCTTAGAAAATAAGCCTCAAACATTTACAGAAGCGATGTCGTCTTCGGACTCATCCTTTTGGAAATAGGCAGTCAATAGTGAGATTGATTCAATCTTAAGCAACCATACATGGGAATTGGTTGATCTTCCTCCCGAAAATAAACCTTTAGATTCTAAATGGATCTTCAAAAGGAAGATGAAAACGGATGGTACTATTGACAAATACAAGGCAAGACTTGTAGTAAAAGGCTTCAAACAAAAAGAAGGCCTTGATTACTTTGATACATACTCGCCAGTAACAAGGATAACATCGATTCGAATGATAATTTTCTTGGCTGTGGTATATGGCCTTGAAATCCATCAAATGAATGTGAAAACTGCTTTCCTAAATGGAGAATTGGAGGAAGAAATATCTATGGAACAGCCTGAGGGTTTTGTGGTTCCAGGAAAGAAAAATAAGGTGTGTAAACTTATTAAGTCATTGTATGGACTAAAGTAAGCACCTAAACAATGGCATGCGAAGTTTGACCAAACCATGTTGGAAAACAGGTTCAAAATAAATGAATGCGATAAATGTATTTATATTAAAGACACTCTGAATCAACAAGTCATGGTTTGTTTATATGTGGATGATATGTTAATCATCAGTAGAGATATTTCAGACATAAATGCAATGAAATGAATGCTCGAAAGGAAGTTCGATATGAAAGACCTTGGAGTTGTGGATATGATCTTAGGGATAAGAATCCATAGAACTCCACAAGGGTTGGCATTGTCATAGTCTCACTACATCGAAAAGGTACTTGACAAATTCAAGTTTATGGAATTTGGTATTGCCAAGACTCCATTAGATGTGAGTTTTGCACTTCGAAAGAATGAAGGAGAAAGTGACTCACAATTAAAGTACACAAGAGTATTGGAATGTTTAATATATATAATGAATTGTACACGACCAGACATAGCATGCACTATTAGTAAATTGAGTCGGTGCACGAGTAATCCCAACGAAACTCATTGGATGGAAATGAAAAGAGTTTCGGAGTATCTTAAATATACTCAAGACTATGCCTTGCATTATAATAAATATCCTGCGGTACTTGAAGGATATAGTGATACATATTGGATCACTGGATCGAATGAAGTAAAATCCATAAGTGGATATGTATTTACTATCGGTGGAGGAGTAGTCTCTTGGAGGTCATCCAAACAGACATGTATTGCTCGCTCTACAATGAAATCTGAATTTATCGCATTGGATGAAGCCGGTGAAGAAGTAGAATGGCTTCGAAATTTCTTGGAAGATATTCCTTATTGGCCCAATCCAGTGGCACCAGTATGTATACACTGTGATAGCCAAGCGGCAATACGTAGGGCAGGGAGCATGATGTATAACGGTAAATCTCGTCACATACGACGAAGACATAATACCATTAGGAAACTTCTCTCTAGTGAAATTATCACTGTTGACTGTGTAAACTCAAAAGATAATGTGTCAGATCCACTTACAAAAGGCATATTTAGAGAAGGAGTAGAAAGGACATCCAAGGAAATGGGTTTAAGGCCTAGGACAAGTCAGCATGGCGGTAACTCTACCTAGCAGACTGGAGATCCCAAGAGATAGGTTCAAGGAGATCAAACAAAGTTGTGTATGACAGGTTCAACATTGTCAACTACCCAACCCATTCTCATGATGTAGACAATGTATCATAAACTAGGATAAGACTTAAGGTGAAAAGTCTTTTAATGATTATCTAAATTTGGAAGATTTGACCAAATAGTTTAATCTATAGGATTGAACGTTTAGAAATCACCTATGTAAGGGCGAAGTGGAAGTCGCTTCAAGGAGAATGTTAGTAAAGGCCTATTCTCTAAGCTCTCATGAAACCAAGACGCGTTCATGGTTGAAAAGAACAAAACCATGAGAACCATAAATGGTAAAAGGCTGGTTGTGTGACATGTGTTGTCTAGGTGTACATTAAAGCTCGACAGTTTAAAGATATCAAATCTACCGATTGACCGAGTGCATCCGATGCATGTTCACTACGAAAAGTTCAAAGGGAAACCCATTTATTCAGATACAATCAGTCTTTGATTGATGATCACATACTTGTCCGTAAAGTTTTTTGGAAAATAGTCATTCCCCATTCATGTGGGGGATTGTTGGGTTCTATGTGTGTATTTTGAATGAGAAATAGAGGGAATTAAGTGGAAGAAAAAATTGAGTTTACACCAAAATGAAAAGTGTGCTCAAAATAGGAAAGCTTACTAAAATTTTCTTACATTGGTGGGAGAAAGAATCTTTAAATTGTTTCTATTATGAAACACATTTCTACATGCTAAGTGAGGGAAGAAATAAGAGATGTCTCGCGGCGTCGGCGTCGTCGTCATCGCTCGCTCGGCTCGGTTTCGGCTTCAGATTTGGATTTGGATTTGTCAAATGATCAATCGATGAGATCTATCTTTTTTGACAAAGTTTATTTGACAGAATTAAAGAAATTCAGTCTGAAACAGTGTTTGATACTCCATTTATACATGCATACAGTAACAGATGCAGTGAACTGATGCACTGTCTTCTGAACTGGTGCATTATTTTGAAATGCCATGCAAAAACGAAGTGTTGTTTCGAAAGGGATGCAACGTTTCAAAGAAATGACACACTGTTTCACGTGAAATGGTATGTCTGTTCTGCAAGGCAATTTCTTTGGATGAACAGACATGAATTTTCAGAAAAGGCACACCTCTAAAGTAAACCATTGCCACTTTTCAGAAGAGGCATGTTATGGTTATATAAACCTATTTTGATCCACAGGTTTGAAATACGAAAATTTTCAGAATAAAAAACTCTTCTTCTCTTAAAAATATTCTGTGTGATTATTCAAATCGTTAAGTGCATTCGTGGAATCCAATTATTTGAGGTACCGCTATAATTGGATTGAAGGTCATTTTATCCTGGGAGAAAAATTTCATAACCTCGGGTACAGTGAGGGGAATTATTCCTTAAGGACACTCTGTGAACTCGGGAGACTTGGTCTAAAATTTCTGTATCGTCTATTTTCTGATATCTAACACACTTCTTGGATAGATTAGTAATAATCTTGTGTTGAAGGTGTTAAAGAACTTCAAAACTGTTCTTGTTCATACATGAACTTGTCATGAAGTTGTTGTCATAAATATACAGATTCGTATATCCAAAATACACATGAAAAATATAACAATATATATATATGTGATTCTAAAATAGTCTTGCTAATTTACATGGAATGCACGCCCTCAAGAGCCGGTGAAAGATCATAACTATTTGCCGGAAGTTTGTTTATCTTCCCACATAATGGGCGCTATGCAGCAAGTAAGAGTTGATGGTGGAATCAAGAAGCTCAACAATCAAAACTACAATACATGGTCAACGTGTGTGATGTCTTATATGTAGGGTCAATACTTATGGGAGGTTATCAATGGCAGCGAGGTTGTACAACCAGAGACGGAAGATGCAACTGGTACGTTGAGAAAGTGGACCATAAAGGCAGGCAAACCAATGTATGTTTTGAAGACAATCATTGAAGATGATGTCCTAGAGAATATTCGAGATGCCAAGACTCTGAGAGAAGTATGGGACATGCTTAAGACTCTGTTCACAAAGAAGAATGACACGAGACTCCAACTTCATGAAAACGAATTATTGTCATAGCATAACGTGATATGACAATTGCTCAATACTTCAACAAGGTGAAGATGTTGTTCCGTGAAATTTCTGAGCTAGATCCAGAGAAAGCCATTGGAGAATTCAGGACAAAAGCAAAAAAATGTTCGTAGTTTGAGACGCGAGTATAGAGGTTTTATTGAAATTGTGCAAGGATGGCAGAAACAACCATCAATTGTTAGTTTGAACTTTTCTAGCTGGTCAAGAAGCATTAGCTAAGCAAACATGAGGAGTTTCTTTGATACGTGAGGAGTTTTAATTAATGGTGATAAAAAAGTTTTAAAACTAAAAAAGAAGAGTTACACAAGTGTTAAATATTGAGTAGAAGTGACAATTTTAAGATTAGTGTTAATGACACTAATTTTAAAATCCTCAAGTTTTATTATTTACACAAAGATTCCTACACCATATTTACACAAAGATTCCTACACCATCACCACCACCTCTTCCTCCACACCCTTTTTGTTGTTGCCGCCGCCACCTCCTCTTCCTCCACTATCACTATCACTACTATTGTCATCTCTTTCAGATTCACCATTATTTCCTCTCTGTACATAGCTATCGCCTATTTTTTTTCTTTCTCCACCATCACCGTCGTTATCAACACTGCAACAAATGTCATCTTCTCATTTGGCGTCACCACCAACACCACCTTTTTACCATAAATAGCACTTTTTCGTGGACTCCTCCTCCAACCACATCTTTTTTCAAAAATTAAGTAAGTATCGAAGTTGTTGTAGCAACTATCGAAGTTGCTGCAGCAACAATCGAAGTTGTTGTAACAAATTCGATAATTGCTACAGCAATTTCGATAATTGTTGTAACGCAACAACAAATAGCAGTTGTTGCAGCAATTACCATAACTGTTGTAGCAACTATGGTAGTTGCTGAGCAACTCTCATAGTTGCTGAATTATTTTTGGCATAATACATAAATATGATCCTAAACTTAGCATCAAATTATAACTTTGACCTTAAACTTTGATAGTGCACAAATATGACCTTTAACTATTCAAAACTGCACAAATATGACCTCCGATCCTATGTGGCAAAATGCGTGTTGTACACGCAAAACTGGCCGCATCGGGCTAAAAATTTGAATGTTCCAACAAAAAAAATAGTATAAAATGACTATTATGCCCTTACTAATTTCTTTTTATATATTTAAATGACTTTTCACTATTATTTTTTCTTTATTTTCAGCTCAAAGATGAAACTATAATAATAATAAATAAAAAAAATTATAGTTTTAATAAAATGTTATTAAATTAATGTTATTAAATTAACATTATTAAAATATTATTAAATTAACGTTATTAAAACGTTATTAAATTAACGTTACTAAAACGTTATTAAGGGCAGTAGTAGTATATTAAATTAACGTTATTAAAACATTATTAATAAAAGGTTATTAAGGCAGTTGTATATTAAATTAATGTTATTAAAACGTTATTAATAAAAGGTTGTTAAGGGCAGTAGTAGTTGTATATTAAATTAACGTTATTAAAATGTTATTATATTAATGTTATTAAATTATGGAAAGATGGGTCATAAGGAATTGATTGTTGGTTAAAAGGGAAAAAATTGTGGAAGGTAATAAAAAGGAAAAACTTGCGGAGGATAATGTTGCTACGTCCAATAACGACAGTGAACGGGATGTTGAGGCATGCTTTGCTTCTGAAGAGGAGCTAGCTCTCTTAGCAATGACAAGAGACCATAGTGATTATGAGAATGATTGAATTGTCGATTGGGATTGCACAAACCATATGACGGGTGAGAAAGAAAATATTGCGGAATTTGTCTCAACACAGAGGAAGTCGTGTGGTTGTAACAGCTGACAGTTCCAAGCTACCTATTGCTCATGTTGCCAGTATAATGCAGTCACCTCCGTGTGGCGTCGACATTGTACCAAGATGTTTAAAATGTCCCAGTTATGAAGAAGAATTTATTTTCAGTAGCACAACCAACATTTTTTGGCCGCTATGTTTTGTTTGGTGTGGAAGATGTTAAGGTATATGGCGAGCTCAACATTACCAAAACACCGATGATGGAAGGAAGAAAACTAGACTCAGTTTTTGTGTTGCCAACAGAAGCTGCATATGTAGACAAGGCAAGGAAGAAATGAAACAGCTGATCTGTGGCATATGCAACTGAGTCATGTTAGCTTTTCCAAGCTGAATATGATGATGAGCAAGTCGATGCTTTTTTTAAGAAAAAAAAAGAAGTCAATGCCCAAGGGACTGCCACAACTAGAAGTAAGAGCAATTGCAATTTCCGCTGGATGTCAGTTTGGAAAGCACACCAACTACCATATAAAGAGTCCAAATTTAGAGAAAAGAGAACACTTGAGTTGATATACACCCAGATGTATTTGGTCCTGTGAAGCAACAACCTATTGGTGGAATCAAGTACATAGTAACATTTATAGATGATTTCTCTAGGTTAGTATGGGTGTATTTTATGAAGGAAAAATCAGACACTTTCTCAAAATTAAAGGAGTTCGAAGAGGTAATGGAGGCAGATCTTGACAAGAAAATTGGTCGTTTGCGAAGTAAGGAAAATATATCTCAACGGAGTTTCTGGAGTTTCTTCGCAAATGTCAAATAAATCATCAGTTCACATGAGTTTATACTCCATAACAAAATAAGGCCACGGAGAGAAAGAACCGACATCATGCAGAAATCTATCTAAGTATGCTTCATGCAAAGAATGTACATGAAAGATTTTGGACAGAAGCAATGAGGACAGCAGCCTTTGTGATCAATAGGCTTCCACAACAAAGGTTGGATTTCATATCATCTTTGAGAAAGTGTGGAATCTTAAGACTACAGTTAGCTACTTCCGTGTCTTTGGATGTGTGCGCTATGTATTTGTACCTGATCATATGTGCAGCAAAATTGAAAGAAAAAAAAAAAGTTGTCAGGTGCATCTTTGTAGGATATATAATCAAAGAAAAAGGTGGAAATGTTGTGATCCTACAACTGGAAGGTGCTATACATCCCGAATGTTGTATGTGATGAGGCATCCTCATGGGGGTCTTCAGAAGATGGTACACTTTCAAGCTCGGATATCTTTAAAGATGAGCTGGAAATTATTCCTTTGAGCTTAGGAGAAACTGAAGATGTAAAAGACGATGATGAAGATGAACATGGCACAACTCAGAATCCTTGACAATCAGGTGTCTACGGACAATCGAATGAGAAGTAGAAGAAGACAATCCGGCTCCACTTAGAAGAGGACAGGAAGGAGAACAAGACAATCCGGTTCCACCTAGAAGAGGACTGATAATTCGCAAGCAAATTCCTAAGTATGCCAATTTTGCCATAGTAGAAGGAGCTGCAGAAGAACGTGAAACATTTGAAGATGTCAAAAGAAAGGCAAGAAGAACTGAGAAGAAACAAGCTGAAACAGCAACAAAATGGAGCTGTAAATTGCTGCCAGAAAAAAAACTGCAGAGAAAAGAAGAAGAGCTGAAACTTGTTGAGTACTCTATTTATTTCTCTTAATAGATCATTACATAGACTACACATATATAGTGTGTGTGTGTGAGGAATACAAATCACAAAACAAGCAAAAATATCTCACACAATACTAAGTACATAGGTGGCCAACTAACCACTACTCATTTTAAATAAAAAACTTGTCTACTACAAAAATATCTACTAACTAGGAGTTTCTAGATAAATTTTAATTTCCTAACACTCCTCCTAAAGATTTTTCATTGAAACTCCCTGCAAAGACCTTTGAAACTCAAACTTATTGGTGGGACGAGCCTTGGTAGAATATCGGCTTGTTGTTCCTCACTTCTGCAATGCACCAGCTTAACTTTCCCATTCTTCTCGGCATCTTGCAAAGCATGGAATCTGATGTTGATATGCTATGTCCTTCCTGTTATCTTCCACAATACGGGTACGTAGAATCTGTATAACAAAACAACAACTTCAACTCGAGTTCAAATATGAACAAGAACACAATGAAGTATTAAATACCCTCAACACAAGAACAAAATGACCTTTCCAAGAGGTGTATTTATTTTTCAGAAAATAAAGATGAAACAGAAATGATTAAGGCAAGTCGTCCGAATTCACGGACTTTCCTTAAGGAATAATTCCCCTTACTGTACCCGAGGTTATGGAATCTTCCTCCCAGGATAAAATGGCCTTCAATCCGACTATAGTGGTACCTCAAATAGGCGGATTCTTCGAACACTCACGGTTTGAATGATCACACTTAGAGTATTTTTAAGACAAGAAGGAGAAGTTTGTAATCTGAAAATTTCTGTACCAAAACCTGTGAATCAAAGAAGGTTTTTATAGACAAATGATGCCTCTTCTGAAAAGAGACAAAGGTTCATCTAAAAGGTGTTACCTTTTCTGAAAATTCATGTCCATTCGGTCAAACAGTGTGACTGTTCCTGAACAGGCATGTCATTTCGTGAATAAGTGTGTCAGTTCGATGAAGTGTTATAGTAGTTCATGAATCAGTGCAACTGTTCACGTAAACAGTGCTACTATTCATGCAAAACAGTGTTACTGTTCACAGAACAGTGCTACTGCTCACGCAAAATAGTGCACTACTATTCAGTGAAACAGTGCAATGATTCAGTGCTCCTGTTACTGTTACTGTATGCAAAAATTATTAAATGGAGGATTACTGTTCAGAAATTCGGATCTCAAATAAATTTTGTCCAAAAAGATAGATCTCATCGATCGATTATTTGCCAAATTCAAATTCGAATTCGTGCCGAGTGAGCTACGATGACGGTACGAGGCATCATTTATTTCTTGCCTTACTTGCCATGTGGAGTAAGTGTTTCTCAATATAAACACTCTCAAGTTCTCTTTTTTCACCAATGTGGGAGAAAGAGTAAACTTGCCAAAATTGAGTACACTTTCCTTTTTTGGTGTTAACTCAATTTTTCTCTTCCACTTGATTTCTCCATTTTCCATTCAACACACTTTCATTACTATGAACCCAACAATCCCTCACATGAATGGAGAATGGCTATTTTTCGTAACACTTTACGGACAGTATGTGATCATCAAGCAAAGACTGATTGCATCTGGATAAGTGGATTTCCCTTTGAACTTTCCGTAGTGAACATGCATCGGATGCACTCGGTCAATTGGTAGATTTGATATATTTGAAACTTTGAGTTTTAATATACACCTAGACAACACATGTCACACAACCAGCCTTTTATCATTTATGGTTCTTACGATTTTGTTCTTTTCAGTCATGAACACATCCCGATTTTTATGAGAGCTTAGAGAATAGTCCTTTACTAACATTCTCTTTGAAGCGGCTTCCACTTCGCCCACACATAGGTGATTTCTAAATGTTCAATCCTGTAGATTAAACTATTTGGTCAAATCTGCCAAATTTAGATAATCATTAAAAGACTTTTCACCTTAGGTCTTATCCTTGTTTACTATACATTGTCTACATCATGAGAATAGGTTGGGTAATTGATAATTTTGAACCTGTCAGACACAACTTTGTTTGATCTCCTTGAACCTAGCACTTGGGATCTCCAGTCTGCTAGGTAGAGTTACCGCCATGCTGACTGGTCCTAGGCCTTAAACCCATTCCCTTGGATGTCCTTTCTACTCCTTCTCTAGATAGGCCTTTTGTAAGTGGATCCGACACATTATCCTTTGACTTTACATAGTCTACAATGATAATTCCACTAGAGAGAAGTTCTCTTACGGTATTATGTCTTCATCTTATATGACGAGATTTACCGTTATACATCATGCTCCCTGCCCTACCTATTGCCGCTTGGCTATCACAGTGTATACATACTGGTGCCACTGGCTTAGTCCAATACGAAATATCTTCCAAGAAATTTCAGAGCCATTCTGCTTCTTCACTGGCTTTATCTAATGTGATAAATTCAGATTCCATTGTAGAGCGAGCGATACAAGTCTGTTTGGATGATTTCCAAGAAACTGCTCCTCCGCCGATAGTAAATACATATCCACTTGTGGATTTTACTTCATTCGATCCGGTGATCCAATTCGCATCACTATATCCTTCAAGTACCGCAGGATATTTATTATAATGCAAAGCATAATTTTGAGTGTATTTAAGATACCCCAAAACTCTTTTCATTGCCATCCAGTGAGTTTTGTTGGGATTACTCGTGTACCAACTCAATTTACTGATATCGCATGCTATGTCTGGTCGTGTAGAGTTCATTATATACATTAAACATCCCAATACTCTTGCGTACTCCAATTGCGAGTCACTTTCACCTTCATTCTTTCGAAGTGCAAAGCTCGCATCCTATAGAGTCTTGGCAATACAGAATTCCATATACTTAAACTTGTCAAGACACTTTTTGATATAATGAGACTGTGACAATGCCAACCCTTGTGGAGTTCGATGGATTCTTATACCTAAGATCACATCTGCAGCTCCAAGGTCCTTCATATCAAACTTGCTCTCGAGCATTCATTTTGTTGCATTTATGTCAGAAATATCTCTACTGATGATCAACATATCATCCACATATAACATACAATGACTTGGTGATTTGGAGTGTCTTTAATATAAACACATTTATCACATTCATTTATTTTGAATTCGTTTGCCAACATGGTTTGGTCAAACTTCGCATGCCATTGTTTAGGTGCTTGCTTTAGTCTATATAATGACTTGGTGAGTTTACACACCTTGTTTTCCTTTCCTGGAACCACAAAACTCTCAGGTTGTTCCATGTATATTTCTTCCTCTAAATCTCCATTTAGGAATGCAGTTTTCACATCCATTTGATGGATTTGAAGATCATATACCGCAGCCAAGGCAATTAATATTCGAATCGATGTTATCCTTGTTACTGGCGAATATGTATCAAAGTAATCAAGACCTTCCTTCTATTTGAAGCCTTTTACTACAAGTCTTGCCTTGTATTTGTCAATAGTACCATCCGCCTTCATTTTTCTTTTGAAGATCCATTTAGAACCTAAAGGTTTATTTTCGGGAGAAAGGTCAACCAATTCCCATGTATGGTTGTTTAAGATTGAATCAATCTCACTATTGACTGCCTCTTTCCAAAAGAATGAGTCTAACGAAGATATCGCTTCTTTAAATATTTGAAGCTCATTTTCTAAGAGAAATATTACAAAATTCGATCCAAACGAAGTTAACGTTATTTGATGTGTACTACGTCTTGGATTTTCTTCATTGTGTACATTCTCACTTAGTTCATATCGAGGTCGTTTAGATCCTCCGCTAAACTGTTCATGTCTAATTTTATACGGGTAAATATTTTTAAAGAATTCAGCATTGTCTGATTCAATTACCGTGTTTTCACTAATATCCGAATGTTCGGATTTACGAACCAAAAATCGACATTCTTTACTACTTTTAGCATATCCTATGAACACGCAGTCCACCATTTTAGGTCCTATCTTAACCCTTTTAGGTATAGGAACTTATACCTTTGCTAGACACCTCCACACTTTGAAATATTTCAAGTTACATTTTCTTCCTTTCCATTTTTCGTAAGGAATTGATTGTGTCTTACTATGGGGAACTCTGTTGAGTATACGATTGGCCGTAAGGATAGCCTCCCCCCATAAGTTTTGCGGTAAACCAGAACTTATAAGTAAGGCATTCATCATTTCCTTCAAAGTTTTATTTTTTCTTTCCGTAATTCTATTAGATTGAGGTGATTACGGGGCCGTAGTTTGATGGATTATTCCATTCTCTACACATATTTGTGCAAAGGGAGATTCATATTCTCCGCCCCTATCACTTCTTATCATTTTGATCTTTTTGTCTAACTAATTTTCAACTTCTATTTTATATTGCCTAAACGCATCTATTGCTTCATCCTTACTATTTAGCAAGTAGACATAACAATATCTAGTGCAATCGTCAATAAAAGTTATGAAATACTTTTTCCCACCACGAGATGGTGTTGACTTCATATCACAAATGTCAGTGTTTATTAAGTCTAAGGGATTGGAATTCCTTTCAACGGACTTATAAGGATGCTTTGCATACTTTGATTCCACACACGTTTGACACTTTGATTTATTGCACTCAAAGTTTGGCAAAACTTCTAAGTTAATTAGTTTTCATAACGTTTTGTAATTAACATGGCCTAAACGTTCATGCCATAAATCATAAGACTTAAGCAAATAAGAAGAATTCGAACTTTTATTCGTTTCAACAGTCATTACATTCATCTTATAAAGGCCCTCCATGAGATAGTCTTTTCCTACATACATTTCTCCTTTGCTAACTACAATTTTCCTAGAAATGGTCACACATTTGAATCCGTTCTTATCTAGAAGTGAAACAGAGATTAAGTTCCTATGTAATTCGGGAACATACAAGATATTTTTAAGTGTCAAGACCTTGCCCGAAGTCATTTTCAAGCATATTTTCCCAGTTCATTCCACCTTAGCAGTTGCGAAGTTCGCCATGTATATCATTTATTCTACTTGAGCTGGAGAAAATGACGAAAATAATTCTCGGTTGGCACAAACATGGCGGGTGGCACCAGAATCCATCCACCATTCGCGAGGATTGCCCACCAAGTTGCATTCTATGAACATAGCACACAAATCATCGCAGTCATTGTTGGACTCAATCATATTCACTTGGTCCTTTTTCTTTCCTTTTTTTGAGGCACGACAATCTGTGGACTTGTGGCCAATCTTGCCACAGTGAAGCATTTTCCCTTGAACTTTTTCTTGGGTTGATTGCTTCCATGTTCAACTTTATTCCTCTTCTTGGAATTGTTTTGGTCATCTTCTACAATATGAACTCCATTTATTGTAGAATTTCCTTTTGACCTCCTTTCGATAGCTTTATTGTCCTCTTCGATACAAAGTCGGATAATGAGATCTTCAACGGTCATCTCCTTTCGTTTATGCTTTAAGCAGTTCTTGAAGTCTTTCCACAAAGGTGGTAGCTTCTCAACTATAGCTGCTACTTGAAAAGCATCGTTCACAATTAAACCTTCTGCTAGGAGATCATGTATGATGACTTGTAAATCTTGTACTTGAGAGACAACAGATTTGCTGTCAATCATTTTGAAGTCCAGGAATCGTGCAATAAGGAATTTCTTAATTCCTGCATCTTCCTGTTTATATTTCCGTTCAAGTGCCCCCCACAGTTCTTTTGATGTCTTGGCTCCACTATAGACATTATATAGGTCGTCTTGCAGACCACTCAGAATATAGTTCCTGCAAAGGAAATTCGAATGTTTCCAAGCTTCTACAATAATGAAGTGGTCCTTTTTCGAGGTTTCCTCGGGAACCTCGGGAGCGTCTTCCCTAGTGAACCGTTGTAGACATAAAGTGGTGAGGTAAAAGAACATCATTTGTTGCCACCGCTTGAAGTCAATGCCAGAAAATTTTTTGGGATTCTCCGCCGGTGCCATCATTGGCGGAGCATTTGTGCGACTTGATGTGGCAATATTATTTGCCCCCATAGACGTTGTCGTATCCATCATTTGACTTTCAGTTGTCATTTTTCCTCACCACAAGACAAAAAAATTAGTATTTTTTAGAATACTATTAATAAAGTTAAATAACTTTAAACTCTTCTTCTTGTTTCTAGTTAACGATGAAGTTTTATTACTTAAAATCATCAACTGAATGAACCTTAACTCGTGATGAAGATTTTATGTCTTCTAATCACTAGTTAAATTCAAGCGGAGTAGAAAGCGTAACTTTAATCTCCAAAAACAAGCAATACAGATTCTGTAAGATTATTCCTTAAGATTGTTATCTTCCACAATACGGGTACGTAAAATCTTTATAGCAGAACAACAAATTCAACTCGAGTTCAAATATGAACAAGAACACAATGAAGTATTAAATGCCCTCAACACAAGAACAAAATGACCTTTCCAAAAGGTGTATTTATTTTTCAGAAAATAAAGATGAAACAGAAATTATTAAAGACAAGTCGTCCAAATTCATGGACTTTCCTTAAGGAATAATTTCCCTCACTATACCCGAGGTTATGGAATTTTCCTCCCAGGATAAAATGGCCTTCAATCCGACTATAGTGGTACCTCAAATAGGCGGATTCTTCAAACACTCACGGTTTGAATTATCTCTTAGAGTATTTTTAAGACAAGAAGAAGGAGTTTGTAATCTAAAAATTTCTGTACCAAAACTTGTGAATAAAAGCAGGTTTTTATAGCCAAATGATGCCTCTTCTGAAAAGAGACAAAGGTTCATCTAAAAGGTGTTACCTTTTCTAAAAATTCATGTCCATTCAGCCAAACAGTGTGACTGTTCCTGAACAGGCATGTCATTTCGTGAATAAGTGTGCCAGTTCGATGAAGTGTTACAGCAGTTCATGAATCAATGCAACTGTTCAAGTAAACAGTGCTACTGTTCACGCAAAACAGTGCTACTGTTCACGAAACAGTGCTACTATTCATGCAAAATAGTGCACTACTATTCAGTGAAACATTGCAACGATTCAGTGCTTCTGTTACTATTACTGCATGCAAAAATTATTAAATGGAGGATTACTGTTTAGAAATTCGAATCTCAAATAAATTTTGTCCAAAAAGATAGATCTCATCGATCGATTATTTGCCAAATTCAAATTCAAATTCGTGCCGAGTGAGCTACGATGACGGTACGAGGCATCATTTATTTCTTGCCTTACTTGCCATGTGGAGTAAGTGTTTCTCAATATAAAAACTCTCAAGTTCTCTTCTTTCACCAATGTGGGAGAAAGAGTAAACTTGCCAAAATTGAGTACACTTTCCTTTTTTGGTGTTAACTCAATTTTTCTCTTCCACTTGATTTCTCCATTTTTCATTCAACACACTTTCATTACTATGAACCCAACACTTCCATGTTGCACTGGATTTTCAGCCATAACAATGGCTGATTTATTGTCCACATAGATCACAGTTGGTTCTTTTGCCAAAAGATCCAATTCAAACAAGATTTTTTCAACCAAATTCCTTGATTTGTAGCAGAGGCAACAGCCATATACTCGGCTTCAGCTGAAGATTGAGCTACGATATTCTGCTTCTTTGTGCTCTATGAGAAAATGTCTGAACCAAATGAAAAGGAGTAACTAGATTTGCTTTTGTAATCATCCAAGCATCCACCCCAGTCACTACGTGAATTGATAATAAGAGATTCATTTTCCACACTTTATACCAAATTTAATAATATGTTGTCCCTCTAATGTACCTCAGCACCCTTTTAGCAGCTCCAAAATGCTTGGTTCTGGGACATTGCATATATCGAGACAATAAACTAGCAGGAAATATCACATCTGGCCTGGTAGCAGTAAATACAATAAGCTTTCAATAAGGCCTCTATGTGAATCTGTCCTCTCTTCTCCGTCATCCTTTATTAACTTTTTATTCACAACAAGTGGAGTTGCAATAGGTTTGCACTTATCAAGCTTGAGTCTTTTTAAGAGATTCAGGGCATACCTCTTTTGGGACAAGAAAATTCCTTCGAGAAATCTCTATTCCCAGGAAGAACTTCATTTCCCCTAGATCAGACACTTTAAAAACTTTTAGCATCACATTTTTAACTTCTTGAACCACAAGAGAATCTTCACCTGTGATCATCAAATCATCAACATAAATGGATATAATAATTAACTTCCCATCAGCTTGCCTTTTGAAGTATAAAGTAGGCTTATTTAGGCTTCGGTTGAAGCCTTGAGACAGCAAATGAGTATCCAGCCTATTGTACCAAGCTCTCGGAGCTTGTTTAAGGCCATAGAGAGTCTTTTTAAGCTTATACACCTTGTCTTTTTTGCCTGCAACTATAAAACCTTCAGGTTGTTCAATATAAATATCTTCTTCAAAAAAGTCATTTAAAAATGCAGATTTGACCTCTAAATGGTAGATTTTCTACTTGTATTGTGTTGCAAGAGCAATTAGAAATCTTACTATCTCATGCCTCACAACAGCAGCAAAAGTATCTCCAAAGTCCACTTCAGGCTGTTGGGAATAGCCTTTAACTACGAGCCTGGCTTTATGTTTGAAAATGGAGCCATTTGGATTGACCTTTGTTTAGACCTATTTGACACCGATGATGTTCTTTTGTTTGGACCCATCAACCAGCTCCAAAGTATTATTTTTATTAATCATGGCAAGCTCCTCCTCTATTGCAGAAACCCAAGCTTCATGATCTACTTCTTTTTGAAAGAAAGATGGTTCCACAAGAGCAAAATTGTATTACTCATAAACTTCAGGTAGTGACCTGGTCTTCAATACAGGAGAATCTGAAGTTAATTCAACATCTGAATTATGCTCTTTTCTAATAATAGGACAGAAAGAAATATCACTCGTCTGTGGATTTTGAGTTGCAACTGAAGTACTCCTATCTTGGTTCTTCATAACAATATCTCAATCCCAATCATAGTGGCTAGACTCGTTTACCGCAAGATCTCTACTGATAAGCACCTTCTTCGTACGAACATTATATAATTTTTACTCTTTTGCAGCTATGTTATAGCCCAACAAAATACAGAGTTTTGCCTTATTATCCAATTTTTCTCTTTTAGCATCAGGAATATGTGCATAGCAGATTGAACCAAAGATTTTTAAGTGTCTCGCAGACGGCTTTATACCTTTCCATGCTTCAAATGGTGTCATGTCTTGGAGTGCTCTAGTTGGTAATCTGTTCAGAAAATAGCCTACGGTATTGACTACCTCAGCCCAAAAATATTTGGGTATCTTCTTTTCTGTTAGCATACATCTCGCCATCTTCATCACGGTTCTGTTCTTTCTCTCAGAAATCCAATTTTGTTCTGGAGTGTAGTTTACAGTAAATTGTTGTTGAATGCCTACATCTTTAAAATACTTGTTGAACTAATGTGAAGTATATTCAATTCCATTATCTGACCTGATAGACTTCAACCGACAACCACTCTCCCTTTCTACCATGGCCTTGAATTCTTTGAAAACAGAAAACACCTAAACTTTTCTACTTAAAAAATAGACCCATGTCATTCGAGTTAGATCATCTATAAAGAGAATAAAATATTTATTCCCACTCAAAGAAGCCATCCTCATTGGTCCACATATATCTGTATGAACCAACTCTAGCTTTTCCGTCGCCCTCCAAAGACTTCCTTTAGAAAAGAATCATCTATGTAATTTACCAAATTGACATGACTCACAAACATCTCGGCACATGTCAATTTTTGGTACATAAAGCACCATACCCTTGGATTGCATATACACCAATGGACTAAGGTTGTAATGACTAAATCTTTTATGCCAAAGCCAAGTATCACTCATTTCAACATTGAAAGAGAAACTTTCAAAATAATAGCATGAAATTGGAAAGAAATTACCAATCATGCTAATTTTAGCTACTTCACAACCTTTAGGATCAAAAATGACATATTTGTTATCCTTAAAAGTAAGTGAATAATTATTGTGAAGCAACTGAGCAACACTTAACAAGTTTTGAGTCAAGCTTGGCACATAAAGAACATCATTTATGATTTTTATACCTTCGTCCGTAGGAAATTTTACTGATCCTCTTCCTTGAGCTTGCACCAGTGCACCATCTCGAAGCTTTACTTTAGTCCTATCAGACTTGTCCAAGCTAACAAATAGATTTTCATCAATCGGCATGTGCCTTGTGCACGCACTATCGGCATACCAATTACATCGATTAATATATGAAGTGTGTAAAGCCATGAATACCTCTTCCTTTGATTTTTCAACTTGGTGATCTTCCACAAAATTTACTCGTTGGGAAGACTGACCACTTTGAGCTTGCTTTTGCCTGCAATACTTCTTAATGTGTCAATACTTCTTACAATATCTACATGAAATAGGAGACCTCTTGGACTTTTGCCAACAATTCTTCTCCAAGCAGTTTGTTTCTTACAAATACCACAAGGTGAAAATTTTCCTCTCCTCAACAATTCACCTTGGTATCCACCAGATTTCACCTCTCCAGAGTGATCTAAAGAGACTTTTTTGCCTTTCTTTTGTTGCTTAAATTTATGTCTTACTTGAAAGGCATTTTCGAATGTATCTTCACTTCTCATAGTTACCCGTTGCTCTTGGATTTGTAATTTAGAGATTAGCTCAGCTATTGAAAGAGTATTCAAGTCACAAGACTCTTCAATAGCTGAGATTTTTTATTCAAACTTGTCCAGAAGGCTGACCGTGATCTTCTATACAACTTTCTGATCTAGAAATTTTACACCAAGTATCCTTATTTGGTTCATAATATCCATCAGGGAAGAGTATTCTTTCACACTATCCGAGCCCTTCATCTTCAAGAGCTAAAACTCCCTCTTCAAGGCTAAGACCTTGATAGACTTCACTCTGTTGCTTCCTTCAAACTCTTCCTTTAGCTTATCCCAGGCTTCTTTGGCTATCTCACAAGCCATAATCCTTGTAAACATCACTTCCATAAGACTTGAATGTATGTAAGTGAGAGCTCTTGGAACTCTAGTCACCAACTCATCATACTTTTTGATATCATTGAGAGTTGAGTTGTCTCTCAATGGCTGGACAACAAGTTATCCTCTCTCAACGACATTCCACAAGTTGAGATCCTTCAAATAAACCTTCATTTTAATGGCCCAAATATGGTAATTCTCCGCCGAGAAAATCGGAGGACCCAGTGGTGCCATGTTTTTTCAACAAATAGATCCAAGAAAAGAGCTTAAAAAAAGATGAGTCAATCAACAAAAAACAAATTGATATCCCTTAAAAAATGAACTCCGATACCATGTCAAAAGAAAGGCAAGAAGAACTGAGAAGAAACAAGCTGAAACAGCAACAAAATGGAGCTGTAAATTGCTACCAGAAAACAAACTGCAGAGAAAAGAAGAAGAGCTGAAACTTGTTAAGTATTCTATTTATTTCTCTTGATAGATCATTACATAGACTACACACATATATATAGTGTGTGTGAGAGGAATACAAATCACAAAACAAGCAAAAATATCTCACACAATACTAAGTACATATGTGGCCAAAACTAACCACCACTCATTTTAAATAAAAGACTTGTCTAGTACAAAAATATCTACTAACTAGGAGTTTGTAGATAATTCTTAATTTCCTAACAGAAGAGACATCTCCAAATCCTAAGTGGACTAAAGCTATGAAAGAGGAGATCGATGCATTACAGGAAAATCAAACTTGGGAGCTCATGCCGAAGCCAAGAGATCTTAAACCGATTTCTTGCAAATGGGTTTATAAAGTGAAGTGCCGTACGGATGGTTCTGTTGAAAGAAACAAAGCTCGTTTGGTGGCTCGGGGTTTTTCTCAAAAATATGAACTAGACTATGATGAAACCTTCAGTCCAGTAGCCAAGTTCACAACATTGTGTGCATTATTGGCGCTTGCAGCAAGCAAAGATTGGAAGTTAGGGCACAGGGAACTGGATAGGGATATTTACATGACTCAGCCATGCCATACTTATTGTGGCTTAAACTACACCATTCAGCAAGTCAGTATCATTGTGAAAAGGAAGGTACATTGCACATCATGCATAGCTGAAGCAGAGTTGATACTATCCTTCATTTTCACTTATTCTCGAATTAGGTGCTCAAACGTACACGAAAACTGTGACTAATGTTGGTGAGGCAAATTCTATTTACATAGTTCAAGTAATTGAAGTTGCAGGCGTCGCGTTGAGTGTTAAGCCTAGAAGTCGTCCTATCAAGTAACATTTAAGCGTTCAACTTCAACAAACTCTGTTAGGAATCCAATATCAGTTTCCAAATGGGAAAGTAAAGATGAGATTGGAGTATATTAGTTATGACTTCCCATTTTTTCCTTCATAGATTAGAATAATTATTTGTTTATTAACTTTAATTTTTCCTTTTGTCCTTATACTTTTAATGGCTTGTTTAAAATTAAATTTCAAAAATCAACTTCTTGCGTCCAGTCAAAAATCACCAAAGAAATTGCTAAAATTGAAGGAGTACATCCTTAATCTGATAAGCCATAATACATAAGTATGACCTTAAACTTGACACCAAATTATAACTTTGACCTTAAACTTTGATAGTGCACAAATATGACCTTTAACTATTCAAAACTGTACAAATATGATCTCCGATCCCACGTGGCAAAGCGCATGTTCAACACGCAAAACTGGACGCGTGCAGCTTAAAATCAAAACGTTTCAACAGTAAAAAAAACTGGTAAAATAACTATAATGCCCTTACTAATTCCTTTTTATATATTTAAATGACTTTTCACTATTATTTTTTCATTATTTTGGCTCAAAGATGAAAATGGCATCTAATTTCTTTCGTCATTGCAGAAAAAAAGTAATATTGAAGATCTATTAATTAGGTGGGTCAGCCTCTTACGAAAAAATCGTGACAGTATCTATATATATTATGAAGCAGAGGGTGAATTTAAGTTATATAATATATCTAAATATAATTTATTCAAATATTAAATTAAAGATAAAACTATACTAATAAAAAAAATTATAGTTTTAATAAAACGTTATTAAATTAACGTTATTAAATCGTTATTAAGGATAGAAGTAGTATTAGTATATTAAATTAACGTTATCAAATTAACGTTATTAAAATGTTATTAAATTAACGTTATTAAATTAACGCAGGGGCGGACCTACGTGGTTGGCATGTGGTTCACCCGAACCCCCTCCGTAAAAAATTACATTGTATATATAAGATAGAAAATCTATATTTATGTACATATATTAATGTTGAACAACATGAAACAAGGCACTTAGATAGCCCAGTAGTGTTATTTGCTCTTCCAGGGCGCTTCCTTCAGCCTACTGTGCGGGTTCGATCCCTACTAATGGTTTTTCTTTTTTTTTTTAATTAAAAAAAACTAGTTGTTGGTGCTATAGAAATAAATAAAAAAATAATAATAATAAGAGAAAAGACATGTTTCCCCCTTGAACTTGTCCTCCAAACTCACTTTAGCACTAAAACTTAACTTTCATTTATTTACCCTCTTAACATCTTTAAAGCGTATTAATTTCACCCCTCAAGCTGACGTGGAATTTTTTTTAAAAAAGAGAAAAAATGCGTTTTCTATTAAAAAACTGATATGGTCCCACTTTTTTT